>NC_068988.1:13952225-13961551 GCF_001194135.2 Octopus bimaculoides | reverse complement strand
TATATATATATATATATATATATTCACTTATTTACGTGTGTCTTTGTTTGCATTTATATAGTTATCCATATTTTCGCTCTGAACTTAATTCTCTTACGTACAAATTTATTGGACACTAAGTGATTTGTACACGAAAATATTCTCGCTGTATTTGAGAAGTGTAGATAGATAGATAGATAGATAGATAGATAGATAGATAGATAGATAGATAGATAGATAGATAGATAGATCGCTTCATCTTGACAGACGATACAATCAGCACATACCACACCCCATCACACAGCAAAATACCTCCGTTGGTGAGCCCTCAGATGACTTTTAAGACCAGCTACTGACAGGGTTTAAAACACAGGTGACAGATATTATTCAAGTTTCTTCTACGTCTTTACCCTTTGGAATCTGATTCTGAAGAAAATATGTTTGTGAACTAGCATATGTCATTTAAGTCCAGGTATTGTCATACAGGTTTTGTGACATATGACACAAGTCGTAAGAGGCGGTTGATGTCCAAGATTATTTCCTACCTGGGCATTTCGATTTTCATGAGACTTTATATGATTCGCATATCCTGCTTTTGACAACAGATCACGATCACATATAATACATATCCAATGTTCACTGTTGATTTCAGTTTCAATTGTTCCTTTGCGACAGGCCCTTTTAAGCTCGGAGTGCTGAATCATCTTTTACTCCCAGGCGTTGCAACAAGTCCTAACAGTACCTCTCCACTTTTTCCGATCCAGAACATTAATTTCCCAATCACTTTTGTTCAAATCTAGTTTCTTCAGGATTTTCTTCACACAGTCTTTATATCTTTTTCTCGACTTGTGTTGTGGTTGCTTACCAGAGTTGAGCTCACCATAAAAAGGACACTTTTGCAATCGCTCATCTTAGGTAGATTTCAGTGACAAACAAAGCAAGATGACTAGTACTAAGTTGACTGCAGGTTTTATATTAGAGTACCTTCTCCTAGTTTTTTCCTCAAAAGGATCCCGCAAGCAAGTATTAGTAAGTCAATTTGAATTCAAAGTTTTAATCTCCGATATTGGTTGTCCTAATCAAAGGTTCGTTTCGAAACAGGAGCCCAATCTACCCCCATCAAACAGCCATGGTTTTATGTCAGTGTCCTTCTCCCAGAAGAGTTGCCTTCACCACGGCTAACGAGCCCCATCTACCCAATACACACACACACACACACACACACACACAAACAAAATATACGTATATACACATACAAAAAAGAAAAAAGATATAAAAGTTAAAAGATCTCATGAGTATTCAACGCCCATCGAACATTATGTGTACATATGTGTGCATGTATATGAGCGTATATATTTATATATTTATATTAAATAAAATGAGACAACAAATCCAAGGCAGTGTGAAATTTCTAAGACATTTATAAAGAGAAAGATAGTTGGTTCGGGGATATGAACGATATCCTTACATCAGAGACGATATGAGAGAGTTAAAATAGAGGGAAATAGTAGAGTTCAATATAAGACGTTATTTTGGAAATGGAGAGATATAGGAAGTGTAAAGGGAAATAAGAGAATAAAAATACAAATTTACTATTATCGAACCGGGAGTCTAACTGCGGTCCTTCCGTATCATTTATATAGCCTTACCTGCCATTTTGGGTCATCTGGATACCAAAACCGCTCATATATATTCATATCTTTTTCTTCTATATATATATATATATATATGTATTTATTTATTTATATTCTTAATTTTAAATTTAAAAGATAGAAAGATACATACATACATATATATACATACATACATACATACATACATACATACATACATACATATATACATACATATGTACATATACGCACGTGTGTGAGTAAATCTTGTGTGTATGTCTGCACGCATGAACGGAAGTAGTTGGTAGATTTATGAACATGTATGAACATGTAAATGTAGACATTGGTATAAAAGTGTGTCTTCACGTTAATGGACATACGCGCATAGATTGATAGATACATGTGTATGTGTATGTGAGACGTATGTGTATGTGAGACGTATGTGTATGTGAGACGTGTGTGCGCGTATGTAATATAAATATAAATGTATCCATATACAAATATTAGACGATAATGTGTTTATATACATGCATACGTGTATGCATTCAGTTACGTTATGTTTCTGTGTATTCTTGCATGTTTATGTGTCATACGTGTATGTTTATGTGTGCTCGTGTATGTGAGTGTGTATGCGTTCAATTTTAGAAAGAAACTTTTTGAAAATAATAATTATTTATAAACTAACCTAAAATATTTGCTCAGATCTCAATTGCTTTTCTACTCTTCAAATAAAACCTGGTTATTTTAAATCATCTATCCAGTTATTTTAACCAATGTTTTCTTTTTTGTTGTATGCATGTTCAGCTATATTGAATACATGTTAGTTTAACTCAGTTCATTTATATAAACATTCACGAATTTTTTTAAGCCACACAAAAGCTTACGTAATGTCTACAAGGTAAGTTTCTAACAATGAAAATAAAATAGACTGAAGAAATTATTTTATACCAAGCCCCTGTCATTCTTCTACTGTTTCTTCTTTCCATTTTTTTAAAAACATACCTTTATATCTTTCCTACTTTTTTATTCCTCTACCATTGTCTCTTCTTCCCTATTCTGTTTCCTGTTTTGTGTTTTTTTCATTTTTTTCGCCTATTGAATGATTATAGTTTTCTTTTTGTTTGGCTGTTGTCGCTTTGTATTGTTTTACTTTATTCATTATTTTATCTATTAGTTTTTATTTGTTTCAATCATTGGACTGCGACCATGGTGGGACACCTCCTTAAGGGATTCTGTCGAACAAATCGATCCCAGTGCATATTATTTTAAAGTCTTGTATTTATTCTATTGGTCTATTTTGCCGAAACAACCACAAAGACATGCACACACCATATATATATATACTTTTATATATATATATATATATATATATATATATAGGGAAGGCGCATGGCTTAGTGCTTAGTGTGTTGCACTCATGAGTGCGAGATCGTATCGTGGGTTAGATTCCAAGACCGGGCATTGCGTTCTGTTCTTGAGCAAAGCACTTCATTTCACGTTGCTCTGCGATCATTTCGACATCTGACATATGGCATTCGTTGCACCTGTACAGGTAATTTCGATCTAATGGAGGGAGTGAGCCTATGTCTACACAAACAGTTGATCACTATAAACAAATCTTCTTTGTGGTTGTTCGGTAAGAAATTTTAGAATCCTCATACGTCGTCTAACGATGGGTGAGTCCATCATGTATATATATATATATAAATGTAAGATCCAGGGTTCGAGGTGTAGGAAGAAAGTTAGATTCAAGCAATCCGTAGTAAATATTTTTAAAAAAACAATTTTCAGGGACAGTAGTAGTTTATTGAGATGGAAGGTTGTGGGTTTTTTTCGTATCGAAGTACGATAAACTTTAAACGTTCTTTTTATATTTCACGGTAGATGACCAGGTTTGCCGGCTGGGCGAATAAGAATACCAGAGTTACGGAATGAGCAGATAAGATCCGGGTTACATATGTTTCATAGCGAGCGAAACCTCAGAAGTGGTAAATATCCAAGCGAAGTGTATAACGCAGGCTACACTTCAGGCCAAGGATATCTTGATTCAATGAAAGTTTACATTGTTGCAAGGAGGTACATGTAAGACACCTCGCCTGAGGGGATTTAGTAGACAGAAACTGAAAGACGCCAGTCGTATATATTTGTACACATGTATATACTTATGTGTGTGTCGCTTTGTATCTGTGATTGTCCCCCACCAATACTTGACACTCTGTGTTGGTGTCTTTTCATCCTATATATGCACGGTGTATGAATATACTTGTATACGGCTTTTGTTATTACTTCAAGTATTGCGAATATTCGATTAATTGGGTGGCTATGATCGTCTCTGATGTAGAAACATACTTTTCTAAATTTATGGATCAGAAGTTTGTTGTTTTAGTTGTTAACACAAACCACATGAGACATATGTTTTGGCGGATAATTTCCGAATTAAAATTAACATTAAGGAGAGGCAATTTTGTCTCACTTGATACCAAAATCGTCTTCAGACTAAATTTTAGACCGTTTTCCGAATGAGCTTCTTAAAACTGCTTTTGTCACGTGCAATTAAGAATAGGTGTTTCTTGACGGCTGGAGCCAATATTTTGCTTTAATTTCAATTTGGCTTTACGTGACATTTCATTTCCTAACTCAGCGGTATGTTCTACTCCATTGCAGTACAAAATTAACTTGTACAAAATTTATGCCTGAATGTCTGGAGTTGGTATTTCTTTGAATGTAAGCACGAATATGAACTTTTGCTCAAGATCATAAAAATTCTGAGTTTACCAGTTGCAAAGTGTTGGCAGTGACAACGGCAGCCATTGTTTGCAACTATACTCCATTCTACTTTCTAGTTGGGGTTTCTTCTGTCATTTAGAAATAAAATACATTTTGAAACTTATATGACGTCACAGATATTTCTGAATCTTAATGTATAGGTATGTTGTGTGTATCAAGCTTTAAGCGTATTCCCGGTTAATCTTTTGTATGTTTTTTTAGTGCACTGCCTATTCTCCATCTACCATCTATGTTATTTCTTTTCATGGGCATTATTCATTCAAACGGTATTTGTTCGTATCTCTGTAATTGCAGTCATGTTGGTTGTTTTTGAGATGTTTAAAGATTTTATTGTGACTAAAGATCTATAATTTTTACACACTGACAACTATAATCACACTGACAACATTTTAATCTTGTGGAAGATTTCCTTATATTTCTGTGAAGCGAAAGAGTGCTTTATTGTTGTGGAGAGTGTCCGGGCAATATAATAGATAGATAGATAGATAGATAGATAGATAGATAGATAGATAGATAGATAGATAGATAGATAGATAGATAAAATAGTAGGAGCGTTTTCTTGGAATTAGTTAATCCAAAAACGTGTGTTTCCGTACCAAATTGTCTGTAGATCTATTGTTTCCGTTTAAAAACATTCAATACGTGGCTGCAAAAATGACTGCATTTCAAATATGGATCTTTTTCTGACTACGAACTGTTTAAAGTTGTCATATCTTTGTTGGGGAAACTTTCGTGAACATAGATATCTGTAATAGGTTTCCGTTATGAATATATAAATATGGGAAGAGGAAGACACTCACTGAAATCCTGTACGAAATGCCCTGATGTCGAAAGGAAGTAGAAATTGTAATTCTCTTCTTTTTATCTTCTCCTTTAGGGATTTCTTTTTCATTTTCCTAAATGTTTACTAATCTAAGAGCGTATGTTAGCAAAGTAAGCTATAAAAGATAAAAGGAAAACACCAGAATATTCAATGCAATGTAATTCTCAGCTGCATATAAGATACATTGATTCAGGATATAGGCTATAGCATCATTTTATCATGGAAAATGAGAGGAATAAATCCTTTAAGATATATCCGTACTGTATGACTTTTTTCTTATTTTCAGCTACTGGCGAGTACCTTTTGACAACTTAGATTCTTAAAACGAATTTATTGTCTTTCTGAATGAAACGATTGTATAGCTACATGAATAAAAAAAATTATCACCCATATTAACGTTTAATCTCCTCCATTTACGTAAAATGTGATTCAATTTGTTGAACTTTGTTCAATAATTGAAATCATATACTTAATATTCCTATATAACTTTTCATATCTACGCTAATTTACACCAGCAAATTCAAAGTAAAGTATGAAGAAACAACATTAGGAATCTTTCGGAAACCACTCCAGTTAATTATATATATATATATATATATATATATATACATATATATATATGTACGTATATTATATATATATATATATATATATATATGTACGTATATATATATATATATATATATATATATATATATATATATATACATATATATATATACATGCATATATATCAACTTATATTATAAATGTGTGTATGTGTTTGTCTGTATGTATGTGTGTATATATATATATATACACACATGTATATATGCGCGTTTGTGTGTGTGTGTATGTATGTATGTATGTATGTATGTATGCATGCATGTATGCATAAGCCTCTGTTGATTCACCAGAAGCGATAAACTACAGGATTTAGTACAAATGTTAGGTATTCTTTAATACATTAAAACTGAAGATTTCCGATTTCCAGTCCTCAGAGTTATTCGTTTTCGAGGATCAGCTGATGACCTGAGCCTGGTTTCCCTTCAAAGTATCCAGCCTGAATTTTTTTTTTTTTTTTAATATGAAATGAAAGTTTGAAAAAAACGCTATGTCTTTTGTTTACGTATGCGTTGCCAATTCGGATACATGAGCGTTTCTATTCATCTAATTTTCCTTCCCCACTCTTTTTTCTCAATCTTTATTCTCTCTTCCAAGGGAAGGGTCTTATACTAGAAACATTAAAAATTCATTTCTTTCTTTTATTCTATTTCCTGAGCGTCAAACTGATACCAACTCTGTTTATCTGTGTTGTATTTGGCCACGGATGGAAGGCGTTTGACCACACGTCTGCTCGATATACTGACCTGAAGCTGAAAAACACCGACAATACTAGCTGTTATTAACAGAATTTTGATGAAAGACATTTGATGACGGATACTAATACTGCGCCTTAAATAACAGATGCTACGTGGTTGAACTTTAATATCAGGATATATTGTGGAATATCTTTCGTCGGTTGTTTCGTAATAGTTAAAGAAAGGTCGCTATGAAATCTACATGAAATACTCATATTTTAAATTATGGTGTCTGACCGGCAGTATAGTAATGTATCTATGGGCTTATATATCACACATCGTTAGTCAAACTTTAATTGTTAAAACCTTGGTCATCAAAACGATGTATCTGGAAACTTTGATCGTTATGTCCTGTCTTCAGTGACGTAACTAGAATGTGTGCTACTCGAGGCAGCTCTTGAGTTTGTTGACTCACACCGAGTCCCCAAACCTATACAAGCTTAAAAAGCAAGCCCTAAAACGTAACTCATCCCCAGCCCCATAAAAGCGTTGCCAAGAGCGGACTGCTATCTTCGTCCCTCTCCTCCGTTATACTGCTGCTTGTCTTTTTCTGAATATTAAACCAATACCGCTGAATAGAGACATCATAGTTCAACCATCCGGACACAATATTGTTTCAAACTTTGGTACAAGGCTAGCAACTAGGAAGAGGTTAGTCAATTACAGTGCCTCCTGTGTTCAACTGATACTTTGTTTTATCGAGCCCGATAAAATAAGATAGAAGGCAAATCGGTCGTCGTCGGAATTTGAGCTCAGCACGTACACAGTCGGAAAAAATGCCGCTAAGCATTTTCTTTGACATGGTAACTATTCTGTCAATTGTTGACACATGGCTAGCAATTTTGAGGGAAAGAGAAATTGATTGCATTGAATCCAGTGATCAACTGGTAGTTAGGTTCTTCACCTCGAAAGGATGAAAGGTAATGTCGACCTCAGCAGTATTTGAACTAAAAACATAATGAGTCAGAAGAAATATTTCCAAGAATTTGGTCCGACGTGGTAACGATTCTGCCAGTTCGTCGCATTCATCTTGGTTGTAATATGAAATGTTATCAAACAACAATTGTTAAAAGAATAAGCAGGGAAAAACATTATCTCCTCTTGTGTGTCAGAATATAATTTTGTATCAGACCCTCACTTCGATGTCTGACATTAAATCTGTTAACTGCGTATATCAAATCAGTTATGTCATGTTGAATGTATCCGGGACTTTACAGAATGTCAAATGTTTGGATTCGTAGCAATCTTTGTCAGACTAAAGATTAAAAACATGGCTGTTCTTCTCGTTGTTGTCGTGGTTGTTGTGAAAGATTTGTATTAATGTGTTAAAGCCAAAATGAATTAACAAACTCACTAAACTTTATTTGAATGGTTGCCGGCAATATGAAGTAATTTCTCATTGTTATTCTTATTATATACTTGTTCTTGTTGTTGTTGGTGGTGGTGGTGTCATTGTTGTTGTTAATTTTATTGTCGGTTTTTCTTAATGTGTCTTGTTATCGTCTATGCCGTAGTTGATGGTTTAAATATTTTATTATTCATTTCAGACTTGTTGATACAATTAGTAATCTTGTTGGCGTTGAGTTGGCTTCTTGCTATTGTTGTTGCTGTTGTTGTTGCCGTTTCTATAGTTGTTGTTGTTGTTATTTCTATACTTATTGATGTTTGTATTGCTGCTGGTGACGATGCTGTTTTATTGTTCTTGTTAGTATTTTAAGCGTGTTATTTTATTATTGCAACTGCTGTCATCGTCATCATCATTATCATCTGTTGATTTTGTTGTTATTGCTGCTGTCGAAGTTTAGAATATTGTATTGTATTTATTGCTGTGGCTTCTAATGTTCCAGTTTTCGTTCTTTTGTTTGTTTCTTTCTTTCTTTTAGCAGCAACAGTGAATATTTTCATTTTAGTTATTCATTTATCTTTGCTTTAAAACGATTTGTTATAGTTGCTGGTGATGGCGTCCATGATTACTATAAAGATGCTGATAGAAACGCTTCCATTGCTGTTGTTGTTGATGATGGTTTTTGTTCCTGTGGCTGATGATGTCGATGATAAAGTCATTGTTGTTGCTGCTGCTGTTGTTGTTGTTGTTGTTGTTGCTGTTGTTGTTGTTGTCGTCACTGATGACACATTTCGTGTGTTAATAAAACTTACATGCAGTAATCTGCCGTCAGTTTAAGCTTAACGTCAGAACCCAGAACGAGGTCACGTGCTAGCAAAGGTGGATCAAGAAGCAGTAAAAATTATAGAAAGAAATACAAAATCAAGGCAGTTGTAGGTGGGGAGGGTAGCGGGAATAACTGAACAAAATTACAAAAATAAAAACTAAAAAACAAATACAAAGAATAAACGAAAGAGCTGTGTAGTTGACAGAATGAGAGGAAAATCTTAAAATATATGGGATGAAGGAGGGTCTGCTGTCTGGTGGCGAGGATCTTTCGCCTGGCAAGCGGATAGTTGGAAAACAGGAAATAGTAAAGGTTACAGCATTATTGATGGCAACAGCAGCAATAACGGTGATACCAGCGGTGTGTCTTGCCAGTAACACTACTGTCAGAAGAGAGATCTCATACCATAAGCAAATGAAAATAGAAGCAGCGGCAGGAGTAGCAGCAGCAGCAGCAGTAGTAGTAGTAGTAGTAGTAGTAGTAGTAGTAGTAGTAGTAGTAGTAGTTGCAGCAGCAGCAGCAGTAGCAGTAGTAGTAGTAGTAGTAGTAGTAGTAGTAGTAGTAGTGGTGGTGGTGGTGGTGGTGGTGGTGCTGCTGCTGCTGCTGCTGCTGC
>NC_068988.1:13949328-13951900 GCF_001194135.2 Octopus bimaculoides | reverse complement strand
GTGGTGGTGGTGGTGGTGGTGGTGGTGGCGGCGGCGGCGGCGGTGCAAAAGCATCCGGAAGGGGGAAAATAATTGCAAATTGCGTGTAAGACTTGAAGCAATCATTATTATTTAGTTCGGGTTAGGAAAGAAGTTCCTTATTATCCCGGAAACTGGTGAAACTGATTGATCTAATAATACCCGTGTGTTATCATTATGTATTGATATTCATTTTTATTGGCTCTATATGGGTAAAAGTCAATGTCAATCTCAAGAAGATATTGAACGTAAAGCTGAGGGGTATTAAACCACCGCATACAGATAAATGTGCTGTATAAAAACTAACCTCTGCGTTCGGGTAAAATAAACATCTGAAATACCTTACCTACGCAGCTCCTAATGGTAACTAAATCCATTGCCTCCTTGATAGACCTTCTGTATCGTCAGCAGGTATCTGAAGGCCAAAAGCGTTTCGCCTGAATGGGGCAGCGTGGAGTGAATTGGCCTTCGCCTCCAGAAAGGTTCTCTCTGTAGTGTATCTTCAACCATAACTAGCTTGTGCTGGTTTCATCTGCCATTACAGTCCTTCTGCTGTTGCCCTTAGGTGTTCAGTATATTTTAAGCGTTTCCAGTTTCTGATATTATCCATCTAAGTAATCCTTTGTTTTCCCCATTCTCTTTTTCCATTTACTTCTCCTTCTGTTAACAGTCTCTGGAAACCCATTTTTCTTTTATTTTATTTTATTTTGGTGGTGGGAGGGTGAGATAAACATTAGAGATGCTTTGTTCCAAGCAGAATATGTAGGAATGAGGCAGCGTGGAGTGCCAGCACTCACCATCCTGGAGCTGCTTTAATTACAAACTGTTGTCCTAGTGATGACTAAAGCTAGTGCAACGTTCAAAGCCCTTCTGTATCGCCAACATGTATCGCAGGGTCACCCATGCTGAGTGCAGCAGCGAGGACTGAATTAGTCTTCGCATACAAAAGTTCTCCATCTGCGATGCCTTATCAACCACAACCACCTTGAACAGATTTCAGCTGTTATGTTTACCCACTTGGTGGGTTTTTTTCAGTTGTTCAGATTCCAAACCAATCTTTTTCAGGAAATAGTGCATTGATCTTGCTAGGAAGCTGCAAGAACTAATTTCAATAGGGAATGGGGCCGCGTATCATCCTTTGACAAGTGCCACATCAATCATGTCTTGATATTTGCAGATCCTATCATATTTAGCACTTATTTAAGATGTGAATTTGAACTAGAACACCGCACTGTTCGAGAAACCTAAAGAAGAAATGTCTGAGAAAGAGATGTTGGTTTCTTTACTACGAAACATAAATTATCAGAATCCAGTTTTCAACCAAGTATCTTTCGTTGAATCTCTTATGCTGTGGGAATTACAATTCGGTTGAGTAGTAAATTTAAGATGTGTAATTATGGAAAACACTTTAACATTTGATTGTTTTAATCTGTTTAAAATGCAGAGCGGTAGCCAATAGCCGTGAATTCGTCTCTATCAAACAGAAAGAGAGAAACAACAGATTCGGAAACTCTTATTTATATTCTCAGTAGGAAACATTAATTTTAACTGATTGACTTAAATAGTTAAAGTAGTTATATGACGTTTTAATTAAGTGATGCTACCAGCAGCTGAAAAGTAAACTAAGTTTACTGTTTGATTCTCTGGAGTAGCAATCAAATACTTCCCGTAAATGCGGATTTTTCAAATTGTCTTTTAAAGGTGTTACAACTTTGTTTAGAGTAATACTCCCATTGCGGGAATAATAAAAAGACAGCAAAGTCAAAAACAAATGTTAAAATGCACTAAAGGCTTCAATATTGTATGTTCTCCTATTACTATCCTATTTATGGTACTCCAATGATTGAGTACTCCAATGGTACTCCAATGATGGAACCTTTCCGCAGCTCTAAATTAAAGTAGATGTGGTTATAAGCATTTCTTTTCTTTACTGTATAGATTTTGACACGGAATATATGTACCAAGCAGAATGCTGTCTTCTGGACTTCATATATGGAAGGCTTTCCTGAAAATTCGTTAATTCTTTATCTTGAGAATTTGTCATCCTCCTTTATCGAGATGATATTGTCATTTTGGCAAGGCCCTTCAATTCGTGTACAAGATCTAGACCTCTTGAATGTTACAAGGTTATGGGTTATGGAGTCGGTTCGTCTTATCTCTGTATGTACTTGTATATACCAGATAATCGCACCCTTTTTTCATCTTTTGCTTTGGTCTTTGAGGCCTGTTTAATCCAGCCGTACCTTTTGCTATAGATTGATATGACAAATATGGAGCATTTAACTTGATGTGTGTGTGTGCGTGTGTGGTATTTGTGTGTGTGAGTGTCTGTGTGTGTGTGTGTGTGTGACCAAGGTCTCACCAAATCTTCCACACATATCGTCTTCCGACTTGATATTGTGATTTATAATATACCTCTTACTTACTAAGGTGCATAGCCTAGTGGTTGGGGTATTGCACTCACGATTAAGTGATCGTGGTTTCAATTCCTAGACCGGGTGGTGCGTTGTGTTCTTGAGCATAGCACTTCATCTGACGTTGCTCTGCGATGACT
>NC_068988.1:13944411-13945745 GCF_001194135.2 Octopus bimaculoides | reverse complement strand
ATATATATATATATATATATATAAAGCATAATTGAATACAAATTCAATAGATATTCCTGCTGACATAGCTGCTGCGGATCGAAGGAGGAAAATGTTGATGTTGATAAAGGGACCAATTAATCAATTAGAGAGCATCACAGTTCGATAACTGATACAACAATACCAGCGACTACATCAACAACACTATCACTACTACATATTACACACACAACTGAACCACATGTCTTGCAACCAACACACACAAACTATCGATTTTATTATTTCAAGATTTTAGCGCTAAGTGAAGTAAATGAGTTTTTGGCAAGCTCTGTAAAATGCTTGGCTTCTATACACCTATGCGTCGTCATCGTTAGTGTTAATTCCATTCTATAGAAATAGCTAGTGGCAACTTTCCGCTCCATTTCATTTTCACGTAGTCGTTTTATCCAAGTCAGGATCACGGTGGTTATTATTATTAAGAAGACAATGCAACTTAGATACTTTGAATCGTTCGTTGTCTTCGGTTCACTCACTGCTATGTCTGTGTGTCTCTGAAAGAAGTACCTTCCTGTGTGTGTATAAATCACTTTATGCAGTGGATGGACTGCACATAAGGCATTTATTATGTCTATAGTATTAAGAAGAAAGCTAGCTTCTGCGGCCACTCTATTTCGGGTTTGAACTCGCTGCATAGCGCCATGGACCTATGCAGCGGAGTTTTAATATTCTAGTGTTTTAATATTTTGAGGATATAAAGGAAAGGAGCTGGCAGGATTGTGAGCATGCGGGACGAAATTTTTAGCAGAATTTCTTATGTCTTTACGTTCTGAATTAAAATTCTGCTGGAATCGATTTCGCCTTTCATCCATTTGGGGTCGATAAAATAAGTGCCAGTAGATCACTGAAGACGTCGTGATCAACTTACGCCCTCCCTCGAAATTGCTGACTTTATGCTATAATTTGAAACTAATATTTTTCGTATATATGTGTGTGTGTGTGTGTGTTGTTACCACATATATGTGTGTGTGCGTATGTATGTAAGTATATATGTATGTGTGTATATACATACATATGTGTATATATATTAATAGTTATCGCCAAGCCAACATGGCAGTTCACGAATGCTGCTGTTGATTAGCTCCAAGAGGCCATCGCCTCTAGCTCTCTTGGAGCGATGGCCTCTTGGATCTAATCAATGGCAGCATTCGTCCTATCTTTTGGACTGCTATGTTGGCTTGGCGATACCTATTAATATCCAGTACCGCTACTGTAGTCTCCTTTAGAGAGACTTAGAAATATTAATATTTCTATTTGTGTGTATATATATATATATATATATATATATATATATATAT
>NC_068988.1:13939902-13944381 GCF_001194135.2 Octopus bimaculoides | reverse complement strand
ATATACATATATATATATACGTGTGTGTGTATGAATGTATGTATGTATATATATCTATATACATGTGTGTGTGTGTGTGTGTGTGTGTGTGTGTGTGTGTGTGTGTGTGTGTAGGTGGATAACAACACTATATCATCATTGCCGTTCGAAACACCATTTGCTTTCAGCATCAGTGACGTTTAGTACGTCAGCAATAAACGTTACCATTTCGTATTGAACGTGTATTTCCATTGATTAAAACGGAACAACATAAACTGAGGCTGGCTCAGCTGCTACTTTTAACAGAGCGATTGACCACGCTGATATTTACCCTATGACCATTGGCTGTATTGATGGAATTAAATAAACAATCTGTATAAATCCCATCGTAACATAATCACAAACGGTTAAGTGTATTTTGAGATCAGGGTTGTTTTATTTTTTATTCGTCTATATGTTTTTCTTTTTGTTTTTTCTCGTCTCCTATTAATAACTACTTAAAAGCTTCATGGTCAGCCACAGCTAGCAGCTGGATCAATTAATGCTTAAAACATATGATCAATACGTATGTTTTTGTTTGTTTGGTGGGTGTTACTTTTTCGTATTTTTGTCACGGCACCCGTCTGCAGTAAAGCTATGATTTTTTTTTTTTTCTGTGTGTGTATTGTTTAATTATTTCATCATTTCATTATATGTAAACCTCGCCATACTTAATGTCTTTTTTCTTTTTTGTCCCACTCATCCTTCGCCCTGGTGGCAAATAAATGAAATCATTATTACTGATTTATAGAGGCAAGCATAGCTGTGTGGTCAAGAAGCTCATGGGTGTGTACAGACAGAGCTAGTCATTGATGTGGCTGAGTGGTTAAGAGGTTCGGTACGCAACTACGAGTTTTCGGGTTCAGTCCCACTTCGTGACATTTTGAGCGAGTGTCTCCTATAATAATAAAAGACAAATTCTGTCTGTCCGTCTGGGACCCCTGTGTCTCAGTCTACATTTGTTCTACATAGACATATTATACTTGGAATCAGAATGATCCCGGGATCGAAAATCTGCCCTTCATTTAGTTCTTGAACATCAAGCATTGGGATCTGCTTTAAAAGCATTTTGGTTGCTATTACTAGCAGGTAAAGCTTAGCTGATTCATGTCATCTTGGTTGGAGTTTGTAAGATGAGGTCAGAGATCAAAGGGGAGATGGAAAGACATTCACTTCGTTAATCTTACGTCGGAATAAGAACTTTGGGACAAATTGGCCAACAGTTGGAATTCAACTTGAGACTGGAACAATAGAATGATTGCATTACAGAATTAATTCTTAACCTCTGATCAAACATCACCGCGGCATGTAGTCATTGTAAACGTATTATAGCTATGCTATTGAACTCTCTTTTATTCTGGCCCGCAGGTCTAATTATCCCTCCGTATGAGCTAGCTTAAAAGTCCGCACGGAATGAGGTCTTTAAGCTAGTCTACTATATACCATGATCGATCAGTGGCATATGAGTGTACATGTCTGTGCGTGAGTGTGTGTGAGAGAAAGAAAGAAAGTGTGTCGCGCGCGCGCGTGTGTGTGCGTGTGTCGTTGCATTTATGTTTCTCTATCATCACTTTTCCTTTTTTATATCACTGTAGCATGGCGGCTCGGCAATAAGAGGCCGATAGAATAAATACCAGATGGCCAATTTGATTGTTTAGTTCCGTCAATGCAATGCTCCAGTATGACTGTAGTCCGATGTCTCAAAAACAGTAAACAAGTTTAATGTGTGAGTAGAAGATGATCGATTGCAAATATAATGTAGTGGATAGATGGATAGATTTATATGATAGTAAATAATAAGAACCGCCTTGGAGCAGCGTGGCTGTCTCGTTGGTCAGGTTTCATTATTCCAATTAGTTAATATAGACATATGCTAAGGCGGCGAGCTGGTAGAAACGTTAGCACGTCGGGCGATATGCTTAGCGGTATTTCGTCTGTCTTTATGTTCTGAGTTCAAATTCCGCCGTGGTCGACTCTGCCTTTCATTTTTTCAGGATCGATAAATTAAGTACCAGTTGCGTACTGAGGTCGATCTAATCGACTGGTCCCCCTCCTCCAAAATTTCGAGCTTCGTGCCTAGAGTTGAAAAAATATACAAGTATTCCCGGGGATGAAGTTTACTAATTCCCATATTTACAATTGCATATTCACACACACACGCACATACACATATGTACATATGCATACATATATGTATATGTATGTGTGTATATATGTATTTTTATGCTTATGTATATATATATTATATGTGTGAATTTATGTGTATTTATATATATATATATATATATATATATTAATTATATATATAAACACTTTTCGGTGTATTTGTGTATATGTAAGAATGTGTGTGTGTTTGTGTGTGTATGCTTTCATGTGTATGTGAATGCTTGCATGTGTTCGTGTGTGAGTGCGAGAGAGAAGGTCAGTGCGATAGGTTGATTTAATTCGTGTTCTTTTACTGAATCAATCCACAAAATTATCTTTTTCTTCCAAATCTATCATTATTTGATATTTAAATGTTACGTCCGCATTATGTTATCGTACATTTATTAGAGTTTTAATCAGAGTTGTTTAACCTTAGTTATCTTCTTCTCGATTATCATATTACTATTTACCGCCAAACTGGAGCTCTTTAGCGTTCTGTAGAACACAAATTAGCGTAAATGCTAAAATGGTTTCACCTTTTTGAAAGCCATGAAATAGTACTATCGTACTCTTCAAACTGTCATGGTTTCGGTCGCTCTCCAATAGGCTTTTAGTCGAGCCTGTAGCAGTTGAGACTTCCGGCGTTCTTGGCCCACGGACTATATCCCTGCTCACCATTATCGGATCGGAAATTGCTGTCCTCAAGTGCAGGCCCCGTGTGTCAAAATGGCTGTTCCAGCGCTTCTCCCTCGTTGTCCTCCGGGGCAACACTTTTTCTATTTTGTCAGCTAGTACTATAGGAAATGTTTCTATATTGCGAGAGGCAAGATTCTCCGTTAATCCATCATGCACACAATAAGCTTAAGAGATTTGTGTGTGTGTGTGTGTGTGTGTGTATTTATTGTATATCATTATTTTTACTTATGTAATTTATTCTGGCCAAGAATACCCATCTTTTTTTAGAAAATAGTTTTTAGTAACTTGAAAGTCAACTTCATTGATAAACCTATTTTATTTTTTGCTTTTTCTATAAAGGCGGCGAGCTGGCATAGACATTAGCACGTCGGGCGAAATGCTTAGTGGTATTTCGTTTGTCTTTATGTTCTAAGTTCAAATTCCGCAGAGGTCGACTTATCCTTCCAGGGTCGATAAACTAAGTACCAGTTCCGTACTGGGATCGATCTAATCGACTGGCCCCTCCTCAAAAGTTTCGAGCCTTGTGCCTAGCGTAGAAAAGATTATTTACTTTTATATATCTCTAAACCGTAATAAAACATTTTAATGTATTAAACGTTTCTTTTATTGCAATAGTCCTTTACCTTGCTTTACTTAATCCCTGGCTGAATATATAATAATATTTCATTGACATAAATGCTAGTTATTCCGAGTATAAAACAACAGGTATACAATTTCATAATATAAAGACAAAATTGCATTTATTTCTTGCGTAACCACTTGTCAACTTGATTAAGTGCAAGCCTGCATCTAGGTAGCAGTATGCTATTGGTTTGTCCACTTTGTCCAAAACCATCTAGTGACCTTCTTTCCAGCTTCGATGATTGGATATAAGGCCGTCTTCTTTGCTACACGAGCGATAAGGAAGATAACCATACACACCAGCATCGAATTTGCATTGATGGCTACTAGATGGCTTTGGGTAAAGAGAGCAGATCACTGGTTTGCTGGTGCTGCTACGCTGATTGAATACTAGCTGGGACATGATCAATACTAACTGGATCAATTGGATTCGGGATTCTGATGTTGAAATAACCAAAACATCCTCAGACGCCAGAAACATCACTCATGGTGCATCATAACGTATTCGTAAGATGAGTCTTGGAACATGAACAGAGTACTGACTCCATGGATAGAAACCTTGAGAACAGACTCTACTGAGATTTCAACAACCAAAAAGTAAAACCACGGAAACAACTCATATCAAGGAAGCGTCAACATCACATTTTATTCTTTTGAAGGTGAGCAGCGCACAACTAGAACCCTCTCAAATGCGTTAAATGCAAAAACCTCAGCTAGAACTACGTTTCAAAATTTAGGTCTTCTCTTCAAAGCTAGAAAATACCTTTAAACACCAAAGCTCAACTGATACTTAGAATGGACTGCTGCTCTCACATCTAGAACATTCTGTTCACGATGAACCACTGCTTAACACAGATATCCTCAACCGCTTCCAGAGAAAGGACATTCGATTGATTAGCATAAATGCACTCACGGACATGCGCCAGTTTTTGGCCCACACACATGGTATCTCCTCTCTCTCTCTCTCTCTCTCTCTCTCTCTCTCTCTCTCTCTCTCTC
>NC_068988.1:13939007-13939351 GCF_001194135.2 Octopus bimaculoides | reverse complement strand
AATTTTGAACTACCGAGTTCTTTCTTGCAGACATCTGCAGTTTTACTTAAGAGTTAACACACACACACACACACACACACACACACACACACACGCACACACACACACGCACACACACACACGCACACAATACATATGTATGTATGAATGTATGTATGAATGTATGCATGTATGCATGTATGTAAGTATGTATGTATGTATGCATGTATGTATGTATGTAGTATGTATGTATGTATGTATGTATGTAGTATGCATGTATGTATGTATGTATGTATGCATGTATGTATGTATGTAGTATGTATGTATGTATGTATGTATGTATGTATGTAGTATGTATGTATGTA
>NC_068988.1:13936862-13938997 GCF_001194135.2 Octopus bimaculoides | reverse complement strand
TATGTATGTATGTATGTATGCATGTATGTATGTATGTAGTATGTATGTATGTATGTATGTATGTATGTATGTAGTATGTATGTATGTATGTATGTATGTATGTATGCATGTTTGTATGTATGTATGCATGCATGTATGTATGTATGTAGTATGTATGTATGTATGTACGTAAAATTGTTTAATTGCTTTCCTTCTATTAAAATACATTCTAAATAGTAGTTCCTTCATCAAAGCCTATCTTTTAGCTAGACAGAAAAAGCTCTGAATCTATAAGTTTTACGTTATTTTCAATACGACACTTATATGTCTTGCTGTTATATATCGTTAAAAACTAATATTTATTCAAATATGCAGAAACATTAATAAATTTTAGTCAAAATTATGATGATAGTATAATGAATGTGTTATTAAAATACGATATAATCATGTTTTAAACAAGTATTGAAGTCGAATTCAGTAAGAAAAAATTAGTATTTCGATACAATTTATTGCTAATCATTATTTGTTTTTCATTTTCCTTCATACGATCCTGTTATCGTTGCAGAAATAGAAAACCAATATTGGTTTCAAATTTTGGCACAAGGCCAGCAGTGTTGGGGAAGGGTCTGCAACTTATCTTATTGACACTGAAAGGATGAAAGGCAAAGTCACCCTCGGTGGAATTTGAATTCAGAGCATTTTACCCGGCGTGCTAACGATTCTACCAGCTCGTCGCCTTATAGGAAACTAGTATCGATACCGTGTTGTACTTAATTCGACAGCACATTGTTCATATCTTTTCTCCAGTTCAGTAATTAAATACTGTATCATACTGGTTGTATTTATTACATTTCTTCATGTACAGCGCTTCAAAATAAGAATAGCTATAATGCATTTTCATGTGAAATGCAAACAATATTTTTTCTCGAGTTCTATGATTGATAAGGCTGATTACAAAGTTTCCACGGTATATAAGTGACGAGATCCCATCAATCCCTCTGAACTTCACGCCGGTTCATTGCAGATTTCAATGCCTGCAATTTTGAGAGGAAGTGTCACATGGATTACATCGACTCCAGTATTTGAATGGTACTTTATTTTATCAACCCTGGAAGGATGAAAAGCAAAGTTAAACTTGATGGGATTTGAACTCGAAACGTAAAGAGCCGGAAGAAATGCCGTTAAGCATTTTGTCCGACGTGTTAACGGTTCTGCCAGCTCACCACCGTACTAACAATATTAAGCTGTGTTCGGAAAAAAAGGTGTTATTTCGTAATGTAGTATTTCAATAAAATTGAAGGATAAAATGTATTATGTGCAAAGGGTGGTAAATATAAAGGTCAACGGGAGTTTAGGGCATTCATGCCTTTCTCAAAACCACTAACAAAATGGAGGCAGGTTCGAGAGCCAAGTCATACTAAACAGAAGCAAAAAATTTATTTTCATCTTAAAAAGAAATTATTTCTAGTTTTCACAATATTATGATGACAAATTCAGGCCGAGTGAGGTACATATTTATCGACTCTGAATGAATGAAGGGCAAAGTTGGCCTCGGCGAGATTTGAACTCGGCGCCGATAGTTCGTCATATATATACGCTAGTTCAAGAAAAGATCATAGGTCTGTTAAAGCATGACTGATCAACGGCCAAACAGCAATGGCATTAAAACCACGAGCACCACACCAACAACAACAATTAAATCGGGTTTTGTTTACAATATCTCAGCTTTCTTATCTCCAATTCAATTATTGCCGGGTGTGATGACTCTTTCGTCCTGAAATGTTAGATGCTTCACGCCTCACATCATTTGAATTTATTGAACTTTTCTAATCCGTCTGGCGTCTATCATCTAGACATCCTTTGGATTAGTTGTATCTGATACAGAACATCACTAATTTCCTCGGATTCTGGACTTTATCCTCTCTTACAGTCACTTGGCTCATTCTGCGTTTGTGTCACGCATTAAACACTGTAGTCTCTCAGTCTCTTTCTCTCTCTCTCTCACACTCCATCTCTCTCTCACTCTCACTCTCTCTCTCTCTCTCTCTCTCTCTCTGTCTCTCTCTCTCTCTCTCTCTCTCTCTATCTATCTATCTATCTATATCATGACCGCAGCCACTTGGCTGAAACACATAAATAAATAAATATATATATAT
>NC_068988.1:13935223-13936708 GCF_001194135.2 Octopus bimaculoides | reverse complement strand
TATATATATATATATATATATATGTATGTATATATGTATATATACATATACTGGTTCTTCATCAACGACATGACGATGCGACATAGTTTCTACCTTCAAAAACTCACCAAAGAATCACTTTCAACATTCAAATTTTTCTCATTAACCCACAACAGACTTCTATTCCAGGATTATCTTCACGAACAGCGAGTACATTCCTTCCATTTTAGATTCAATAATTCCGAGACGTAGTAACATTTAGAGATCCATTATAACATTTACCGCTTGCACTTCATGCCCTTTTCAAACGATAGGGTCACTTAACTTGATAGTTATCGATTAACAAATGTTAGCTGAGGAATTAACTTTTTTCCTTGTCTAAATGATAAACGTTTACAGGGATTAGCCTTCCTGCGTGTTTTACTGGCTTGGATTAGATTTCAGTAAAGGATATTCCAATCGATACGTGCACAAATAACAGAAGAGAAAGAGGGAATGAGAAAATATTTAGAAAAAGGAAGAACAAAGTAGACTGAGAAGAAAAACAAGAGAGAATATTTAAAGAGAACGCTACAAGAGAAAAAAATGACAAAATGACGAAAGAACGTTGAAATGAGCAGAATAAGAAGTAATAGAAAGAATCTGAAAATAAACAAAGAGTTGAAAGAAAGATGGGCAGGGAAAAGCAGATGAGAAAGGCAGGATATTAGCGATACATGTTATTTTTCCAGTGAATTGAGTACATCTGCTGGTAACTTCCGTCTCGTCTCATTTATGGGGGTTTTTTTATGGTTCGTGTTTTTCTTAAATTCTCTTACTTTCGTAATTTGTTTTTTTCTTTATGTCTGGGTGCATTTGTAAATATCTACGTTTTGCTTTCTTTTGAATATGTGTTCTTGTGACTATATATATCCTTCTGAATATAAGTTGGTGGTTATATCCGGTCGTCTTAGTATGCATTGCGTGCGCTTATGTCCGTGCAGTTATATGTTCGTATATGTTAAGCGTGAATATCTGTTCTATGTGTATATGTTCTGTGACTGTGGTTGTATTTATTTCACTTCTTATTTCTAAACATTAATTAAACTTCAACTACAGTACAGGTATCGACATTAGACAAACCGATACTTATGTATCAATTCAGACGCTACCTAGATAGACGCGTATAAAAAAATTGCTAGCAGGTATATGTGTATGGGATAGTGTATTTGTGTATGTATATGCATGTATGTCTATATATATATATATATATGAAATGGTTTCTTGGGTCGATTGCTACTCAAAACTTTGTGTCTGCAGGTGGACATTTCTTCGCTCTGCAGCTTCGATGACTCATGCAAATACAAACACATTTACACATGCACAGACACACTCAGCTTACACACATATCGTAAAATAAACATCATGCTCTACTATGTATCGCATGCTTCTTCAGTTTTACAATATTTATTATATATATTTACACATTTCTATACATATATAAACATATATGTATGAATATATATA
>NC_068988.1:13929562-13934926 GCF_001194135.2 Octopus bimaculoides | reverse complement strand
ATGAGAAGAAGATGAGCCAAGCCGTGATTTAGGAAAGCAAACTTGATACCAGTTGAAATATTAGAAAATTACTATTTTTAAATCTCACAACGAGAGAGTAAAGGTTATTTGCCAACGTAACAACGCAGTCCTGGTTTAGGACGAATGTTGCTGTAATTTAGCCTCAAGAGACATCGTCTCCAGCTGGCTATACGACACGATATGTGTCCTTACATTTTTCGAACAAGGGAATCTAAATTACAGCAACATTCGTCCTAAACCAGGACTGCGTTGTTACGTTGGCAAATAACCTTTACTCCAGTTGAAATATGTTTAAAAGATATTTGAACCTGTAAAAAGACATCTCATGTCAATTTATCATGGAGAAACGTAACACCAGTCAATAATTTTGTCTTTTATAAGACAAACCTAGTTTCTTAATCAGTTTGGAATTGCATGGCTTTGGTATCAGTGTTGAGGAGCTGATAACTACTTCGAAACATATGCATCCACCAGTCTGAACTGACCATGGTGTTTTTTCATGTCTTTTTGTGTCCAGCGAGAATACTTCTTTTTAACAAACTGCAATGAAAAGTCTTTTTTCGGATTGAAACATCTCTTGAACATATTTGAAAAGGTATCAAATTTGTGTGTGCGTAACTGTGTGTATGTGTGCATGTGAGTGTGTGTATTTGTGTGGGTGTGTATGGAGGGGGGGCGAACGTGTATGTGTTCGTGCGTGAGTGTGTATGTAAATGAGAGTTAGAGAGAGAGTGAGTGAGAATTTTCTTTCAATAAACTAGTTATTTTTTGTAAACTCATAGATTTATAGACATTCTTTTAACATTTTTTAAAGATAATAATTCTCAAGGAATCTGCAAAATAGCTACACACTATAAGGAGAGAATGAATTATTACCGCAGACATTGCAGCATTATCAAGTTACTGATTTTATTGGTAGCAGATCATACGATTATGTCTTACATTTATCAAGACGAAGAGGGAGTTTTGAACATAGAATATTTCGCAGTAGCTTGTGAGGAAAAGAGCGTAATCTTTTAACTGGCGTACTAACTCCTCAGATTAACTACGTGGCTTTAACATAAGGAGCCGACTAGAGTGCTATAAGCTGATCTGGAGCAATACCAGGCTAATATCCTATTATTTTTATCGGTGATTATTATTTCCTTACCTGTTTCCACTTATAATTAGGTGTATTGTGCGTGCGTGTGTGTGTGTGTGGTAACTGTTTACGTGTGTGTAGCCACACAGATATAAAGACGGATGAATAGATAGAAGAATAGATGGATGGTTGAATAGCTGGACCGATGGATGAACGAGTGAATGAATGGATAGATGGATATATTGATGGATGGAGAGGAAGGGACAAATTGGAAAAGAAAAAAAGGGGGGCAAAGAGAGAGAGAAAAGAACAGAGCAGGTTCTGCTCTGGAGAGGGGAGGGAGAGTAGGGGTACAAGGAGGAGAGAGGGGGATAGAGAAAGGGGTGACAGAACGGGGGAGAAAGTGAGGACAAGATGAGTTGATTGGGCGAATTGTCAGGCATGTGTTTAGGAAGGGGGAAAAAAGAGAGGCACTGAAAGAAAGAGAGACACAGAGAGAGAGACACTGAGAGAGAGAGACACTGAAAGAGAGAGACACTGAGAGAGAGAGACACTGAGAGAGAGAGACACTGAGAGAGAGACAGACGTACAGACAAACAGTCAGAAAGACTGACACTGAGACCCATGTTGACTGTGTCAGTATGGTCAAATATTTACTCGATAAAGTCCTGTGTATTGATGGTGTTTCTGGATTAGAACTAAATAGGAATTCAAACAATTGATGGGAGTTGATCCAATAAAAAGCTAAAGGAAAGAGAAGATAAGTCAATATTTAATATAAAGCGTATTATTGTAACTCTTGTGTTATGGAGTTATTATTAACGAAAATAATATGTAGGCATTAGCATTGTGG
The DNA here is from genome assembly GCF_001194135.2 of Octopus bimaculoides. NCBI lineage: Eukaryota > Metazoa > Mollusca > Cephalopoda > Octopoda > Octopodidae > Octopus > Octopus bimaculoides. The sequence continues at coordinate 13,932,971 of NC_068988.1, read as the reverse complement.
TTGTAACGTTATTACCAAAAATCAGTCAGGGTTTTTCACCACTGCATATCACACACTCACTCTGTTATACACATGTATACATGCGTGAAGATATACTTGCATAACACGCATGTACGTATATGTACATACATATGTACATATATAACATACACGCATACCAACATATATACATTCTTATACATATTTATAAGGGTTATATCACAAACTTATCTCTCTCCCTCTCTCTCACACGCATAAATGTATATATATATATATACATAGGAAAAATAGAAGTTAAAAATGCACTGGAAATAGTTAAAATATCTTTTTATTATTATATTTAATGATTTAACCGGTTTCATAGTTTATACTGATTTTCAAAAATTTCAAATAGAAAGACGTAGCTTATGTCGCAGCTGTTTTGCTTCCGACTAGTGTCTGAAGCTTGCCCTATTTTTATTGGGGAGTTCATAGCTCAAATTAGTATATCTTTTGAATATGACTTGATTGGTTGAGGATAGTCACATGACTGTCTTAGAAATTGTTTACGTTCCCCGCTACGCCAGTGTGTTGGTATCAAGTGACAATGCTTGGCGTCGTAAGTTAAGGCTGACACGGTTGATTGAACATGTCTGATGACAGTACCAAATAATCAATGCTCTGAATGTTTTCTGTCAAGTGTCTGTAGAGAATGAACACGTGATTAAATTTAGAACCTTTAGTGCGTTTCCCACTACGACCGTGCGTTAGTGTCACGTGACAGTATATTTTACACCTAAAATGAAGGCCGACACGGTTGAGTAAACATGTTTATTACAATCAAGACACTCTAAATTTAATCTGCCAAATGGGAGAGTAGACAGGAGTCGTTTGCATGTAGTCCAGTGGCTAAAGTCTAGGTTGTTAACTGTGTAGATTCCTCGTGCTAAGTGGCAGAATGAGTTTTATGTGTGAATAGCTATTTGTGTATGCACTCTGTTAAAGTTTGTTATGACTAACAACCTAAACTTTAGCCACAGGACTACATACAAACAACTCCTGCCCACTCTCCCAATCACATGCAATAGACTGATGTTATATTTAAGGAAGGATTTATCTCTAGTCGGTTTTAGTCATTTAAAATTGCAGATCCGCTAGTCAACGATAGAGAAGCCTACGATTTGCCAAGTAAAGCAACCGAATTTCCGTCATATCTTATTGTTTAAATAAGAAAATTGCTACAGTCTCTTTTCAGGGTAACAGCCAGATATCGGTGACGTCAAATGTCACATGATATACTGTTTCTCGTCTTTTGCTTTCTCAACTATTTCCAGAGCATTTAGGATGTGAATGATGTCTCTTCTTTACTTGAGACTTTAAGAATAACTGCTTTTACCTTAAGAATAGAAAGTTCTCAATTTAATGGTTTTAATGCTAGGAACAATACGAGACCGAAACGAGAATTGTATAGGCTTCTGTTAATATTACTTCTTTCAGTTTGTCTTTTTAAATTTCATTTTAGTATGGCTGCCAGACATTCTACGAAGATATTTACCTTAAGAAACTGTAAATACTCACCAGCGTTGGTATTACTCGATCACATTGAAATAAATGTGTGAGTGTGTGAGTGAGTGTGTGCGTGCATGTGTGTGTGTTTATATGTGTGTATATATATATATGCATGATACATACACATACACACACACGTATTTATAATCATATATATAAATACATACAAATACAAACATATATGTATGCGTATTTCTATGTATGCATGTATACATATATACATATATGCTATATTTCGGCTATATTTCACATATACATTTTACACAGCACTGAAAAGAAAATGTTAGTAAACACAACTGAATTCGCCATATTTTTAACGAATTCAAATAAACATCAGTTTGCAATTTAGCTTAATAGCATGTGAGGTAAGAAGCATGTTCTATGCATCTCTAAATTCCTGTTGTCTTGGCATCACAGTGACAGCGGTTAGCAATTTCTAGTGAAGATTCTTTAAGGAATATATTATTGAAGTTTGCCCTGAAATGCAGACAAAATTGTATCTACGCACTAAATTGTTTAGAAATTGAGATTTATGCTCACATTTCATTTCACAGCAGGAGTATTTTTTTGAAAAAAAAACACATAAGTTAATACCATTGGATACACACACACACACACATACACACGCACACACACACACATATATATATATTACGTGTTATACACGCACACTCGTACATATATTATGCATTGCCAAGAAGACAGTGATAGACAGATATATACATATATACATACACACGTACATACATACATACATTTATACATGCATGCACATACAAACACTACATTGAAAACAGACCATGTTAGATAGATAGATAGATAGATAGATAGATATATAGATAGATAGATAGATAGATAGATAGATAGATAGATAGATAAAATACAGTGTTTACAGTCCATTCAGCTGTATACGTGGCAGCTTGTGCATACGAGTTTGCGTCGGTATGCATATGTATATGTATGTATGTATGTATGTATGTATGCATGCATGTATGTATGTATGTATGCATGCATGTATGTATGTATGTATGTATGTATGCGTCTGTATTTGCATGTACGTGTGTATATATGCTGTGTGGATGTGTGTATGTTTGTACGTGAGTGTATTACTTTCATATGCTAATTCCAGTTCCTTCAAGCATTCTCGAACCAATTTTGTGCTGGTATTATGTGTGATGATTGGAAGCCAGTTTATAGATTTTTGCCGGGTTTTTTTTTTTTTCAACGCTTGTTTTTAAATACACTACATACTGAAAACAAACGGTTACCATTCAGAAATAGAATATAATCCTAAAGAATTGAAGGAAACTTATATCTTAATGTCTTAAGACTATAAATAACACCGTAATATTTCATAATACGAATTAATATTCCTATAGATATACATGGCTAAGTGCATGCGTACATGGATGTATGTATGTATTTGTTTCTCGAGCGTGTGTATGTGAACGCGTGCATATATATGCGTTTGTGTGTATGTACGCACGTATGTGCACATGTATACGTGTATGTGCATGTGTATATCTTTATATATATATATATACACACACATATATATATATATAGTATATATGGTATATATATATATATATATATATAATATGTATAATATATATATAATATATAACGTATATGTACTATATACTATATATATATATATATATATATATATATATATATATTAGATAGATTAATAGATAGATTGAGACACACAGAGAGAGAATGTGTGAGGTAGATGGATATACAGACCGATAGACAGATAGGCAGATACGCAGGCAAGCAGATAGATAGATAGATAGATAGATAGATAGATAGATAGATAGATAGATAGATAGATAGATAGATAGATAGATAGATAGATAGATAGATAGATAGATAGATA
>NC_068988.1:13917068-13929180 GCF_001194135.2 Octopus bimaculoides | reverse complement strand
TATGTATATATATATATATGGCTTAGTGGTTAGGGTGTTGGATTCATGATCGTAAGATCGCTGTTTCCATTCCTGGAGCGGACGATGCGTTGTGTTCATGAGAAAAACACTTCATTTCATATGGATGCAGTCCACTCAGTCGGTAAAAATGAGAAACCTTGCGACGGACCGCCGTCCTGTCCAGGGAGCGGATATTTGCCCACAGATAGAGACATGAGAGCAACAAGGGTCACAGTCGAAGGAAACCCACCGGAGTTTCTGAACGGTTTTGCTGCCGTTTGTTTATGTAGTTTGATTTCTTTATCTATCAGTTTCTGCTAAGATAAAGACACGAGTAAAATTAATAATAGAGAATCGAAAATAAAACTTTGGAAACAGCCTAAAGGGAGACAACTGAGAACGACTTGAAAGTGAACGTAAGATCGTAATCATGTAAAGTAAAGTAAATACATCAAATAATCCAGAATCCTTTTCCGGTACTGGATCGATCCCAAAATCTTGTCCACTGACATACAAAGAAACAAACACGACTGCGAATAATAACTCTGCCTTCGCTAAGCTGGAGGTAATAGTCCCTCGACCTAACGTTGCAAGGATTTTTATTAACCTGAAGAGCTAACTTAATGTCTACATTAATTTAAAGATTGTTTATATCACTGCAGACGTGTAAGCAATTTATAACTTATTATAAGGTATAATGAAATAAATTATCTATACATGTCTTATTAAGATAAATAAGAATATATATATAAAGGCGCAGGAGTGGTAAGAAGCTTGCTTCCCAACCACATGGTACCGGTTCAGTCCCACTGCGTGGCACCTTGGGCAAGTGTCTGCTATAGCCTCGAGCCGACAAAATCCTTGTGAGTGGATTCGGTAGACGAAAACTGAAAGAAACCCGTCGTATATATATATATATATATATATATATATATATATATATATATATACATACATGTATGTGTGTGTATGTGTTTGTCCCCCACTATCGCTTGACAACCGATGTTGGTGTGTTTACGTCCCCGTCACTTAATGGTTCGGCAAAAAGCGATCGATATAATAAGTGCTAGCCTTACAAAGGTTAAGTCCTATGGTCGATTTATTCGACTAAAGGTGGTGTTTCAGCATTCACCATGGTCATAAGAATTTATAAATTTTCGAGGGAACGAAATAGGGGAATTATTTTTTTTTTCAAATAGACGAATTCTTTTACGTTCTCTCGAAAGTTTATAAACTCTTATGATATGAACAATTCACGATTGGATTTGCACATCAGTCAAGAAGAATGTTATCTTTGTTGCTGATTCGTCTATGTTAACTTTGTGGCGTTTATTTTACCGTTGTGCTGTTCTGTGAGAATAGATCTTATCAGTAATCGTCTATTTCTGCCAGGAATTCTGCATAATATACATGTCTTCATTACTAATGTTTTCCTATTTGTTTTAGTTTTTTTTTTTTGTTATTGTTTTGTTTTTGTTTTATTTCATTTTGTTATCTAATTAATTTTTTTTTCACGTTAAAAGTAAGACAATAAATCAATAACAAAGTAGCATTTATATATTGAGCTGACATTTATAAGAAGCACTTATATAATTAGATATAGTGTACGGCGAAATACACAATCCAACGTGTTCTTTATTAAGGCGGTACAGTGTTGTTTGAAGGTGATTTATTGCTGGTTGTAGCAAAATGAGCAATTATATAGAGTCTTTCTTGTTGGCTTGTTCTCTACAAGAGCAATCTATGTTGTATGACACGTAAAAGTTTTCATATCTGTAAACCAATTTTATTGCAAGAAAATTGGTTATGTTTTTGGTTGTTTTCTCTCCCTGCATTGATTCCAGACATGATCAAAATAAAAAGAATTGGTTTCCACTTGTAGAAAAATAAAATGAAATGCTTTAAACCCAGTTTTAATCTTGTCGTAAACATTGGACATTAAAGTTAACTTTTGTTTCATGTTTTCAATTATAAACCATGTGATGCGAGGTAAGCTTGTAAACATTTTCAATATCTTCTTAGTAATAAATTGTTTTTAACGGTGAACTCGGAATAGATAATGCTAGAAATAATAGCGTTTAAATATTGCATTTAATAAACACTGTCTCGATAGAATAAAATGGCAGTTGCATTCGGGACTCGAGTTCACATATTCTGTAAACATGAGAGACGTTCTACCATAGGACCGAAGCAATCCCCCGAAATTCTCGTTCCGTTTTAGAAAGTTTGTTCTTTATCAGCGAGAATTGCATGTTTGTTTTCGTCAAAAGGATCTAGAAACTTTGAGAGACATGAAATAAATCATTTTTAAGGGTTTAACTCGAAGTAGATAAATCTATAACTAATAGTGAGTAGATATTGGGCTTAAAAATATGCTTGGACGGAAAAACGTCGAAGTTTGACGAATGCTTGTCGGTTAAGATATTTGACGAATGTCTGTTGTTGACACTTTTTAATTGCTCACGACTTTCGCTTGTGATGCCTACTTCATATTTTGGCATAAAAGAAATAAATAGCAATAATATTCTATTATACTTTTACTTCTTTCAAACATTGAACTGTGGTCGTGATGAAGCACGCCTTGTAGGCTTTCGTCGAACAATGCAACACTAGTATTTATTATGTCTCCTACTTATTCTATCATTTCTTTTTGTTGAACCGTTAAGTTTGTAGTCCCTTTAAAACACTTCTCAAACAGTGGGAGGGAGCCAAGCACAAACACACGCACGTACGCACACGTGTGTGTGTGTGTGTGTGTGTGTGTGTGTGTGTGTGTGTGTGTGTGTGTGTGTGTGTGTGTGTGTGTGTGTGTGTACGCCTCCACACAAAAATTGTCTATCCGATGGAATTTCTGACTGAATTTCATTCAACGAGGCTTGGTCGATCCGAGACATTAATAGAAGACACTTGCCTAAAGTACTGTGCAATGAGAATGAACCCAAAACTACGAAATTGAGACGCGAACCACGCCTGCAGGCATGTTAGCGTGTCCCGACAATGTAGATGTGAAAGCGCATAAGGAATTTGATCTCAGAACGCAGCGACGGGCGAAATACCGCCAAGCATTTGGCCCGGCGTGCTAACGGTTCTGCCAGCTCACTGCCTTTGTCATATCCAATAATAATAACATAGGCACGGTTGTGTGGTTAAGAAGATCACTTTGCAACCACGTGATTTGGGGTTCAGTCCCATTGTGTAGCACTTTGGGCAAGTCTTCTACTATAGCCCCGGGCCGACCAATGCCTTATATGTGAATAAGGCAGACGGAGACTGTGTGGAAGCTTGTCGTATCTATTTATATGTGTCGGTGGGTGTTTGTGCCTGTGTTTGTTTCCCTTCAAACTCTTGAAAACTTGTTTCTTTTACATTCTTGTAACATAGTGGTTCGACGAAAAAGACCGATATAATAAATAGCAAACATAAAAAATAAGTACTGGACTGGGGTTCTTCTGTTCAACTAAAACCTTTCGAGGCAGTGCTGCAGCATGGCCGTAGTCCAATGACCCGAGAAAGTGAAAGATAAAAGATTAAACATGAAGATTAGATAAACATTTTAATAATACTGTAAACAGATCCTCTAAGATCTGTTGATTTATAAACGAGAGTGAAGATAAAAACACGGTAATTTTCTAGTAATCCATCAAATGGAATATCTTAGATTTAAACATCTTTTGTTTCTTTCTCAAAAATCTTAGAAAGCCAAGTTTAATCAAAGATTTTATAGAAATAGAAAAAAGAATTTCTTACAGGATAAAAATCTTTACCGGATGAAAATCTTATTGGATGAGAATTTATCATATATAAATATGAATGCAAAATATAAATGTAAACAAGTAAATATAAATATAAATGCGTTCTTAAATACTTCTAATTTGTATATTAGACGTTGCTGTTCTTTGAATGAGAAGGGTGAGGAGGAACGGCGTGATGGGGGTGTAATTTTGTTTAGTCATTCTAATAGAAACCGTAGAAATGTGATACAATCAAATAAAAATTTCTATTTAAAATCAATATTAAGTTAATTTGAAACGTACGGAACACACGAATCACACATACCCACAGTAAGTTCTAATCATCGGCGTTGGCGTTCACATATAGATATATGTAATACATACATACACACACACACACACACATATATATATATACACATATATATACATATTCTTTTATTATCTTACTTGTTTCAGTCTTATATATATATATATATATATATATATATATATATATATACACGCACACACACACACATACACACACGCGCACACTCGCACACGCGCACACATATATATATTATATTATTTTTATATTATATCATATTATATTGTGTATTATACATACAATATACAATGTGTATATATATATATATATATATATATATATATATATAACCCAAGTGCATACACTCATGCATACATTATATACATATGTACACACAGGTATGTATACATGATTGCTATACGGTACAGATCTACTCACGTGCGAGGTCTGATCAATAAGTATCCAGACTGTTGCTGTAGCAATGAAGTTAAAGCACGCAGAGTAAAGCCGCTTGACATAGATTGACCTTGAACGTTGCTGTGCATGGGCGCTAAGTTTTAACATTATAGCTCAGTTCTGCTGCTTACAATAGTCCTTAGAAGGAATGTGTATAGCGTGTGATCGTCGCATTGACCATGACAGAGAAAGTTGTCATGGTGATACCTGCTCAGAGGCCTGCGCAAAGTTGCAGAAGGTGTATGGAGAGGAGTGTATGAGCCGCACACAAGTGTACGAGTGGTTCAGGCGTTTTCAAGATGGTCGGAAACTGTCGATATTCACGAATGTTCTCGGAGACCCGCAACTTGCAGAACTGAGAAAACCATCGCTGATGTGCGTGCAGCTGTGAGCAGAAATCGTAGAATCACATCCGTGAGTTATCAGAGGATGCGCAGATTAGTTACGGCTTAGTTCAGTCCATTATCACTGAAGATTTGGGTATGAGACGCGTGTCTGCCAAGTTTGTGCCAAGATTGCTTTCAGCTGACCAAAAAGACACGCGGGTTTCAGTTGCACAAGATCTTGATTGTGTCGAGAATGATGAAGACTTTTTGAAAACTTTGCGTGGGCCTCTGAGCAGGTATCGCCAAGCTTTTGGCAAAATTTGATGCAGATTCTCAGCTCAACTTTCTCTGTCATGGTCAATGCGACAATCACACACTACACACCTTCCTTCCAAGCACTGCTGTAAACAAGGGAACTGAGCTAGAACATTAAAACTTAGTGCACATGTACAGCAGTGTTTAAGGTCTCTCTGTGTCAAGCGGCTTCACTCTGTGTGCTTTAGCTTCCTTACTATAGCATCAGTCCGGATACGTATTGATCAGACCACGTATATAGGCAAATCATGCCACGTATATAGGCAAATCATGCCACGTATATAGGCAAATGATGCCTACAAAGAGGCAAATCCACTCACACATATATACATACACGCTCTACCAAATTCGGAGAAACACATACAAAACACCAGTATAATTATGCACAAACACATATGTACACTCTCTATCTCTCTCTTTCTCCCGCTCTCCTTCTCCCTCTTTCTTTCTCTATCTCTCTCTTTCTCCCTCTTTCTTTCTCTATCTATCTCTATCTCATACACACAAAGCCACATTCACACACGCATAAACACGTAGAATCAAATACGCACTAACACCACAAAATGCCAATGTAGATGTGTACAATCATCTCCCCTTCACCCCCTCTTTCTCTCTCTTTCTCTCTCTCCCTCATACATATGCAACCATATTCACACACTCGTACATATTCATTCGAAGACAAATACCTCCAGAAACTCATAAAGTCTTTTATACTTTGAATCCTGTTTGTGATATTTGACGAACTATAGACTTCGTTAATTAATTTTCAATTCCTACCAAGTCAAACTGACTCACAACTTACCAAAAATATATTGTGTTAATACAACAATGGTGATTTTATATCCACCAAGTCAGTTATCAAAATTTTACGACTTCCTATAACCTAAAACAGCATGTGAAAGAAAAGTTGGAATCTCATTACAAAACCGGCCATACCTGTTTGACTAAAGGAGATTTTAAAGTAATGACGAAAACAAAAGTACCTCGGAACATACATATTTTAACTCCAATTAACTAGTATTCAATAATTTCAATATTTCTACTGTCTAAGGCGGAAAGCTGGCAGAAACGTTAGCACGCCGGGCGAAGTGCTTAGCAGTATTTCGTCTGGCATTACGTTCTGAGTTCAAATTCCGCCGAGGTCAACTTTGCCTTACATCCTTTCGGGGTCGATTAAATAAGTACCAGTTACGCACTGGGGTCGATATAATCGACTTAATCCGTTTGTCTGTCCTTGTTTGTCCCCTCTATGTTTAGCCCTTTGTGGGCAGTAAAGAAATAAGAAACGTTAGCACACCGGGCGAAATGCTTAGCGGTATTTCGTCTGCTATTACGTTCTGCGTTCAAATACCTCTGAGGCCGACTTTGGCTTTCATCTCTTGCCCTGCTCGATAAAATAGCTACTAATTGGACACTGGGGTTTTTGTAATCGACTATCCACCCTCTCCTAAAATTTCTGGACGTGTGCCAAAATTTGAAATCAATATTTCTACCGAAGGCTGTGAGCTGACAGAATCGTTAGCTCACCGAGCAAAATGCTTAGCAGCATTTACTCCACTTTTTACGTTCTGGGTTCAAATTCCACCGAGGTCAATTTCGCTTCTCATCTTTTCGGAGTGGATAAAATCAGTACCAGTTGAGTACAAGGATCGAACTAATCGACTCACTCGCTTCACCGAAATTGCTGGCCTTCTACCAAAATTCCAAACCGATATTTCTACCGTCTGAGAGAGAGAGACAAGTAAAGACAGCAACATTTCAGATAAAGTACCATTTCTTCATTTTGTTTTGTTTTGCATTTTGTTTTTGCTTTTTTTATTCATATCACAATGTGCGAACAATGTCGTCATTGGTTGCAGATTTACAACGAGCCATTCACTGACTTACTTATTTTTGAGGGTGAAAGTGACAAAGAATTATCTCGGCAACATGGTGTTGGGCGAATAACGCGTTATCATCTACTCTCAGACATTATAGTCTCGAGTACTTGGGGTCCTAGTGCAGCGATCTTTCTAAGAAATATAAACAAACATGCGGTGCACACACAGATATACACATGCACACACACACACACACACACACACACACGGGCACATGTATGTGTGTGTGCGTGTATGCGTGTATGTATACTGTACGTATGAATATATATTACGTAGACAAGAATATTTTCAACCGAGACGCTAAGACCATATCTGATTCCTCAAATACTTCAATTCTGTGTATGTACATATATTTTCGGACTGCTGACATTTATCAATGGTTTCTTGCGGCAGCTTCTATTATTAATAACACTAATGGCAATTTTGATGACACGGGTATGCTAGTATACCTATACTTTAAGTTTTCTGTGCTATTCTGTCCATCTTCCATCAGTCTTTCCTCGGTCGGCTTTAGTAGAAACTCAGCGTTTTCTATGAGAAGAGATTTCTAACTCCACACTTAATCTTTCATCCCGTCTTATATTATATGTGTGCGTGTATGTATGTATGTATGTATGTATGTTTGCATATATGTTAAATATGGATATTTACATAACTTTATATACTTGCATGCGTATATATCTGTGTACGTTTGTGTGTATTCATGTACGTGTGTATATATGTGTGTGTGTGTGTGTGTATACATACTTACATATATATATATATATATATATATATATATATATATATATATATATATATATATACATACATACATACATACACACACACATATATATATATATATGTGTGTGTGTATGTATGTATATATATATATATATATATATATGTATGTATGTATGTATGTATATGTACACTTTTCTGCATACGTAAACATATACATTCATGTATGTATGTATGTATGTATGTATGTATGTATGTATGTATGTATGTGTTTGTATACCAATAACCTCAGTCATTAAGATAGTCTAAAAAGCCTATAGGCACGTCCCTAATTAACGAATGAAACTATAGCAATTATATGTGAGTTGGTTTATAAATATACTTACTAATTAATCAACATGCTTACGAGACCTCATTATACAAATGTTCGTTATTTTTTATATCGTGGGCCGAAGCAATATCACCTGGAGCTGGAGATACATTTTCAACGCCAGTTGTGATAATTGTATAAGGCTGTTTTTTAAAGACTACTAATTTGAATATTAGAATATATCAGAATATATCTTCAATACATTTTTTCTTTTTTTCCTTTTTTTTCTTCCTTTTGTTTAAAGTACCAAAAGAAGTTCAGGAAAAGGAGAAGCTTTGGAATAAAAAGAAGAGGAAAACGTGGTTAATTGATCGAAAATGTGGTGTAATTGCTTCACAACCACATGGTTTCGTGTTCAGTTCCATTGCGTCGGACCCTGGGCAATTGTCTTTTGCAATACCCTCGGACCGACAAAAGCCTTGTGAGTTTATTTTGGTAGACGGAAACTGAAAGAAGCCCGTCATGTATGTGCGTGTGTATGTGTATATGTGTGCTTGTCTTTGGATTTGTGTTTCTTCTCCACCACGGTTTCGCAACTGGTGTTGGTTTGTTTACGCCCTCGTAATATAGCTGTTCGGCAATAGAGACCCCATTTAATAAATAGAAAACTCAAAAAAAATAATACTGAGGTTGATTTATCCGACTAAACCCTTCAAGGGGTACCCCAGCATGATTGAAGTCAAATGACTGAAGCAAATACAAAATAAAAGAAGGTTCCAACTCTTTTACATTCTGAGTTCAAATCCCACCACGGTCAACTGTAACTTTCCTCCCTCTGGGATCGATAAAATACTTGATAATAAGAATATTGATTTCAAATTTTGCAACAAGACCAGCAATTTCGGGGGGGGGAGGAAATTTGATGACATTGCCCTCAGTGCTCAACTTGTACTGATTTTATCGATCTCAAAATGATGAAAAGCAAGGTCGACCCAAGCGGAATTTGAACCCAGAAGGTAAAGATTGGCAAAATGCGGTTAAGCATTTTATCCGATGTGCTAACGATTCTGGGGGTTAAAATATATATTCGGAGAGGACATCATCATATCTGATTCTAGAATTTCCAGAGACTGAAGAAAATTCATTCGATGTATTGAAGTTTAGTATACACAGAAGGGAAGGTGTACCAGTTCATAGAATTCTTCTCAAAATCCCTAGTGGTGACTGCTGCTGCTGCTGCTGCTGCTGCTGCTGCTTAACATGAAGTCGGTCATTATCAAGCAGGAATACGATCAAGAGTATTCCAGCCAGGATCATCCTGTCTTTTTTTTAGGGATATCTTGGAATATATTATCCAATGGTTTCATCACATTTTACAAGACAGCAGAGTATAATTTGACTAAAATCTGATTGGTATTTCTAGTGAATCTCTCGATCACGTGAAGGCGCATTCGATCGCTTTTGCAACGACGGCCAGTGATATGAGTCAAAGGTGTAATTATTACTAGACAGCTAAACTATAAACGATTGTCTTCCAAGACTAACTTATCCTGTCAGTATTTATGACACATTAAACAAGTATACAATTTAGTATTTAACTAGTAATAAATTACGTGTAAATACATTTCTGAGACTTTACTTAGAAAATAGCTCGCTAATAATTTAGTAAGTACCGATGAAACTTCAAAATGCTGACGAAGCCTTCAAGAGAAGACCGTTCACTTGGAAAATGACTTCCGAATTTGCTAATGAATAATATATTCGTTTTCGATTAATAGTTTTCACTACTAATGTAAGGAAACTAATAATTTTCTTACATGTCAGTTTATTTCAGTTAATTAATGTTCAAAACTTTAAACCATGCTTTCACTTCCTCACAAAAGTTATAAGTACCTTGCTGATGACGTCTTTTATGATTATTACTACAAGTTTGGCGAGCTGACAGAATTGCTAGCGCGCAGGAAAATTCATTACAGTAGTTGTTCTGGCTCTCTACAATCTGAGTTCAAATCCCGTTGACATCAATTTTGCTTTTCACTCTTTTGTGGTCGATAAAATAAAGTAATGGTACTTGTACAGGGAATACAATTTTAAAAAGATTTTGTTTTAAATTTCAATTTCGCATAAAATTATACACCTTCTTCCGCTCTCCTGAATGCTTACTGCCAACCTGACACCAATCTTCCATCATTTCATTTTCTCATGCGTCGATACCTGCAGGTCTCTGATTCGATGCTTTCCTTTATGTTATAAGACACTAAGTGGGTTTAATTTGAGGAAAGTTCAACTTCTATTATAGCATATCGAATGACCACATTGAGACATCGTAAAGGAGCGCAGTTCTTACAAATATATTGCATAGAAACATGGAAATTTCCTTCACTAACTGACCTCTGAACTAAACAAACTCCATGTAAAATTGATATATCCAATTGTATTACTCTGCTATATTTCGTAGCTGTTTAAGTAATGTGTTTGTGGATGGCTAGTGAGTTGGACGTAGTTCTAAAGAAGGAGCAAAAAGTTCTGAAATATGCTCATTTTTCTATCTTTGAGTGTATTGTTTACATATACGTATTCATATAGGAAACGTCGTAACAAATCACTGCTGGCTCTAGTTTCTTTTGAAAATCTGTAGAAATAACTTTAAAAAGTAAACAAGAGGTTCTGGATTCAATCCCACTGCGTGGCACTTTCGACAGATGTCTTCTACTATAGCTACGGGCTGACCAAAGCCTTGTGAACAGATTTTGTTGGCGGAAACTGAAAGAAGCCCATCGTGTGTGTGTGTGTGTGTGTGTGTGTGTGTGTGTGTGTGTGTGTGTGTGTGTGTGTGTGTGTGTGTGTGTGTGTGTGTGCGTGCTTGTACCCCGATCACTGCTTGACAATTGGTGTTGGTGTGTTTACGTCCCTGTAACTCAGAGATTCAGCAAAGAGACCGATAGAATAAGTTTTTGAGTTTTAAAAAAATAAGTGCTAGGGTTGATACATTCGACTAAAAATTGTTGAAAATGATGCCCCAGCATGGCCACGGTCTAATGACAGAAACAAGTAAAAGATAAAAGATAAAAACTGTTTATATTTGAATTTCGTGACGTGGTTCGTTTCTTTACTGCCATCATTATCTTTTATATCACATCATTATCTTCTATATCAACCATTACTTGTGGATATTACTTGTGATCGTGAATTCATCTGTTGGTTGTAAACTTTGTACTTTTTATGTACTTTGTACTTTGTACTTTATGTACTTTGTACTTTTTATTAAAGATCTACTTCAGTACGTCTTTTCACGATGTACAATAAGACCTGAATCCTGCTGTTTAAGAAGATCTGAAACTGTTGTTGTTTCTGCTGTCACTATTGTTGTTTAGTACCAGATCAGTTCTGAAGGAGTATAGCAATTATCAAAGGCATTCAGCCGTGTCCATTCCTTCGTTTACTTGTATGTAGAGAACCCAGAACCATACTATCTATTGTTTGTTTTTTCTAATGCAATAGGTGTAATTTGAGGGAGATTTGGCAGCTGTTATTAGCAAAAGGATTGGTCACATACAGGCTCTCTCGTGGGCTACTTGAGTTCTTAAGAAGTTTTTTTTTTCTGTAGACAGAAGATTCTTTGAAAAAAGTCATTGAAAATAATTAGTTATAAATTCATGCCTAGCACAGTATTGAATGAGAATCTTCCACTTATACATACAGTTGTGTGTCAGTTCGAAGTCTCGTCATTCGTGTCGATACTCAAGCGGATCGTGATTAATGCTTTATACATATCGATACTGGAGATATATTACAGACATTAAGTGAAGTCAATCAGCTTCAACGAGTTTAAACTATACGGCAAAAATACATATATGTATCTGGTATATCTATCTGCGTGTGTGTGTGTGTGTATGAGAATGTGTATATGAGTGTGTGTGTGTGTTAGTGTGTGTGTGTGAGAGAGAGATTTTCTTACAAACTTATTTATTTGTCATGTGTTGTGTTGAAATTGTGTAAAGTAATTCTAGTCAAGCACCTACCATAACTGGTGCACTAAAATCTCTCTCTCTCTCTCTCTC
>NC_068988.1:13915926-13917058 GCF_001194135.2 Octopus bimaculoides | reverse complement strand
TACCCTACTCCGATCATCAGCATGGTGTTCGATAAATTTGAAAGTGTCTACATACTCATGGGAATTTGACCATGCGACATCAAAAAACACATGAGCAAGACATTCACAAAATTTATCGGCTAGTAAGTTCAAACACTTCACCCCAAGAATCTATTCCATGTGCGCCACAAATAGTCCTGCATAAAAAGTCCCGTATAAAAGGGTTACAGTTTAACCATCCAATAAGAGACATCAATATAAATATACAGATATAGGGCAGGGAATTGCCAATTAGTAATAAAATTAATAATTAACAATTTTGCCAAGTAGTTCAGTATGAAAAAAACCTTTATCGGTAAAACCATTTATAATCATAAATATATAGGGCTTAGCATCTCATGGGCTTAGCATCTCATGGGCTTAGCATCTCATGCTAAGCCCTATATATTTATGATTATAAATGGTTTTACCGATAAAGGTTTTTTTCATATTGAACTACTTGGCAAAATTGTTAATTATTAATTTTATTACTAATTGGCAATTTCCTGCCCTATATCTGTATATTTATATTGATGTCTCTTATTGGATGATTAAACTGTAACCCTTTTATACGGGACTTTTTATGCGGGACTATTTGTGGTGCACCTGGAATAGATTCTTGGGGTGAAGTGTTTGAACTTACTAGCCGATAAATTTTGTGAATGCCTTGCTCATGTGTTTTTGATGTCGCATGGTCAAATTCCCATGAGTATATTAGACACTTTCAAATATATCGAACACCATGCTGATGATCGGAGTAGGGTAGCTTTATACTCTTAACCGTGAAACGTCGTACATGGTTAACTAAAGGCAGGTTTGTTTTTGCTTTTCTCTTCTGTTTTTGTTCTGTGTGTGCCATAAATATCGCCATCCGTTCGAGAAAAAATTGTAGTTTGGAATCAGTAGTTCTTTGACTGCTATTTCTAAATTCTCAGTATGTTGGTGAAGCATCTCATGCTAAGCCCTATATATTTATGATTATAAATGGTTTTACCGATAAAGGTTTTTTTCATACTGAACTACTTGGCAAAATTGTTAATTATTAATTTTATTACTAATTGACAATTCCCTGCCCTATATCTGTATATATATATATATATATATATATACATAT
>NC_068988.1:13911050-13915296 GCF_001194135.2 Octopus bimaculoides | reverse complement strand
TGTGTATGTAAGCATATATGTATGTAGATGTGTGTGTGTGTGTGTGTGTGTGTGTGTGTGCGTGTGTGTGTGTGTGTGTGTCCTATACCGGAGGCATATAGACAATATGAATATATGAATATAATGACTTATTTAAAATCATGAATACGGAAACATGTAACTTGAGTTAGAACTTCATATAACACGGAACTTCTTAATTGGTTTACAGAATAATATTTGAATATAACTAATGACGGAAACGGCTGGTTTTAATAAACGATTTTGATTGTAATTTCCCAGATAACCTATCTAGATTCTACTATATAAATCATTATATATTCGTGGGAAGAATATTATGCATTTATGTGAAGCTGTCAAATTATAGAGGGATAATTACGGCAAATATTAATTAATATGTGAATTATTACTTCAAATCATTTCTTTCTATCAGATTAAATTCGGTGCTTATTTAATTTCGATTATTAGCGTTTATTAAATTCGATTTCTCATTAAGTGTCGGCCAAAGCAACACCTGGGAGTTTTAATCAAAGAATTTAGATGTTTATGCGTATTTAATGCCAAATTGATCCCGGTGTACGCCGCTTATTGATGTAAGATATAACCTAGTTGTTGTTAGGTCGTCTTTCAATTATCGCAACAAAAGAAAATGAAGAAAATCTTTGTTATTTGGAAATTTCCAAGAGCTCTCACACCTATATTCTTTCTGTTTGCGAAATGATATATTCAGTCTCTTGAAATTAAGCATATCATTAATTAAAATAAATTAGTTGTTTTCTTATTGGTGTTGCTTGTTCTTCAGGTTATTTTGATCTAGGAAAGCTGTAATCAAAGGTGTTCCATCTGTGACCATCCCGGGTTCAGTTCTTCAGACACAATATATTTCAGAGTACATTATTCGATAAATCGTTTTTTAAATAAAATAGTGGAATATAATTTGAAAATTTGAATACTCTTCAAGACGTTTCATTTGTGACCATCATTTTAGCCATCGTATATATCGGACTACATTTTTCGATAAATCGTTCTTTAAACAGAATAGTATTTCATATCTATAACTCTCTCACTGTTTCTCTCTTTCTCTCTGTTTCTCTCTCTCTCTTTCTCTCTCTCTCTCTCTCTCTCTCTCTCTCTCTTTCTCTCTCTCTCTCTCTCTCTCTCTCTCTTTCTTTCTCTCTGGTGGTGGTGGTGGTGGTGGTATTGGAATTAAAGCCAATGATAGGTATGACGGAGATGTCTCTATACAGTCGTTCTACTTTCTAGAAATAGCGCCCAAAAGTCTTCAAAATCATACCTTAATATTTTAAAGGACATACCGTATAATGTAGTCCACTATGGATATTTAGTCTGAAAAGAAAAGCAGAATACAGGTTGGTCACATTTGGAATGTTTTTGATCAAAGCTGTGCTGGATCGAGCTTACCGGACTGATAACAACAACAGGTTCCTCTCCCGTGTTGAGCTGATATTCAATTCCTGTCTGATCAATGGTACAAATTTCTATTGTCTTTCTCGAGACAGATGAATAATAAAAGTTCTTTTCACATAACGCACTACATCCTTCTTCTTCTTACGTAAGTAATGGCTTCATATTTACTTCTTGTTGTATATCGGTAGGAAAGTTCCGTGAGATTCAACTCGATTCAGACATACGAAATATCCATTTCCGATATCACCACGGGTATATCCTCTACAACAAAACCTGATTAACATCGTCAGTCTTGTTTCTCGGTCCTTCTGTTATTTTTGCCATTCTTCCTTACTTGTGCTTGTCTTCGTTGTCGACAATGTGTGCTCAGAACACACACACACAAAACAAAGCACACATGAACAGATAAAGAGAGCCACGAATAACAAGAGATAAATGGTATGCACGCAGCTTTAATAGGTTCTCCAAATAATAATTCCTCGTCTTGAGAAAGAATATTCATAATATTGATATGGCTTTTCATGCTATGGCACACGATTGTGGGTATGTGTGCGTATGTGTGTGTAAGAATGTATGTGTATATGGTGTATATGTAAGAATGTGTGTGTATGTAATGTATATACGAACGTAGAAAGTTTGTCTAAGGCAGAATATTACAGTCAATGCCATTTCATATCTGTATGTTCATGTATTTTAAATGTTATGCGCAGCGACATTTTAACCTAACGCTATTTCAAGTGTGTATGCTGATAATATGTGTGTCTGTATGTATTTATATATGTACTAGCAAACACACCCGTCTTTTGGACGGTTTAAGTTGCTTTGGTGATATTTTTTTACCAAATAATTGAACTACAGAGAAGGTTTATGAGTAGCACAGCAATCTATGTTTCCGATTAACCTAGGAACAGAAAACCGAATTGAAAGCTGGTTATTGTGGAGATCGTTGCACTTTAATGATCATAGAACATATAAATTTGCAAGCGATGCAAAGTAGAGCTACTGAAGTGTTTTGGGAGTAGATTACGGATAATGACTACAAAATATAGTTGTTTTACATGAAAGCAAAATTTTTTGTCAGAAACAGCTACACAAACGGTGTAAGGAAATTGAAGGAAGACGTTGGAACTTCTCTGCGAGTTTATTTTATTCAATAGCAAAGGGAGCTATTTTTCGGAGAGAAGTATGATGGGTACATTCAAAAATGGCAATATAACACGTACTTGAAAAAGTAGAGTTAAAAGAATATATTTGTTACGTGCTTACAGTGTACGACCACTCTAAAATTAACTTCAGGCAGCGAAAAATGAATACATGAAGAGTTTGAAGTCAAATTCTCGAATACTGCTTTGAATCTTTAGCAGTTTGGAGTGAAAAGATGTCGCGTTCAGTATATGATAATGGATGGGTAAATAAGCATCCTTAAAGTGAACAAATGTATCAAAAAATAGCAGAGAGGGAAGGGAATATTACCTTTCAAGTAACTCAGAATAGGTAAAGGTAAGCTTGCCAAAGTTTAATGCAATTTAAATATGGAGATTAAAATTGTTTGGTATTGGATAGTCATCGCGTACAGTGTTCCTAGTCAATTTACTCACCGTCGCTGTTGGACAGTCGAAATAAATAAATAGACAAAATCCTTTCACTTTTATAATATTCTCTAACCAAGTAATAATACACAATTACAGCATAAATAAATAATAAATCAAAAAATGTGAAAACCACTAAAAGATATTCGCTAATGCCAATATACGACCATATTGATTAAAAGAGTATGGAAGACCCTACATACAAAAAACTATGTACATACAACGAATTGGATAAAAACCCCTGTAAACCACCGTTTTTACCGGTTTGTCCATTTATGTGAGAGCTCTGGGCAAAATTTTATAGTGAATGACTATCCTTGGGACATCAGTAATGTGTGTGTAAAGTTTGATGAAAATCGGTTGAGAATTGTGGAAATGTATGCGCTATTCAATATACACAAACATACAGTGATTTATATATACTAGATACATATATAGAGAGAGAAGGTAGAGAGAAAGAGCATTTTCGGGGGCACACTAATCCAACGAATAGTGCTGCCGGATCTATAAAAAGCTGTACATACCCTTTAACTGGACTGTAACAAGGTGGATAAATCAGTCTAAGAGTACCCCATGGACAATAACGCCCCAAGGACAAATACCGCTGAGGACAACAGATGATGATTTAAAACTTTCTAATGCATTGGAGAGGAGGTATTTGTCCAAGGAGGTAGTAGTCGTAAGGGGAATTGTCCTTGCATGGGGGTTATTGTCCTAGGGGTGGGGGAATTGCACTCATACGGGATAAAGAATGACTTGAAATTAAGTAAATATAGCCTCTGTCCACGAGCTGCCTAGATGTATCCTCTTCTATCTTACTCTCTCTCTCTCTCTCTCTCTCTCTCTCTCTCTCACCAAGTCCTCACTCTCTCCTCGCTCTCTCTATCTATTTATCTGTTAAAACTATCCATCTCGTTCTAGCTGACATACACTTAATGTTACGCTGTGTAAAAGGTGTGAGGTTTAAGACAAGGAGTGTGTGACTGCAAGCGACTTGGCGACATCATGGTCTCCTTGAACAGGAGTGAATGCATCGTACATCGTACATAGTCTTTTCTGCTGCCAAGTAGTACATGATTGCAGCTGAGACATGTTCATATGATAGCCATGAGATGTATAAATATAGATACAAATACGTATATATATATATATATATATATATGAGTAAATATATATATTTATATATATATATAATATATAAATATATATATATATATATATATATATATATA
>NC_068988.1:13904211-13906711 GCF_001194135.2 Octopus bimaculoides | reverse complement strand
CTCCAAAGAAGGTGAAGATCGCTTCATCAGCAGGGATGGTAATGACCTCAGTTTTGGGGGATGCAAAGGGCATTGTGTTTATTGACTATCTTCGAAAGATCCACACCATTAATGGAAAGCACTATGCCAAACGCCCGGAAAAACAAAACAGACAAAAAGGGTCTTGTGTCATCAGGACAATGTTCCAGTACAAGGGTTGGTGTGAGTGACTGTGGCTTGAACTAGTTGATCACCTTCCCTATTCTCCCCATTTGACCCCCATCTGATTATCACTTGTTCCCTAACATGAGAAAAACACTTGGCTGGGAATCAGTATCGCAGTGATGACGGCGTTATGCCTGCTGTTGATTACTTTTTTTTTACCAACAAGATGCAAGCTACTTGACCAATGGGATCCAAGCACTGCAACACCGATGGAAGAAGTATGTGAACCGAAAGTGGGATTATATTGAAAAATAAACCTTATTTGGTCACATTCTATGAGAGTATCTTGTCCAGCCTATGAACTTTTCAGCAAAACTCGTATTTTAAACATAAATTACAGTTTTCTGTGATATTCTACTTTACTTCATCTCACAATTTTTCTGTATTTGCAATTTACATGCATTTATTTCAACGTGAAACATCATCATGTTTCCCCGTCCATAATGGTGTTCTCATGAGCTTATCTTTTCTCCTTTCTTCATTTTACGGCTTTTCTCTATTTTTATTTTCATTCTTTATTTATATGTTTATTTATTCGATTTCATCGTTTAGACGAGAGCAAAGCTGAAAACTCTATCGTAAGGGTTCTATCATGATTTCCTGTGTTAGTGTATATAATGCAGTTGTGCTTAAGATAATATGAGGTGGAAAAGTGATTTTAACGTTACGCACAGAACAGTAAAAGCAGTTTTATTGATAAAATTCGATTGTTTGTAAACAGTTTGTATAACTAAGTTCAATAGGTAAAATATTTGGTACAGATATAAATCATACAGTCACTGTTAGAGCTAGACGTCGCTTCTTAGCAATATAATTGAAATATTTCAAAGATGAAGAAGAGTGAATTGAACATTAGCAAATCTTTTAATCCGAGAAGAGGCGTAATTACATGACTGGTAACTAAAATACACACACACAGATACACATGCACACAAACACACGCACACACAAGACACACACACACAGAAACGCAAACACATACATATACATTTATATACCAACATACACAGCTGTACATTCAGAGTCATGTGTGTGTGTGTGTAAGTGTATATATAGCCAAAAGAATGAGAAGTAAATGCAAGTTAAATCAAGAGAAAATAAATATATGAATTAATGTACACTTACCTTGTATTCAATATTTCGGAGTTATGACCCTATTTTCAAGAAAATAAACGAATGTCGTCACGCTTAGACCAGGCGTAACTGAATATTATGCTATATATACATACATACATACATACATAATATATATATATATATATATATATATATATATATATATATATATATATATATGCAAATATGTTTGTATTTATATGTTATATATAAAACGAACGAGAGAAACAGAAAATGGAATTCACGAGATTCTTTATTAATTACAACGATTGTTTCTACCCATAGATCCCTCGTAGGTAAGATACTATACACCTCGTTATGGTGCATTCTTCTGTGTAGATGTGTCTCGTCAGGTGATTTTTGAAAAGGTTCCTCGTTCAATAAACACAGTTTTACTTGGTTCAATTATACAGCATGTCGTTATTTGTGTGTGTGCAAAAAAGAAAACAAAAGGAATGAAAAGAAAGAAAGGAAGGAAGAAGAAAGAAAGAAAGAAAGAAAGAAAGAAATAAAGAAAGAAAGAAAGAAAGAAAGAAAGAAAGAAAGAAAAGAATGGAAAGAAAGAAAGAAAGAAAATAAAGAAAAAAGAAAGAAAGAAAGAAAGAAAGAAAGAAAGAAAAGAAAAGAAGAAAGAAAGAAAGAAAGAAAGAAAGAAAGAAAGAAAGAAAGAAAGAAAGAAAGAAAGGATAGATAGAAACAAACAAACAAACAAACAAAGAGAGAGAGAAAGAAAGAAAGAAAGAAAGAAAGAAAGAAAGAAAGAAAGAAAGAAAGAAAGAAAGAAAGAAAGAAAGAAAGAAAGAAAGAAAGAAGGAAAGAAAACATGCAAGGAAAGAATAATGACAAAGAACCATGAAACATAATGAATAGCATTACGTGAAGCTATCCAATTAGGACTAGACTCATAAAAAGGAAACAATTTGTTGCAATGACAATGACCTGACGGTAAACGCATGAGAAAATGTTTTGACATTTATGAAACATCTACTTGATTTTACTATAAAATATAAATATAACGCAGTTGAATATAAAATGAGTTAGATAGATAGATAGATAGATAGATAGATAGATAGATAGATGTAATTGCGTCAGTTTCAACAAATTTGAAGTCAAGCACTCCTGAAACCCGTACAACTTCTTATTGTGTATAAAAGTTTCACTCACACACACATACATATAT
>NC_068988.1:13901053-13903165 GCF_001194135.2 Octopus bimaculoides | reverse complement strand
ATATATATATTTATATACACATATGTATTATGTATATATATGCATATATATACTTATATAACATATACATACATACATACATACATACATACATGCATACATACATACATGGTAATTCTTCCATCTTCACAGCTGATTGTCGTTTCCTTGCGCCTCCTTGTTGTCATCGGTATTTCTGACTTTCCGACCATGACCCCACCCCCAGATGAATATTCTGTTTCGTTTCTGATCTGCATGGTTTGAAGTATTGGTGGCAAATGAAAGTCGTACCATATTGTGCGCTTCCAGCTGGTTAGGTCTTCACAAGTCCTCATTCTTCCATCGCAATAGGACTTTCAGTTGACATGATGACAAAGGAAGTCACCATGAAGGAACAACGGCTCGTCATTGCATTATATTGATAAAGGCTTGTACAACACAAGTAGCACTCTCTAAGCCCCTGTGATCAGTACTTAATGACAGGCCGAAGCGAATTCAACAGCAATCACGTGAAATCGTAGGCTTCATATCAGTGTCCCTCTCCATGAAGGATTCTGTGACAAGAGGGCTTTACTGAGGGCCCTGACACCAATCAAAGGCATTTCTACATACATACAAACAAACATACATACATACATGTTGTTGTTGTTGGCACTCCGTCGCTTACGACGACGAGGGTTCCAGTTGATACGATCAATGGAACAGCCTGCTCGTGAAATTAACGTGCAAGTGGTTGAGCACTCCACAGACACGTGTACCCTTAACGTAGTTCTCGGGGATATTCAGCGTGACACAGTGTGACAAGGCTGACCCTTTGAATTACAGGCACAACACAAACAGGAAGTAAGAGTGAGAGAAAGTTGTGGTGAAAGAGTACAGCAGGGTTCGCCACCATCCCCTGCCGGAGCCTCGTGGAGCTTTTAGGTGTTTTCGCTCAATAAACACTCACAACGCCCGGTCTGGGAATCGAAACCGCGATCCTATGACCGCGAGTCCGCTGCCCTAACCACTGGGCCATTGCGCCTCCACACATACATACATACATACATACTTACACACACACACACACACACGTACGTACGTACATATATACATACATATCCCACACACACATACATATCCTACACACATACATACATGTATACATACACTTCATTACTTAAAAGAGGAAGAAATCATAATGAACAAAATTGCTTGCCAATTCGTTTCGTGAGTGTTGTGTATATGTTCGAAACATAAAATACACATTTACCTAACACACCCTGATAATCAATTCTTCTTCCCAGACTTGTACAACTCCTACAATTCTGTTCACACATATATTCTACAGTGTACTATTCAGTGTTACTTTATTACATTATATCCTTCGGTTTCACTTCATCGCTTTTTCTTTCTGAAAACTCCTTACTTTGTCTCGTCCAAATTGGTTTCCTCGTAAGCTTATCTATGTTTTTACTTCCTTTATGTCTAGTTTTATTCATTTATTTAATGCTCTTTTTTTCAATCGTTTTGTCGGGGAGAAAAGCCGATAACCTATCGTAAGGATTCTTTCCTGTTCTTGTGTATATTAAGCAGTTGTGCTTAAGATAATATGCGGTGCAAAAGTGATTTTAACGTTATGTACAGAACAGTAAAAGCAGTTTTATTGATAAAATTCGATTGTTTGCAAAGAGTTTGTATAACTAAGTTCAATAGGTAAAATATTTGGTACAGATATAAATCACACAGTCACTGTTAGAGCTAGACGTCGCTTCTTAACAATATAATTGAAATATTTCAAAGATGAAGAAGAGTGAATTGAACATTAGCGAATCTTTTAATCTGAGAAGAGTAATTACGTGACTGGTAACTAAAATACACACACACAGGTACACACATATACATGTACACACAGAGATAGTTCTGAGCACATATGTATGCACGAAATTGCATGAATTGGCAGTCTTCAGAGCATTAGGTAGAAAGATTTGGGGTACTAAGTCCACGCTCTGATTTCAAATCTCGAAGAGATCAACACTCCATTTTGTTTTCAGTTGTCTGCTGCGAAGAAGAAAGAGCACATTCATTTAAAGAAGTATGTATGTGTGTGTACGTATACATATATATATATATATATATATATATATATATATA
>NC_068988.1:13900685-13900973 GCF_001194135.2 Octopus bimaculoides | reverse complement strand
ACACACACACACACACACACACACACACACACACACACATGTATATACGTATAATGACAGAGGTATGGAACATTTACATTTCAGATTCAGAGTTTCTGCGAAGCGATTCTATACTCACTGCAGTTCATTAGCTTTTTGCAAGTTTAATGCATACTTAATGCATAGTAAATACGGAATCAAATACCTGTCATTTAATAAATTTAATTCTCTACTTCCAACTATACTGAACTTTACTTCTTTTGTTGTTACACTTGGTGTATGTATATATATATATATATATATATATAT
>NC_068988.1:13892614-13900273 GCF_001194135.2 Octopus bimaculoides | reverse complement strand
ATATATATATATATATATACAGGGTGTCCACAAAGTCTGAGTATATGGAGTAAATAAAGTCATAACATAAACAATTAAATATAAGAAATAATAATTTCTTAAAGTATGTGTTAATCCCCATGGACCCAGACTTTGTGGACACCCTGTATATATAATTAATATAGACAGCAGTCTAAAATATTTTACCAGAAAGGAAAACTATAATTGTCACTAAATGTAACTAGGGTGTTAGAAACACCTACATTGCTAGAAATAAGAGCTAAAATGATCTAATGCTCTAGTCAAAGCAGATAATTGTACACATGTACGCTGACGGGGAATATAATCGCCCGAAAAGCATCGATCGAGAATTCCCTATACTGACCGGTCGGTCTCGGCAATTTCCGTTGTCTCGTCATATATATAATATCTGTATGTGAGTGTGTATAAAATTGGTGTAACGAATAAAATAAGGAATTTGTATATCTATGTATTGAGTTATGTAGAATTAACCATCCCATTCATTGAATAATGTTCTGTAAGATAATTACCATACTAAACACGGCATTTGATTGAATCGAAATCGCAAGCAAACACGTAAAGGTGAAAACGTATGATCAAACTTGAATTTGTTGTTGAAGGAAGCGGTGCGTTAATTCTTTAACTTATTCAGAATTTTCACAACTGGATAGACAGTAAAGTCATGCAAGAGCCGAATACCGTTGCCAAAACTGGTTAAGGAATAAATTTACCACTTGAGGCGCCTCTGCAGTCTCCGTCTATAATATGGTAGAAAACTGTTTCTTAAAGCACCCCTGTAGGAATGAAACCTGGACCATGTAATTACGAAGAACAGTTCATAATCAGTCAAAGAGAGTGGGAATGGAATATGTTGGAATGTTTTATTTCGTTAACTTTCCTTTCTCTGTCTACCAAAATATTTCTGAGTGGGGGGTCTCATTAAATGTGTATGTGTACAATATGTGTGCGTGCGTGTATGCATGTGCGTGCGTGTATGCATGTGTGTGCGTGTTGTAGGATCTGTAGGTATATATTACTATTGAGTAGTATCATATTCATACCTGTATAAAACTATCTGATAAATATATTGGAAGATGTACGTGTATACAAATCTATCAATTTGAATATACGTGTGTCTGTATGTATGTATGAATGTGTGTGTGTGTGTGTGTGTGTGTGTGTGTGTGTGTGTGTGTGTACACGTTTGTACGTGTGTGTGTATCTTTTGGTGAGTACATAGAACGCATAAGTCATATCTATGTTTTGTATTTGTATTTATATCGCCTACACATGCGTGGGAGTGCAATTTTGAGGACACACACATACACACATATACACACGTACATACACGCGCAAACGTACATATACACATATACATACACACACGCACACACACACACACACATACATACACTCACATAACGACACATCCCAAATTCAATTCAGCAAATTTAACCAGATGTTTCTAGTGGTGTGAGACTCGAGTCACGATAAAATATTTGGCATACAAATGTGTTTGTATAAATATATATATATAATGAACACGAATAAAGGCATTTCTATGTGGTGTGTGTGTGTGCATGTGAGTGTGTATATATATACTACATGTGTGTGTGTGTGTGTGTGTGTGTATACAACTTATTCCTTTGAATTGATTATGTTATTCCACTCTACCTAATATTGTTGAGTAATTTTTCGCTTAATTGCAATTCACACAAGCGTGCTTCCAAAATCATGAATGAGTCTGTATATGTGGGTGCGTATGTGCGCGTGAGTGTGCGGCTATGCGTGTGTTTATGTAGGCGTTTGTGTGTCTATCTGTCTGTGTATGATTTTGTTTATGTGATCTGTATTTTATATTATGTATATATGCACAGAAACATTATATATACGTAAATAGTATTTTATTCATATTCACATCCATACAGACAGACAGATATACGCAGAAACAAACACACACTCACGCATATGTAGAGAAAGGGAGAGAGATGTGAGAGAAATAGATAGACAGATAGATAGATAGATAGATAGATAGATAGATAGATAGATAGATAGATAGATAGATAGATGCATACTTACATACACACTTTCATACATACATACACACTTTCATACATACATACATACATACATACATACACACTGTCATACATACATACATACATACATACATAAATACATACGTACATACATACGTACGTACATACATACATACATACATACGTACATACATACGTACGTACATACATACATACATACATACATACATACATACATACGTACATACCTACATACATGTTGAATACATTTATACACTAACAGTATACACATACAAATCTACGCGAACTGTGACGTGTTTGTATGTAATTCTTGTTTCATTTTCCAAATGTCTCGCCAATAGAGAGATAGTCGCTTCTCAACCCCAGAACAGGAATTTAGACAAATGTTAACAAGGTAATTAATTAAGTAATTAGAGGCGCGTTTGTGTAGGGAGCCTATTGCAGAGTCTTTAGAATGTCGATCAAATTACTTCGTCGTAAAACCTTTTGGCTGGGCTTTGCTCTCAGTTCAAGTCAAATCTCAACGAGGTTGAATGCTTTAACCTTTTATCCTTGCGAGGATGAAATAAGGAACCAGTCCCATACTGAATTCTGTCTATTTCTCTCGCTCTCTCTCTCTCTCCCTCTCTCTTTCTCGTTGTTTTTTTTCTTTCTGCCTGTCTTTCTTTCTCTCCGTCTTTCTCTTTCTCACTCTTCTCTCTCTCTCTCTCTTTCTCTCTATCTCTCTTTCTCTCTCTCTCTCTCTTTCTATCTCTCTCTCTTTCTCTCTCTCTCTCTCTTTCTTTCTCTTTCTCTCTCTCTCACTTGCTCTTTATTTCTCTCTTCATCTGTCTCTTTATCTCTCTTTCTTACTCTTTCTTTTTCTCTCTCTTTCTCTCTTTCTCTTTCTCTCCCTCCTTATTTCTTCTTCCCGTTCTTTCTTTCTAGGAGAAAAAGGCGGTGAACAAATCTGGAGAGGGAATAGGCTCACACAGGTCTGAAAATGTCCAAGATGCGCCAGATTAGAAGCTGAGGGCTAAAAATGTAACATTGAATATACGTAGTATATAATATGCATATATATATATATATATATATATATATATATATATATATATATATATATACGGTTCCGGGTTCAGTCCCACTGCATGGCACCTTGGGTATGTGTCTTCTGCTATAACCACGGACCAACCAAAACCTTGTGGGTGACTTTAAGAGACGGAAGCTGAAAGAAGTCCGTCGTATATCATCATCATCATCGTTTAACGTCCGCTTTCCATGCTAGCATGGGTTGGACGATTTGACTGAGGACTGGTGAAACCGGATGGCAACACCAGGCTCCAATCTAAATTTGGCAGAGTTTCTACAGCTGGATGCCCTTCCTAACGCCAGCGTGTATGTATGTATGTATATATGTATGTATGTATGTGTATCTTTGTGTCTGTATTTTGTACTCCAACTGTGCTTCACGACTATTGTCGATGTGTTTACGTCCTCGTCAATAGCAGTTCGGCAAAAGTGACCGATCGAATAAGAACCAGGCTTTAAAAAATAGAAACAAATACTGGGGTCGATTCGTTCGACTAAAAACGCTTCGAGATGGTGCTCCAGCATGGGTGCAGTCTAATGACTGAAATAAGTAAAAGCTAAAGCACACAGTTACCTAAAATACCGAAGTAGCTTAAATTCCAAATATACATCTATATTCTATACACTTGATGGCTTCTCTGCAGATAAGTCATTAATTTGGTACAGTTTCCTTCTCCACTTACCTTTAACAATATGTCAATATCTACTGATTATCTGATTTCCATACACGTACACACTTTATTTGCTTTGTATCAAATCATTATCGTTGATTCTATTAGGCTGACATTTTACAGTTGTACGATTTTGGAAAGTACATTTCACCAGTATTCTTTCGTATCATACGCAGATATGTTGTCCATGTCACTGTAGCTGCTTGCTTGCTGCTGCTTCATGGTTTTGCTTGATGAAGTTGGGGGTCATCCCAGGTTTGTGGTCTCAGAGACGTCATCATGCGTAGAGCCGACCAGGTTCACCAGTACTCTCCATCGCAGTATTCTCCAAGGTGACGTCGAGTCACCTTGGAGACCATCCCCTATTACGTCCAGCCATCTGGTGTGGGGCCTATCACGAGGCCTCTTCAAGCCCTCAGCTGTTGGATCGATTGAGAGTAAAGCCCTGGAAAATGAGATGGCAGGAGATGGAGGACACTTTAGCAATCTGCTTTCTACGAATTGCATTTTATAAAGTTTTGGGGGTCACAACATTATGTCTCTTCAGCAGATTATATTACGACATTCTTGGACAGCTACGTAATGACGTGGGTGACATCTTTTGTAACAATCCCGCAGTCTGTATTGGTTATCTCATCTAAATGTCTTGCTTCGACATTACACTTCTATAATAGATAATGTTGTGTTGATATTTTGGGACAAGAGTTTACGATGTGGGTTACATATTTAGTAATATTTCCACCATTAGCACTGATTATCTTATCTAAGTGTTTTGTCTGGAAACCACACCTATTCGGTAGATAACAGTATGACGAAGTTTTTGGACAGCTGCTTAGGTGTGTGATATCTTTGATGATAATTCTACAGTGATTATGTCATCTCAATGTCTTTCCTATATCACTACCATTTTTTTTGTGTGCAGTATAATTCGTTCCTTCCTGCTTCTGTATTGCAAAGTCTTAACCAGCAAAGTTATGTCAGTTGTTGACCCAAGATAGACTACTCTGGTTATCTATGTTTCCATCACTTTGAGACATAGCCATCTACGTATGGCTTTTGCTGAAGAGCATACAACTTTTCGTCTGACGATCTGTTGCAGTTGTCTGTATAACTTCCATGAATGTATATCCCTGTTCGTCACTAAGGGAATACTTCATCCATCGAATTGTCTCTGCCAACATATATATATATATATATATATATATATATATATATATATATATATATATATATATATATATATATATATATATATGTGTGTGTGTGTGTATATATGTTTGTGTGTCTGTGTTTGTCCCCCCAACATCGCTTGACAACCGATGCAGGTGTGTTTAGGTCCCTGTAACTTAGCGGTTCGGCAAAAGAGACCGATAGAATAAGTACTAGGCTTACAAAGAATAAGTCCTGGGGTCGATTTAATTCGACTTATGGCGGTGCTCCAGCATGGCCGCAGTCAAATAACTGAAACAAGTAAAAGAGTAAAAGAGTAAAAGAGTAAGAGTATATATATATATATATATATATATGAATGCGTAAAGTTTTGTCTATATCAATGTACGTGTGTATGGAACTAAACAAATACGAAACGTAATAAAATGAAATAATATCACGTTACGAATTATACAAATTGTAACATATAACCTTCAGTGAATATTAATTTCTTTCACTGTCTTCATATCTCCTCCAATCTATATATTCATGCTCATGTATGATTTCTTCCATATAAATGTACACTCGTAAACATACCTACCTACACACACACACACACACAACACCCGTGCGCACATATATGTAAGCAAACGGTCATTGCTCCATCTTCACAGATGGTTGCCGTGTTTTTGTGATTCCTCGTAATCATTAGCATTTCTGACTTCCCGTCCATGGCCTCTGAAATTACTCTTCCGTCCCGCTGCTTTGTAACTGTGCGCTTCCAACTGGTTTTATGCACGTCATCGCTTCCATAGCTATGACTTTTCAGTAGACAGAATGACAAATAACAAATGAGTTCACCGCTAAGAGATATCTGTACGTTACCGGATTATAGTGATACATGCATATATATATATATATTTATATATACAGTATATCTAGCGGGACATCCCCTTCTTCATGCTTGTACCTGATGTGACA
This sequence comes from Octopus bimaculoides, assembly GCF_001194135.2. NCBI lineage: Eukaryota > Metazoa > Mollusca > Cephalopoda > Octopoda > Octopodidae > Octopus > Octopus bimaculoides. The sequence continues at coordinate 13,894,341 of NC_068988.1, read as the reverse complement.
CAAACTGCAAAGATTAATGTAGCACAATTAGATACACAAAACCCTAAACGGACAGTTTCAGGATGCGTCGAAACAATCTCAATAAAGACTAGTGCTAAATCCGTCTTCCGTTTCTTTCGTCGATTATTATTATTCATCTATATATATACTAGAGGCAGGTGTAGCTGCGTGGTAAGAAGCTTGCTTTCCAACCACATGGTTCTGGGTTCAGTCCAACTGCGTGACACCTTGGACAAGTGTCTTCTACTATAACCTCGGGCCGACCAAAGCCCTGTGAGTTGTTTTCGTAGATGGAAACTGAAAGAAACCCGTCGTATATATATATGTATATATCTACGTGTGCGTGTCTGTATTTGTCCTCCCCACCACCACCACCACCGGCTAAAGAGACCGATAGAATAAGTATTGGGTTTACAAAGAATAAGTCCTAGGGTCTATTTCTTCGACTAAAAAACTCTGTAAGGTGATGCTCCGGCATGGCCACAGTCTAATAACTGAAACAAGTAAAAGAATAAAAAAATATACATTTTTTTTAATGTGTATGCGCGCGCGCGCGTGTGTGTGTGTGTGTGTATTTGTGTGTATAAGCGTGTGTGTTCATTATATCAAAAGTTGGAAGTCTACTCACGGTTTCGTCCCGGGCTGGATGGTCCACGACTGAAGGAAGAAAAAAGTTTTATGCAGTTTATCTAAGGGTATGCTGAACTAGGAAATGTGTGCGTTGTTGGGGTGATAAGTGGCTTTGAAAACTATCCACTCAACTCTGTTCTATATCAGATAAGATATGATACATTTTTATATATTTTTACAACTATTACATTACGATTGCAGCGTGGAAGATGTTTGTAAGCCATTCATGAACACAAAAAATAACGTTGGTTTCACTTCAACGTTCAGCGTTTAAATTTCATTTGTGTCAAAATATTTTCGTCGCTTTGAAACCGCGACCTGTTCACTGACAAAACTTCGTGCTGCATCTGAGAAAGTAGCAGCTAGTTAATGACATATATGTGTTTATGTATGTATGTATGTATGTATGTATGTATGTATGTATGTATGTATGTATGCATGTATGTATGCATGCATGCATGCATGTATGCGTGTATGTATGCTTGTATGTATATGTGTACATGCGCATGCATGCATATGCACATATATGTATTATGTATGTATGTATGTATGTATGTGTGTGTATGCGCAGATTTGTATGTTTTACGTATATATTCTCATGCATACAATTACATATCTAGATATGCTCATATATATTTAAATGATAAACTTCTGGAAAGTTTCACAGATTTTTACAGTTCCGGAGATGGATTGGTTTTGTAGTCTTCAAATTAGCTTTCTTTCGTGCACACACAAACACACACACGTACACTCACACACACACATATAGACAGACAGACACAGAAAGATAAATAGATAGATACATACATACATACATACATACATACATACATACATACATACATACATACATACATACATACATACGTACATACATATGTACATATCTAGATTTTATTTTTAAATTTCGTAAATTTTAAACAAATCAAAAGAAATTATTTCTTCACTTCTCGCTTGTAGCGATAAAAATTTCTAATTTGATTATAGAAATTTGTCAGTTCTTCCCTAGTATAGTAGCCAAGGCAGCGTGATTAAATACTTGCACAGGATTCTTTCCACTCTTTGCTGTCTACCGGGTATTTTACCCGCTATTTTAT
>NC_068988.1:13889111-13891981 GCF_001194135.2 Octopus bimaculoides | reverse complement strand
GTGTGTGTGTGTGTGTGTGTGTGTGTGTGTGCGTGTGGCGTTATAGAAAGAAATTGCAGCCAATATTATATCTCCAGTGGATTTCGAAAGTTACTAAATTATCAGCTAAAAATGAAATTGATTTTCTCTTCACCACTATTAGAGAAGTCCCGGCATCAAAGGTCTCCGAAGAAGTTTAACCATGCAACAAACATATTTCCAATAAATGGCCGAATTCTTTCCCGTAAATGAAATAATCTGAGATAACTAAGCTGTAAATTTTATGGAATTGCCGTTTGGGGTGGAAATAGAGCAAATTAAAATACATTAAAAGGGAATATCTAAAGGGTTATGATGATAGGGAAGAACATTTTAGCGAGATTTCTTGTGGTTGAAAGAGTAGTATGTAATCCCAATAATTTCTTATCTTTAAGCCCGAGATTTCTTATTGGCAAGGATAATGTAATGACAAGAATAAATCAATGACTTGTTTGAGATATGTAAGCTTTCCAAAGTAAATCCAGGCCCTCATTTTTTTTTTTTTTTTGCCCAATGAAAGTAAAGAAGTTATTGGGTGAGAGAGAATTTTTTTTTTTTTTCATTTAGAAAACTAGTGATAAAATACAAAGTTAATAAATGAATCTAAGACGGGAGCTGTCAGAATCGTTAACACGCCGGGTAAAATACTTAACGGCATTTCGTCCGACTTTATGCTCTGAGTTCAAACTCTGCCGAGGTCGACTTTGCCTTTCATCCTTTCAGAATCGATGAAATAAATACCAGCTGAGCATTGTGGTCGGTGTACTCGGCTTACCCCTCCCCTGAACTTGCTAGCCTGGTGTGAAAAGCTGAAACCATTATATGAAACCAGCTTGCGCAGAAGCAGATGAAGGTGCTTTTATTGGTTGTTCGAGATGTTTGGAACAGCAGTTTTTCTTTTAATCTAGAACCCCACATCATCTTAAAGAATAAAGGACACATTAAATAGCGTATTCCTTGATATCCATCCTACTAAAAATGAAATACCCATGGTCAGAATAGTCCTTATCATAGATTGGACCATTCTAACTTGATTGGAACTGACCTGGAGCTAAACAACAACTAAGATGCAAAGAAGGAGCGGAAATAGATATACAAGGTAAGTAATGATTTTTTTTTTTTTTTTTTTGGAGATTCAGATTAAGGTCAAGGATATGATGACCTTCCGATATTGTCTTAAAACTATGGAAGGATATTCAACCAAAAACTGTTGGTTTTTCATCCTTAGATTGAGAGAAATCTGCAGTGTTTCCAAGAAAACTATTGCCATTTCACGTCATAAGAAACGGAAGACTAAAATATTTGTTAGTAAATCAGTGCCTGACATATCTATGATATATTATTTCGATATTTCATATCATAAACGAAACATATTTTACGTTTCAAGAAAATTTATATTCTGTATTTCTGAATTTCAGAAGAAAAAACACAGCCAAAATACTGGTGTTTTTCCCTATTTGTATTTTAATCATTTTGAATGTTATTGGAATTACGCGAAAAATATTTTTTCTTCGTGGTGTTTTATGGAGTTTTGTAGTAGTTTTATTCTTCCTCTGCAACTTTTTGCTGATAGTTTTTGAAATTTGTATAAATTCTATCACTTTTCAGACATGTGAGGTTGGCGTGTGAAGTAAAAAAAGAAACGAACAAATTTATCTCACAACCTTATAGCCGCTGGCAATGCTATTATATGCAACAAATCCGATGCAATGAAACGCGGTTAGTTTTATCATCGTATTATCGAATTTGCCTGAAGGAAATAAATACATTCGTAATCTTTAGGCAAGTAGACGACACTGAAATATTCAAACAGGATTAGATGTGGAAATTGTGCCACAAAATACCAGTGTAATATTTACAACTGGTTGAGAAAAAACAGTATTACATTCAACTCCTAATCTAATGTAATTTTTGCTGATGTTTCATGCAAAGATCCAAACGAAAATGAAATTATTTAAATCACTGAGTTAGGATGAGACTTAAGGGCGAAAAAAAAAAACAAATGATAAAACTTGTATAGCTTGTATCAACTTTCTGACACACTCGTGTAGAAAACTATCGAAGTTATTGGAACATTCCAGATTGCAGATTCATCAGAGGTATTCACTGTGTAGAAAGTGTTGTTCTTAATACAAATGTGTTATAGCTCACAGCGCTGAACTGCCATTGCCACAGGCAAAAGACATATATCCTGAAAAGATAGCGAATATCTATCAGTGAGAAAATAATATCAGCTTAAGATCTAAATAAATGGAAACCGAGAAACTAATTTCTCTAAAATACATAACATTGAGATAAACCATCATGTATATTCAGAAAAAAAGAGAGAATGAGTGAGAGCCTGGACAAAATATCTAATGTCAGTAACCGGACATCAACAGACGATAATTACAGGACATCCTCCATTGACGTATTAAATTCCAACGCAAGAGGCGACCACAGACTAACTATCAATATAAATATCAACAACAGCTCTGTAAGATCGGGTGATAAAGTATAATAAACTGGATTAACCCAAAATAGCTATAAAAATGACAACAGAACTAAGTCGTAAAGAAAAAAATTCATAGATACTCAGTAGAGAGCCGCAGGTCTCGAAGTAACTTTACGGTTCTGAAGACTTAAATTACTGTCGTGTGATTTGTAAAGAAAAGATTTGCAGCCGTATAAAAATACAACAGAATTTACTCTGGGTGAGCTAAGAAAGTGTTATAACCTACATATACGAATATATGGCTGTGTGGATAGGCGCTGGTGTGGCTGTGTGGTAAGAAGCTTGCTTTCCAACCACACTCTACTTACATAGCCTTACCTGCTTTCTGGATCTTCTGGATACCAAAACCTTTCATATA
>NC_068988.1:13883322-13887561 GCF_001194135.2 Octopus bimaculoides | reverse complement strand
ACATACATGCATACATACATACATACATACATACATACATACATATTTACTTTATATATAAATACATATACGCATATCTATTTTCCTTGTGCATTTACAATGGGTTCACAGATACTTCAGTGTAGCTACAGGCGTTGCGTATGTATTTGTGAGAAAGAAAGGGGGGGGGGAGAGAGAGAGAGAGAGAGAGAGATGGGGGGAGAGATAGAGACAGAGACAGAGACAGAGACAGAGCCAGATACATAGAGAGGAAGAGAGATTGGTAGAAAATGAGTGGAAGAGAGGGAGAGTGAGACTAAGTGAGTGAATGAGATGTGACATTAAATGAATGGAACAGAAGGGCATTTATACATACCATTGTTCCAATTCTAATAAAGAATAAACAAAACGGTGAAGTAATAGTTTAGCTCCAAATTTTGCCTGATTGAGCAGATGTATGAAGAAATTGTTCCATTAATGTCTAGATCAGAGGTCACCAAACTTTTTTCACGGCGGGCCAGATAACTGAGTGAATGCCGAGCGCGGGCTGCATAACCATTTTGTTCAATACAATACAGTGAGTACACAAAAAAATAAAGACAACCAACATATTTATTTACCAATAAGTTATCAAAGAAGATGACGTTAGCAATAAGGTAGTTATATCACACCCAGTGTGCACATATCCGAATCTCACAAACTAAGCAGCAAAAAAGGTTGGTGAGATTTGTGAAACTGGTGTTTGGCTTTTAAGATATCTCTATATCTATAAAACAGAGGATGTTTGTGTGTGTGTGTGTACGTGAATGTTGTTTATGCACGTCCACAAATTAGCACGCATGTCGCTCCAATTTTAGGAGGAGATTCGGAATGACCTTATGTGCATTTTGGCCAATTTTTTTCTCTCAGAGGCACCCGCGTATAGCTGTAAAAATCGATAAACTTTTACGAATTTTGAAGTTTGTTGACTTCAAAATTAGAGTTAACCTAGAAGGGACAGGCCCCTTATTTTTTTGTTAAGGCTGTTGGTAAGTTTTCCTAAGTTACTCCAATTCACATCCCCAATGCAAACCTTCAGATCAACCTTTTCCTATGCAGATCTCTAATGCAACTTTCAAAAAAACAGTCAAAGAGTGGAAATAACCAATAAACTGATTCCTTATGGGATTTCCCAATTAAATTGCCAGCAAACCATTTTCAGCCAAACTAATTTCAACGGATTTCGCTCAAATCTGATGTCCATGTTACTTATTTTGGTTTGAAATAAAGCACTTGATCACTTAATAATCCTAGCTTAATCCCGAGCAGCGCCGGGCTATACTGCTAGTCATCAATATTTGCTTTTGAATTTCTGCATCCAACCAAGAGAATTGCTTTCAAATGTTCATCAGTCAATCTCGTTCGATGTGCTGACTTCACAAACGCCATTTTTGAAAATGTTTGCTCACAGACATAAGTTGTTCCAAACACTGATGCCATACCTGTGGCAAATGCACTTTCTTTACAGGTACTTACACAAAAGGTACAATGCAGCGGCGGGCCGGAGGAACAGACTTCGCTGGCTATAGTTTGATGACCCCCCCTGGTTTAGATAGAAAGAGAGAAAGAGAGGGAGGGAGAGAGGAAGGAAGAAGGAGATAGACATAGATAGATAGATAGATAGATAGATAGATAGATAGATAGATAGATAGATAGATAGAACGCAACAAGGAGAACAGAAATAACGCAACAAGGAGAAAAAGTTTAACGAAAGCAGAGCAAACGGAAAACTAGTCGAAAACTTAACGGACAGGAAATTCAGTCAAAGACATGATACACGGGATATTCGCAGCTGATTTTTCCTCGTCAGTCAATGACCCAAAATATCATAGTGGTTTCGCGCCATTTAACATTGAGACCACTCAATTTTGGAGACGCCAGTGCTCTTACCAAGCTCTGGGAAAAAGCTAGCGAATGTATACTAAAACAGAAACAAAAAAGACATTATATAAATACAGCAAAGAATTATGCATATATAACAGCACGAAACCTTTCAGCTGTATAACAGAAGAAAAAGAATAATTATACATGTACCACAAATACACGACAGAAAGAACTTTGCAGCTATCGAACGAACTTAGTGGGGTGGCGCAAAAATGAAATGGAGAAAATTCTAGAGGACGTAGCAGAAGCCCAGTATATATATAATTATATACACATGAAGAGCACAAATTACATAAGCGTACTGTTATCTAGCATCCCGTTGCACATTCAGTGGGAAACCGATTGGTAAGATCAGCCGTAATGTCTATATAATACTGCATGCTTCGATTACTATATAAATGTGTGCGTGTGTGTGTGTGTGTGTGTCTGTATGTGTGTGTATTTGTGTACATATACGTGTGTATATATATACGTAAATGTACATACACGCGCACGTATGCATTTATACATGAATGTTTGTATGTAAATGTAAGTGAGCGTAGAAGCGCGTGTGTGCATGAAAATTTAATAAGAGACTCAGTGGATGTTTATATGAATGCGCGTATGTATGAACATGTGTATGCGTATGTGTTGTGTGAAACGGAGAATGATATTGTGTTTTATATTTGGTATATGAACGTATGTGTGTATTTGTATGTGTGTGAAATGCTCTAAATGTATGTGCGGGGATAGTAATCTAGACACAGAGTGGAAGAAAAAAAATTGTTTTTTGCGCGTGTTTGTGCGTGCGTGCGTGCGTGCGTGTGTGCGTGCGCGTGTGTGTGTGTGTGTGTGTGTGTGTGTGTGTGTGTGTGTGTGATTGAAATTAACTTTAATCAAAGAAATGTATTTGTGGTAGTAGAAGTGTATCTGCTGTGAAGTAAAAGTGTTTTCGATTGCACTCTAATGTCTGAAATGGAATTTAGTGACTTTAACGAGTCTAAGTGTTAAAAATTAGAGGACATCTTTATTCAAAGATGATATATCGATTTCACTGAGAGGACTTCACCCTATGACCCTATCTCCAGCGTCGAACAAAGAAGCAGAAATAACAATAAACGCAGGCATTAACATTGAGATCAAATTACATCGAATGAAAACCATCAGGAATGTAGTGAAGACATTTGAAAGCCGATTGTATGAGTTTTATTCACGTCATGCTTCTGTATAAATCTTTAGGTTCCCCCACCCCTGATCCTGGTTCTAATCATCGATCCATCCATCCATGTTTCCGCCTGAGAGGACCATAGGGACAGAGTCCTCAGGTAACTCCTCCGCAAAGGCCCTATCAGAAGCAAACCGGCATTAAACTTTCCTGCTGGATCCCCAAGCGTGACCAACAGAGGCTATGGATATTGTCCAATCAATTCGTTCTTCGTCAACCGCGAGGTATCCTGCCGCTTTGCTCAGCTTGGAGAATCCGTCTTACGATTCTTTCCTGCAGTATCCCAATCATATGCCCTTAGTATCGAAACTGTGGCCTTTCGATGCATAGAAGTAGCAATTTACCTGAAAAGACTCTTTGATCTCTAAGCTACGCACCCTATCAAGTAACGTTACTCCGGCGATCCTTCGAGTTTGGAGAATTCTTGATTCTTGAGATTGTCTCTTCAGATAATGTGGAGCTGATGTCAGTTGTCATTTAAGACACATCCTCTAGAATTATTGTTGTGTGGTATTTGACATACCTGTATTAATCTTTGTTGTTCAAATTCTCTTAATTTGTTTAATACACACACAAAGGCGTAAAATTGCAAGGATCTTTTGAACGATAACTGACGAAGAATGAACAAAGTCCCGTCTCGTGTGTGAATTTTCTGTTTGTTCCTTTGTTGTATTTCTGCTTGAATTTTGGAACTATACCTTTTATCTTTCATTTGTTTCAGTCATTAGACTGCGGTCATGCTGGGGCACCGCCTTGAGAAATTTTTAGCCGAAGAAATCGAATTAAACGACTTCAGTATTTATTTTTAAAACTTTGTACTTATTTTGTCGTTTGTTTTGCAGAACCGCTAAGTTACGAGGACGTAAACACACCAACACCTTTTGTCAAGCAGTAGTGGGGCACGAACACAGACACAAAGACACTCACTCACACACACACACACGCGCGCACATATACATATATATATACATACATACATATGCACATATAGTTATATATAACTATGCGCGCGCACGCATTCTAAAATATCTCACATATGTGGCAGCTAATAATGTCTCAGAAAAGCGGTGAAAAACCTAATAAAACTGGGGTTTATTACATTTGTCCATTCATGCGGTGAGTTGTTCTTTGCA
>NC_068988.1:13882260-13883213 GCF_001194135.2 Octopus bimaculoides | reverse complement strand
TATATATACATTATATACATATATATATACATACATACATATGCACATATAGTTATATATAACTATGCGCGCGCACGCATTCTAAAATATCTCACATATGTGGCAGCTAATAATGTCTCAGAAAAGCGGTGAAAAACCTAATAAAACTGGGGTTTATTACATTTGTCCATTCATGCGGTGAGTTGTTCTTTGCAGTAAAAAAAAACATCGAGATAAATGTGGTTTGTGTAAAATAAAACAGAAAATATAAGTCTGTCAAAGCATATCTTTTACTTTAGGTCGACCGGTTAAAAATATTTCCAAGTTTGTAACATTAAATAATATACGGTAATCCAGTGGATTTTCGGTATATCACTAAAGACTTCTTCACGAATGAGATAATTCAATGTAAAATGATGTATTTGAATTGCTTATCACTGTATCCTTCATTCTGACTCACGCAAAACTATGATTTATGCGCAGCAAATTAACGAATTTCTCATCAATCAATATACAGCAATTGTACTGATTATATAAGTGACATTTTCTTCGTGTTAATATCAATTTACTACTGAATGCACCGGGATATTGAGAATTATGTACCTACACGAACATCATAGGATTGTGCCGCCGGTAAAACACACAAACCTTCAATTACTAGGACGTCACTTTGTTGACTCAATTAGTTTGACCATCTTATGTTCCAAGCTTTATAAAAATGTAAATGTCACGTGACACTTAGAAGAGCTGATGCTTCATTTGTTATAAAGGGCTCAGTCAGTGGCCTGACTGATTTATAAAAATTAAAATGTAAGGTTTTATATAATCTATATCAACGTTTGAGTTTCTTGGGAAATTGTTAGGCGCAATTACAACTTATAAAACAAAACAATAGTTTTCTCTTTTCTTCTCTCTCTCTCTTTTTCCTTCTCTCCCTCTCTCCCTCTCTCTCTCTCTCTCTCTCTCTCTCTCTA
>NC_068988.1:13878055-13880555 GCF_001194135.2 Octopus bimaculoides | reverse complement strand
CCACACACACACATATATGCTCCCAAACATTTAGGTGTATACACACTTTCTCAGTAATGCTTCCCGTTTAAATTTGTTTTTATTTTAAAGAACGTTCAAACATTGTACTCTATGAACCTGACAACTTAAATGTCAAAGTATTGTCACTGTTGTAATTAAAATTCTCATTCTTCTCTTTCTTTCTCTCTCTCTTTCTCTCTCATTCTCTCTGTCTCTTTCTCTCTCTCTCTCTTTCTCTCTATACGCACACACGCGCACGCACGCACACACACATACACACGTACATACACTCACATATACTGTCTGAGAATCTATTCTTCAATTGTTTCACGTTTAAATCAATGTTTGTACGCGTCCATATTTTTCTCTTTATCTTGAAACGACTCTGCAATTCGCCAATTAAATATTTATCAAAATTTGTATGCGTATCCATAATCATACCACGATGGCAATGTATGAATAATTTCTTAATGCGTATACTCAACGAAACAGACACACTCACGAATACACATACACACTTGTAGAGGTATATACCTTTGCGGTCGACAAACGTCCACTGTGACCACAACTCTTGATATACATCGTATAAAAAAAATCTAACACAAAAAACTGGCCGGCGCAGGCATAGCTGTGTGCCTCAGAAGCTCGCTTTGAAATACGAGGTTTCGGGTTCAGAAAAGTAGACTTATTCCGTTGCTCACCTTAACACTACCATCTGGCCCTGAATTACTGGTGCTACTAGTACAGTTCACACTGTTACATGGTCTAAGAAGAAATCTCTGGCTAGCAGATGATCCATGAGATGGAGTTAATTCACATAATTTTTTTCCCGCGGTCTTGAAGGCCCTATAAAATTACCATTCTCTATTCTTGAAGGCGCACGGACAAATGGTTAAGCTGTTGCACCCGCCACGATCGTAAGATCCTAGTTTAGACTGTCAAACCGGGCAGTGAGTTGTGTTCTTGAGCAAAACACTTCATTGCACGTTGCTCCAATCCACTCAAGCTATAAGTAGCCCTGTGGCAGACTGGTGTCCCATTCGGGAGATATGTTATCGCCTTGGTCAATTATATATCGAGGAAACCAAATAACCGGCCCTATGAATCCTAGGACCCGAAGACAGTAATATCCAAGAGACTTCCTTCTCTCATTAAGCCTATTGACGTAGGTAGAGTGTGAACAACCCGGAACAGCCCTTGAGTTTTCTCTTATCCTGCAATACAGCTACAGCAGATCCAAAAGTGCCCTTTCACTTTGCAACCTACATAACACTGATTCTGACGCTTCTACCAATCTTCGCCCTTTTGTCAAACCCCCGAAATTGAAGACATAGAGTGTAGTGAACGCCATACAGAAAGGACTAAACTGTCAGGGAACTGAACCTTTTCGTTACGTCAAGTTCCTGGTTATCGACCAATTAAATTTAATTTTCTCTGGTAATATCATTCGGAGTTGTTAGCTGTGGGGACTGAAAACACTCTCATTTGCAATATCTTCCTTGTAGTCCGTTTGACAAAACATCGGATTTTTTTGATTTTTTTTTATTATCGCCATTGGTTTCTATTTGTCCTACGAGATCTAACTACAAATTAAGGTCTGGAGTGGAAATAACAGATGTTGGTGTCATGAAGGTAGCACAAGCAAATACAAAGATATTGTCTTTCGTAACGAAGCAGTTATGACAATAAAAGAGAATTTAAGAAAACAATAGCAACAATAATAATAATAATAATAATAATAATAATAATAATAATAATAATAATAATGATGATGATGATGATGATGATGATGATGATGATGATAAAGGAAAAGCGAAGTTGCTTGCTAATTGATTCATCACGTCAGTTTGATTCCAGTATCATAAAGAAAGAAGACGAAAAGTCAAAAAAAAATACAACTCTTTAAAATTTAAAATTGCAAAAATTTAGAGTGTGAAGCCTGTAAAGACTGAGCCTATAATAAATGGTGCATTGGGAACTTTAAGCAAAGTTATAAACAAATGGTTGAAAGAGATTGGAATAGAGCTTCTACAGAAAGTTTACCTCTTAGGGACACGAAAGATTATCAGGAGGGTTTTAGGCACTTAAAAGCTTGTGGATACCTAAGGTAGTAACCTGCCACCGACATAAATCCTGCCAGGAATGAGGTTGAACCTGAGTCAAATCAATAATAATAATAATAATAATAAATAAATCATATTATCTCTGGCTGCCCAGTCCTGGCTAAGAAGGAATATATTCACAGACACGACAGAGCTGGGACTTATATACACTGAAAGCTATGCCAACACTATGGAATAACAACAGAAAAAAGATGGTATAAACACAAGCCAGAAAAGGTCACAGAAAACGAGAAAGCAACCATACTCTGGGATATGCCAATACACACAGATAGAGAAATTAAGGAAAATAGACCAGATATAGTTGTCAAAGATCATGAAGAAAAAAATGATTTCTAATTGATGTATCAATACCAGCAGATAACAACGTTTCTCTAAAA
>NC_068988.1:13876243-13877309 GCF_001194135.2 Octopus bimaculoides | reverse complement strand
TGTGTGTGTGTGTGTGTGTGTGTGTGTGTGTGTGTGTGTGTGTGTGTGTGTGTATGTGTGTGTGTGTGTGTGTGTGTGTGTGTACAAATGTATAATCGAACAAATCAATCACTGCATATTTTTTAAATCAGGTACTTATTCTATCGGTATCTTTGGCCGATGTGCGAGATTACAGAAAGTAAACAAACCAGTATCGGTTGTCAAGTGGTTGGAGAACAAACACAAACGCAAAGACAAACACGCACACACACATATGCATGCATGCACACATGCATGCATGCATGCATACATATATGTATGTATGCATGCATGCATGCATGTGTGTATGTACGATGGACTTCCTCCCTCACATTTTCTGCATACCATATCCAATCACAAGGCATACGTCGATCCTTAGCTTTCCCCAAAGTATCGTGCAGTGGGATTGAACACAAGACCAAGTAGTTACAAAACGAGCTTCTTAACAACACAGCCACGCTTTCGCCTATTTAACGTTCTTAAATTCAATCTTATGTTTTATTTCCTTCGAAACGAATCCATTACTTTTCTACATCTATACAATTGGGTTTTGTAATCTGATGGTTTTCCCGGCAATATTTCATTCAATAATCGATTAAAAACGCATTACACTTTGGCTTACATTACTCTTCAAGAACTATCTCTAAGGGAACATTTCCTTGTATAATTGTTTCGGCATCGAAAAAGACATCTGAAAGAACTTGTGAATGGATAAACACACAACACGGCCTAAAGTATCATGCATAACGATGGACTGTGGGGGTCTCTATGATGTTATTTAACCTACTAGAAATAACAGCCAAATTTATCTCAAAGGAATGAGTGCAGAAATGGGCTCTGCGGGTAAGAAGATCGTTTTGCGATCATGTATTCCAGTATCCCACCCAACTGTAGTTTCTCGAGTTGATAAATACATTCTGGATGAAAATTCATCAAAATCCTCTGAAAGGTGTGTGTGTGTGTGCAAGTGAGTGAGTGAGTATGTTTGTGTGTGAGTGTGTATGCGTGTGTGTGTGTGTGTGTGTGTGTGTGTGTGTGTGTGTGTGTG
>NC_068988.1:13873990-13876227 GCF_001194135.2 Octopus bimaculoides | reverse complement strand
GCACGTTTTATGCTATTGCACTACAATTTTATTTTCGAAAGTCGACACCATCCACGTCATCGGTTGTCATCATCATCATCATCATCATCATCATCATCATCATCATCATCATCATCAACATCATCATCGTCGTCGTCGTCATTGTCATCATCATCATCATGATTATCTTCATTACCATCACCATCATCATCATCATCACCATTATTTTAGTCGTCGGCGTCGTCATCCTCATTTCCTACATCATCATCATTTTCCTCATCATCACTTTCGTCATCATAATCATATTAATCATCAACATTATCGTCATCGTCATCATTATCGTCATCATCATAAACATCATTCGTCATTACCATTTTATCTGTCATCATCAACATCATCGTTATAATTTGGCTCATTGTTATGCTTGTCATCGTAGTAGTAGTAGTAGTAGTAGTAGTAGTAGTAGTAGTAGTAGTAGTAGTAGTTGTTGTTGTTGTTGTTGTTGTTGTTGTAGCGAAGAAGCTGCTTTCTCTTACACAAAAGACCAATTGTAAGTACTGATTGCTTTGGCATAATTTTCCATATACATAGTTCGTGCAATATACTACGTGTATATATATATATATATATATGTGTGTGTGTGTGTGTGTGTGTGTGTGTGTGTGTGTGTGTGTGTGTGTGTATATACATGCACACACATTCATACACGCATACGTATACATACATGTATGTATGTATACATATATATATATATATATATATATATATATATATATATATATATATATATATACATACAACAGTACATATATATGTATGAATATATATGTATGTGTGTGTATGTGTTTGTGTATGTATGTATATATGTATGTATGCATGTATGCATGTATGTATGTATGTATGTATGTATGTATGTATTGATATATCATTGCTCTTGTTGTTCATATTGATGCTAAAAATGATTGCTGTTCTTGCTGCTAATATTGCTGCTGCTGCAGTTTGTCATTAAATAAGATGAATCGATCAAAAGAACCTTTCGTTTTTCCCGTACAGCTGACTGGTGAGTGCTGTTGTAATTTTTCTTCTCTTTTTTCGTTTATTATAACACATTTAATTTTTTTTTCCATTTCCTCTATTCTTAAGACTGACACTAACATAATAAGACGAGAGACTACAGAAGAGATGGCTGCCCATACACCAATGCCATGTTCGATAATTGACTCGGGCGTTCTGTTGACAGGTTGAGAGAAGCAATTGTTGCTTCGAGTTGCTTGGAGAGCTCCTGGACGTCGCATTTGGAAATCAACGTTGCCTCGTTTTGAAAGAGACGAAGACGTCGGAACCGTACTGATTGATTGTTCTGTTGATATTATCGTTGTTCTTGTTGTTTCGATACATACATACACACGTACATACTTACATACATGCATACATACATAGGAATGTGTATATGAGTTCCTCTGTGTGTGTGTGTGTATGTGTGAGGTTGTTTCTCTGTTTGTGTGTGTGTGTGTGTGTGTGTGTGTGTGTGTGTGTGTGTGTGTGTGTGTACGAATGTGTACGTATGTATACATATGCAGGAAGAAAGAGATGACGGACATGTATGGATGTGTATGTACACTAAATGTGTGTGTATGTATGTATAGATAGATAGATAGATAGATAGATAGATAGATAGATAGATAGATAGATAGATAGATAGATAGATAGATAGATAGATTATTACAAATTTGGGATTTTACCAATAAGACCACAACTTCAATTTCAGGACAATCTTATTTTCTGGTTATATCCAAAATACTAATCTAATAATATAATCATTTTAATGCCTATTATATCGTACAATAAAATAAAGTACATTAGAATTAATTAAAAATTATATAAACACATTAAAAAAGAATATATACCTTAGTAAGGTATATATATATTTTTTTTTAATGTGTTTATATAATTTTTAATTAATTCTAACGTACTTTATTTTATTGTACGATATAGTAGGCATTAAAATGATTATATTATTAGATTAGTATTTTGGATATAACCAGAAAATAAGGTTGTCCTGAAATTGAAGTTGTGGTCTTATTGGTAAAATCCCAAATTTGTAATAATATTATATTTGATACTGTTTGCTTTGCATTAGTAAAGTGTAAAATAGTAAATATCCTGATAACCTGGAATAATTATTATTCCCTAAGTTTTTTTTAAATTTGACATACACTCACATATATATATTTATATATATATATATATATATATAT
>NC_068988.1:13870743-13873978 GCF_001194135.2 Octopus bimaculoides | reverse complement strand
GAAGGAGAATTTCGATTATCCTCACGTAAGTTGTAATGGTGAACTGTAATGCAAAAAATATATATATAGAATAAAAGAAGGAAAATGCACACAGTTTACATAGTTTAATAGATTTTTTTAATATATTTTGTAAGTGAAAGAGTATTGTGTTTGTCGACCGATTTCGCTTTCGCTAATCATGACATTGAAATTATTGTAATTTCGTATTTTCTTAGCCGATGTTCTTGTATGGAAGTTTGTGAATGAATCAATAAGTAGAAAAATCTAAGGGTCGGTAACTGGTGATTGTTATAATTCGAGACAGAGGAGATAATTGCTCATTTTCGTTTTGTTTTGTTTTGTTTTTTGTTTTGTTTTTTTGCTGAGGGAGATAAATAAATATGCAAAAACTCAAAAGCTAAAGTAGTGAGATGAAATATGCACAGTGTTGGGTATGTGATGAATACTTAAAATATATACTGAGACAAAAGTAGGTTATTTAGGAGTGTTCTGTATTTTTCGATAAATAAATTTTCTTTATTTAAACATTCTTGTATAAAAAATGTTTCTTTGCACTGGTAGATTGAGAAAATTATGAAGTTTGGTTGAATATTACCTGCACATCTCTATATATGTTCACTTTGGGAAACGGATCTGTTATTTATGTAGTGTAGTTTTCTATCTAAGTCCCACACTTGTCTGTCCTATATAGTTATATCCACAACCTGAATAAGTTGTAACATAAATTAGATACTCAGAACCACAGGTGTAGTTGGTTTTAATTGTGAACCTCTCTCCTTGTTCGAATAGAAATTCCGAGCCTTCCAGTAGGCTAGAACATGTTCCACAGTTTGGGCGTCCACATTTTTTAACCATTGGTTTCGCGGTTGTTGTGTAGAGCTTCGCATTTGCCAAAAGGCTTTTCAGGGATTTGTGTTGCTTTTTGCATTTGATGAATTTATGTGTTTTCAGAATGTTGTTCATTTCTGGATCCCTAGTGAGCATAGGTAGATTTTGTACAATAGTGGTGTATGCCTCATTATTCCTAGGGTTGTATGTTGATATATACGGTAGGATTTTGAGATGGGGTGTGGTGTTACGCTTTGTTCCCCATAGTGTTTTAATGCCTAATTTCTTGGCACGCTTAATTCCATCATGTATAAGTGAGGGTGGATATTGTTTCTCAGTTAGTCTTGTTCTGAGATCTTGAAGACGAAGGTCCCGAGTATTTCCATCAGACGCTATTGTGCAAATCCTTTTCGCTAAATGAAAGGGGATATTTCTTTTGATGTATTTCGGGTGGCATGAGCTAAACAGGAGATATTGCTTCGAGTCCGTTGGTTTATGATAAATGTCAATTACAATTTGGTTGTTGACTTTTTTATCATAATATCTCAGAAATGGAGCTGTTCTTTGCTATATTCCATCGTAAATTGAATGTTAAGGTTTATATTTAGCTTTGATTTAAATTCCTAAAGTTTATAACTTAGGGAGAAATTAGCCCTAAAGAAAATGAAAAGAGAAAGTGACTTACTTAAACTGAGAGTATCGAATGATAAACAAAAATATAAAGCCATCGATGAGGAAATGCACACCGAGCACACTAAACGTGCTGATGAACAACTTTTGGAAAGTGTTATAAAACTATGGAAAGACAAGTCGGAAGAAATAAATTCCCTTCAACGGTGGGAAAACAGTGTTAATTTCTTCCTTAGTTACGAAACTCAGTGTAAAAGAGACTACAGTTCAGATAACCCCTCCCTGAAAAAAATCTAGAACAAATACATGTACAGAAATGAATAAACATCCAACTAGATCAAACTATAAACATCTAAAAGAACATACAAAGCTAACTTCTCACTTGGAAGTAAAACGTTCTCAATCTAGAAATAAGAATTACTAGAAGAAACCAACCTAAAGTTAGGAGTAATTATTTCTCCTCAGCAATTAGAAACAACCAATAGACTTCTATTCCTCATCGAAGAAACGTGAACTACGGAATTCCAACTTATTTACCCCGACAGCAAAACCAACCCTTCAGCATCTCATAAATTTACCCAGAGAGCAAAACCATTATAATTAATAAAACTGATAATTTCTACCAGCCAAATTACAATAAACATTTTTTTTTAGATCGAGTGGAGAGAAACAGGGACATACGTTGGAACAAAACTTACAGGAGAAACCCAAAGTAATAAATTTATCGAAGAAAACGCTCTCTACAACAAAACCAGTATACTAGCTAAAGGATTAAAATTCACCCCATCTCCACGAAGATCTAACCAGAATGAAATTAGAGATAATATTTCGGAATTCTCCTGAAAACTACGACTCACAGAAGCACTAGCTGATTACAACAACGAGAATGAATAACTGGTTAAAAACAGAAGCAATTATCTTCCACCTAAGGGTAGGACTAAAACACTAAATGACTTCTGCGATCATATCAAACATTTCTCAAACACTTTCCATAAGCGAAAAATTAATTCAAACCTCAACAATTTAGAATCGAAAATTCTACTTGAACTGCAAAACGACAAAGAACTGACAATTAAAGAAGCAGATAAAGGAAGTGCTGTAGACTTGATGGACACAGGAGACCACAAAACCTAATATGGTAGAAAACGATACCTTCTACAAAAAGTTGTAAACTATAAGCAACAAAAAACAATGAAAAATTTTGCGTCCTTAATTCTTCTACATGAAAAAAGCCTGACAGAAAAAGAAATAGATTATATCACGAACTTTAAATGTAAACCTAGTTATTTTTACGGCCTACCATACAAGAACATGGACTAAAATCTTCTTAAGAAAATACGAAATTACAATTATTACAGTGTCATGGTTAGCGAAAGTGAAACCGGTCGACAAACACACTACTCTTTCACTTATAAAATATATTTTAAAATATATTGCAACTATTTAAATTGTGTGCATTTTCCTTCTTTTATTTCATATAAATATGTATATAAACAATGATTATATACATTCATATATATGCATATATATATATAATTATTATGTACATTCATATATATGCATATATATGTGTATATATAACATAGATATAAGCAGGCATATATGTACACACATATATATACAGACTGATTGTTCTCTTGATAATAATGTTGTTCTTGTTTTAATACATACATATACATACATACATACATACATATATACATATATACACATTGTGCATCTGAGTGTGTTCATATATATATATCTATATATATATATATATATATATATATATATA
>NC_068988.1:13868208-13870733 GCF_001194135.2 Octopus bimaculoides | reverse complement strand
TATATATATATATATATATATATATATACATACACACACACATACACACGAACCCAGTGGTGTATGCATATGTATATATGCCTGTGTTTGTATTTCTGTGTGAGTGCATAAACGCTTACGATGTTTACTTTTTTGTATACATGCCTGTGTCCCTTCCTCTATTCACACGCGCGCGCGCGCGCACATACAAACATACACATACATAAATATGTATATACACATTTATAAATATATATTTATATTAATATTCATATTTGAACTATTTGACGTGTATGTTCATGCCAACGTGTGTCATTATTAGCGTCTGTGTGAATATAGAGGTGTGTCTGAATAAATATGAGTGTAATGAATATGTTTACATCTTTTGAGCAATGACAGTTCTTTCTGTAGCAGTAGAAACTCCGTTATGAGTCTTAGTCAAAATGTCTAACTTTGTGTGCCACCAAATCAATCAAATACGAAAGAAAATCTATAAAGGAAAGAGTTAAGAAATCTGATTTACTCAAGAACACAGTTTTGAAAGTCTTTTTTTAAACAATGCTAGTAAAACAGGCAATAATTTCTCATGTTTGCATTAGATATCTAAATTTCTAAAGTAATAGATGGTAAGCAAGGTGTTACCCCATCGAGTGGGAATGCAATATTAGAAGGTTAGTCCTGCCAAAGAGCTTACAGCAGTGATTCTCAACTTGAGTCCGTATGACTCTTGGGGCCCATATAAGATCTTGTTATTAAAATTCATGTACAATAAATTGGTTATACTTTTTTCTTTTACTTGTTTCAGTCATTTGACTGCGGCCATGCTAGAGCACCACCTTTAGTCGAACAATTCGACCCCAGGACTTATTCTTTGTACACTTAGTACTTATTCTATCGGTCTCTTTTACCGAACCGCTAAGTTATGGGAACGTAAACACACCAACATCGATTGTCAAGCGATGGTGGGGGGGCAAACACAGATACAGATACACACACACGCACACACATACATATATATATATATATATATATACATATATATATATATATATTTAGACTATATATACGACTGGCTTCTTTCCATTTCCGTCTACCAAATCCACTCACAAGGCTTTGGTCGGCCTGAAGCTATACTAGAAGACACTTGCCCAAGATGCCTTGACACATTTCCTGTGTCCTTATGTTTACAAGAGGGAGACAAGCACCTCCACCCAGCTAAGTCTGCATCCAGAGACATGTTTCTGAGTGTTCGCTCGTCATCAGTCTAGAGTAGCATGACCTGCTAGTCGAAGATGCCTGTCAAGCTCTTGTACATTCACTGATTTCAAATTTAGAAATAATACATTTCTAAATCTCTCAGAGAGATTTATGCAGTAGTGATACGATTAAATAGTTGTATGCTGTCAACGTAATGTGACAGTCCCCTTGTAAACATAACTTAATGTGTCTCCCCCTTGTAAACATAAGGACACAGGAAATGTGTCAAGGTCGACAGGAAGCGGTACAGCTTCCTAGGTCTAACCAACAGTAGTATTATTCCCTTCAGTGGACTGTCACATAACGTTGACAGCATACAACTACTTCATCGTATCACTACTGCATAAATCTCTCTGAGAGATTTAGAAATGTATTATTTCTATATTATTTTTCTATTATTATTATTATTATTGCCTTTGCACGGCTTCTAACGATGGATATGTACTACGGTGTCAGCTGTTCACTACCAGCAAACTAAGGTAACTCCACCTTAGTTTTCGAGTACCATCCGGAGTATTCGAGCGGTTCAAAGCAGTGCTGTTTTCTGCAAGTGCTCCACCCTTATTGCAGCCCCTATTTGTTCCATGTACTTCTCAAGATTTTTACTCACAGTTCTCAGGGCTCCGACAATTATTGGTACTACTACCACCTTTTTCATCGACCACAATTGCTTAACCTCCCAAGCTAACCTCTCATATCTATCGACTTTTTTTCTTCCTTATCGCATACCTTGTTGTCAGCTGGGCATACTATATCTATGATCCAGCATCATTTGCGTTCTTTCTCAATTAAGACTATGTCTGGATTCCTATTCTCTATCTCATGGTCGCACTGAATCATAAAATCCCACAGGATCTTTGCATTATCATTTTCGATGGTGTCTTCGGGTTTGTGGTCATACCAATTTTTTGCTCTGTCAAGTCCATACTTGTTGCAAAGTGTCCAATGGACAACCCTTGCGATATTGTCGTGGTGTCTCTTATATTCCTTCTGGGCTAGTGACGTACATGGGCTGGTAATATGCCATATGGTTTCACCGTTTTGTCCACAGATTCTGCACCTATCACTCTCTGATGTGTTGCCTATTCTTTATTTTATGTAGTTTGTTCTTAGTGCTTGCTCTTGGGCAGCACAGATTAGAGCCTCCGTTTCCGGTTTTTAATCACTTTTAGTGATCCACAGCCATCTTTTTTCTCTGTCTTATCTTCAACATCTCTATGAAATTGTCCATGCATTCTTTTCTTTACCCACCTATTTTCAGTTTCATTGGTGGTGGTGGTGGTGGTGGT
>NC_068988.1:13858420-13867922 GCF_001194135.2 Octopus bimaculoides | reverse complement strand
GTAGTAGTAGTAGTAGTAGTAGTAGTAGTAGTAGTAGTAGTAGTAGTAGTAGTAGTAGTATTTCCCTCCACTACGATTTTCGGAAGCTCAGTATTGACAGAACTTGGTCGTCTAGATCAAGAGGAATGTATGAGAGAAAATTCGGCGAGCGAAACTGGCCAACGATAAAATTTATATGAATTCACCCACTGTGATATAAAGTAATCTGCAAGGAAAGAAAAAACATTGGAATATAGAAAATAAAAATTATTTTACTGTAAGTATGAAAAACTACCCTCAAAGTGATAATGTCTAAAATGCGACAGGTCTTTCTTTCGAACCTAATATCTATTAACTAGGTAAGAATTATACTGCTTGTTAGCTCCATTTAACAGATCTACTGGATGAAACAAACGGTGCTATAATCGTAAACCATGTCCTTAATATCGGTAACTTAATACTATTTACAAGGAACAATACTCGGCTGGAGAATTTATCATGAATTCAGCTGAGACAGGAAAATGTGTAGGTGACTATACAAATGTATCAAAACCGTATTAAGATGAAGCAAATTAACTAAACTTGAGAACATTCAATTAGACCTAACACTGAAATGAAAGAATTGCAACAGAATTGCCCAAACAGATACTTACAAGAGGAAATGGTAAGTTATAACGTAGAGAAATGAAGGAGAAAATTAGAAAATATTACTGGCTCTACCAACCCACCACCCTAACGGCACTCCATGATCACGATAACAAGAAATTTCTGTATTCCTCTATTGTCTGAACAATAAGATTGTATCCCGCTTGACTTCATTTATTACCTTTTACTTGTTTCAGTCATTGGACAGCGACCATGTTGGGGAACCCGCCTTGAATGGATTAATCGAATAAATCGACCCCAGTAAGATATTTGCTAAGTTTGGTGCTTATTCAACCGACCTCTTTTTGTCGAACTGCTAGCTTACAGGGACGTAAACAAACTAACACCGGTCAGGTGTTGGTGGTGGGACAAATACAAACACATACACATGCATGTGTGTGTGTGTGTGTGTGTGTGTGTGTGTGTGTGTGTGTGTGTGTGTGTGTGTACTTAGTTTCCGTCTCCCAAATTCATTCACAAGGCATTGGTCTGCTTGAGGTTATAAGTAGGAGGCTCTTGCCCAAGATGCCACATAGTGGGACTGAACTCGAAACCACATGGCTGCAAAGCGAACATCTTAACCACACAGCCATGCCTGCGCCTAATATTTTTGAGAAAAGTCTGTGAATTTGACCGCAGACATTTTAATTACTAGCAGACGTATCTGATTCTCAGAACTGCGAAAAGTTATATTTCAAAAACTGACACCAAGTAACTCCTGGCCTGATATATAATACGTGGCAAGTAGAATGATTTAAACGAATTATTACTTGATTTGCTATTACACTGATGACATCGTAATCGTCGTCGCTGTCGCTGCCGCACCCGTCGTTGTCGTTATTGTCTTTGTGGTTTCTTGGCCCAACGTCACACCTTATTGAACAGTCACTGATCAAAGTCGTCCATACCCACAAAAAATCCCTCTTTTTTTTTTTTTGGCACTTTCATTATACACTCAGGACCAATGCCGTAGCTAAAGTGTGCGTGCTACTCGTGCAAACCCTTTAATTTCCCGCTCCACCCCACTGCCATTACCACAAAATTAAGACAACTTTTGTTTCAATATATCCTATACACGTTTATGCAGCAGATACAAAAGTGTCGCCCGAGGCGGTCTGCCCCCACCCCTAGCTACGCTACTGTCCAGGACTATTATCCAATACGATCTTCCATTTCGGTGTTATTTCTCGCAGGTCGAGCTACCACATAAAGGCTTTCTGTCTCATACGACTATTTGACATCTTTATTGATACTGTCAGACAGAAAATAAAATGCTTATAGCAATAAACTTTCCTATAATACTGATAATAATAAATTGAATTTGTCTCCATGTAATTCCTCTTGGTCTTTACAGTTACAATAAACGTTGAATTTTTTAAAGTTTAGAATAACACAAACTATGTAAACAAGTCATATACAGATGTTCACAAAATGTATGTGATGGCAGTTTCTTCGTGTCCAAATAGCATGAGAAAGAGTGGCATGCTCTCAAGTGACTAGGTAAGCCAATCCTTGACGTTGCAGAGCTTCTCTTCTTGCCTGCGCTTAGTAGTTTTAAGTCAATCCACGCAGATTGATCCAACTCTTTAGACTTGGAGGTTTGATCACAATGGCTCAGCGGTCTGAGACGGCTATGGTGACCAACAAGCTGTATACCGGTGGTTCTCAACCGGGATCCATATGACCCCTGGGGTCGATGTAACACTTTTTGAGGGTCCATACAAGCAAAATAATAAATTGGGGATCGGCAGTAGTTTATTAATGGTGCCTGAAAAAATTTTTTTAGTTGTATTTATTGCAAGAAACAGCTAGATTTCTTTCTTTAATATTTTACACAGTTCAATCTACAACACATGTGAATGCGTGAAAAACAAAATAGGAATTTTTAAAGAAGTTTCTATAGAACTAGTTTTTAAACATTGAATGGGGATCCATTCGAATGGGCGGGGTCCACCAGAATAGAATAGTAATCAAAGGGCTCCATAGGCAAAAAGAGGTTGAGAACCACTGCTGTAGATTTTATATTAAAGTGGCCTTCACCTAGGTGGATTTCCTTACAGGGATGGAGAGCTCCATCTGCCTTGGAGTTACTGAAGACGTGTCAAAAGGAGCACAAGACAATAGTTCCTAAAATAATCGTTCCGACGATAGTCACAAGGCCTGAAACTTAGGAAGTGGGGTAGTCGATTATATCGATCCCAGTGTTTGACTGATCCTTAATTTATCGACCCCGAAAGTATAAAAGACAAAATCGACCTCGGCGGAATTTGAACTTATAACGTAAAGACGGACAAAATACCGCTAAGAATTTTGTCTGGCGTGCTAACGATTCTACTTGCTCGCCGCCCTATAGAGCTCCTAAAATAATTACTTCAAATTTTGGTACAAGGCCAGCAATTTCGGGGGAGGGAATAACTTAATCCTATCAACCTTAGTGTTTGACTGGTACTTAATTTATCGATCCCGAAAGGACGAATGGCAGAGTAGACCTTGGTGGAATTTAAACTCAGAACATAAAGACGGGCGAAATGCTGCTGAGCATTTTGTCCGGCATACTAATGATTCTGCTATCTCGCCGCCTTAAGAGGCTCCTAAAACAACACCGATCTTAAATACACAATGTTTCATTCTAGTTGCTTTGTCAAAGTTAACTGAAAAATAGTTACACAACTCAAAATAGTAGTTAGCCCATGACTGTGTTATGTTCTAGAGATATTATCGACATGGCTGGATGGTTAAAAAGCTTGCTTAGCAATCACATGGTTTCGGGTTCTGTCCCACAGTGCGACACCTTGGAGAAGTATCTTCTTGTTATAACTCCAAGGCCGACCAATGCCTTGCGAGTGGATTTGGTAGACGCAAACTGTTTGGTGGAAGCTCTCCGTATAAGTGTGTATGTGTGTAACTTTGTGTTTGCTCCACCGCCAACAACACTTGATAACTAGTGTTGATTTGTTTACGTCCCACTAAACGTAGCGTTTGGGCAAAAGAATCCGATGTAATTAGTATCAGACTTAAAGATGAAGTACTGGGGTCGATCTGTTCAACTTAACCCTTCAAGGCGGTGCCACAATATGGCTGCCGTCCACTGACCGAAACAAGCAA
The DNA here is from genome assembly GCF_001194135.2 of Octopus bimaculoides. Lineage (NCBI taxonomy): Eukaryota > Metazoa > Mollusca > Cephalopoda > Octopoda > Octopodidae > Octopus > Octopus bimaculoides. The sequence goes on along the minus strand of NC_068988.1, from coordinate 13,864,193 downwards.
AAGATAAAAGACAAAAGAATTATATGGAAAATGTCTTATGCGTTTTAAGATTTATAAATCTATTCGAGGATCTTTTCGGTTTGGCTGCCAGCATTTCAAAAATTAAAGTTTACCGAAAATTTTAAAATTTGGCACAATAATACATTTGTCCAAACTGAATTGCCAGAGTTATTTCATTTTTTTTTTTTTTTTTTTTTTTTTTTTTTTTTTTCAGAAAAATGTTTAAATGTTTTAAAAAAGTTCTAGAGGTTTAAAGTTTGATCATGTTCACCCAGTCAGGAAATAGGATTTGGAAGTTGTCATTTTGTGCGTGACTGCAAATTTTGTCGTCAACATCCTGAAAATAACATGTGTTGTCAATATTTGTAAACAACACGTGTTATATCTCCGGTAATTTTCTTTCATGTATATAAATCTTATTTAGCTGTTATTTTTAGCACACTTCACAACCTCCTCGATACTCAATGCAAATGCGATAAACAACACGTTACATACGATAAACACATTACAATTTTTAACAGAAAGATTTGGAAAAAGTTCTCCGGTAATTTTCTTTCATGTAAATAAATGTTTATGTTAATTTAAAAATTTGCCAGCAAAATCTAATAAAATGACAATGTTCCAAAAGATGTACATGTTTATATGTTATTTATGAAAATAAGAGTGAACAAAATATGTTTAAAAAACAAACATTTAAGCATGCACATAAGCAACACATTACAAAATATTCTTAAAATTGAAAACGAAAGTTAGAAATGCAATCAGCACGTGCTTCCCCGCAGGTAAAAGACTTTTCAAAGACTGTTGTCAGCGTGTACTTCCTCGTAGACTTTTCAAAGACTGTTACTATGGCAACAGGCAAAAGAATTCTCATGTTCCGTTTGTTACTATCAAAACACACATGAATGTGTCCGTGGTTTACGATTGGCTAAAATTACCAAAACTTTCAAACTTTAATTACTAATAACTTTTTATTTATTGATTTATAACGAAATTACTTTCATGTCATTCCTCCTCCTCAAGTCAGATGTCGCACTATGCGATGCTGTGGTCATCACGATGTCATGCCACTTTCTACTGTCCTCTACCCCATGGACAGCTGAGAATAAAGACAATCCTGTGGCTACGATGTCTTTCAGCCAAGAAGTGGGTGGTCTGCTTCTTTTACGTCTGCCGTTCGCCTTGCCAGTTATGATCGTTCGCTCAAGTCCATCCCGGCGCATGACGTGGCCAAAGTACCGTAGCTTCCACTTCATGATATTTCGCCGAAGTGTCATCTCGCAACCGAGCTTTTCTAGTACCCAGCTGTTCGTCCTTCTCTCCCTCCACGACACTCTAAGGATTCTGCGGTAACACCACATTTCAAAAGCGCTCACTCTTTTCTCATCTGCCTTCAACATTGTTCACGTCATTAATTAGCCTATAAAAGTGTATCATTACACTGAATATAAAATCAATTCGAACAGAAGATTGACGCTGGCAGCCAAACAGAAAAGATCCCTATTCGATAAATTAATTCCGAATGTAAACAAAACTGAAATCGAGACACTTAACCATTTGCCTGTCTCGTGTATTGTCTGTGATACACAGGGCATATTCCTTTGGCGTTTTTGAATCATATGATACACTTTATCCATTTTTTTTTTTCAATTACCAGAGTAACTTGGGATTTATGAAAGGAAAGCTTTATATTACTCAGAATATATGAAACAAGGGCCAACTGAAAATCTGAAGTTTGAAACAAGCATAGGCATCTGAGATAAAGTTATGAAAATGCTTTAGACCAGCAATGAGTAATGACTGCAATGCCGATCGAACGATGTTTTTGTCACATCAAATTATTTGTAGCTGGTATCCCTCCTTGAAATTCAGACCCAAATGTTGAAGTTTTAAAGCCAAAACTACTGAAGAACAACATTACTCTATTTGGTAATCTTGACTAAGATCATTGCAGCAAGTAAATAATAACACTATATATGGTAAAATGCAGCTAAACATTTGTGATGTCAGTTAATGAAAGGCGGCGCTAGTCTGAAAGGCAAGTTCCATTTTTGCGCCTAAATTTTGTTTGAAACATTCTATGTAGAATTTCCTGGATAGCTAACAGTCATGATATTCAATTCCCTGAAGGAATATTTCGTGTGGCAGCCGGAAATTCTGTGTCTCAGTGTCTCTATATTAGATCATTTTCTTTCCTCAACCTCTCACGAGGAAATTATTCCTGTCATAAATAACAATTATGTTCTACAATATAACTTTTCCGCTCTTATTCTTAGACAATTTTTTTCTCGATTCATATATATCATGCATTTAACAGTTGTACACATTGTATATTATAAACGTTTATCGTTATGAATAAATACTGTTAAATGTAATTTTCCTCTAGTTCATATTTCAACATGTTAACGTAATACACCCAGCACATTTTCCCCAAAACGTACAACGCCGCTAGGGAACGTGTCAGTATAAATATGTTTTATGAAGGCTACAAAATACTTACAAAACACAATCAAAGAACATCTATGAGATTTCCAGAAGGATACACGACATTATAGAAACATTTGCAATGACGGCGACAAGAGCAGTGATAATTACTGAAAAATTTCGCTGGTATGTTTTTTACGAAAGTCACTGCTCCACACAGAAACACATTTAAAACACGCTTCAAATCTTATACATCCAAATGTGATGGAGAGAAAATAAATGGTGTGAAACGACGATACAGGTGAATATTTAGCACTTTCTATTGAATAAATTCGCAATTCAACGCCAAACATTTTCAGTCACGTGGCTTAGTACCTGAGGGAAGAGAAAATATCGTTGGAATTAACATTACAGAAGTCACATCTATACTACGTCTAGACTTCACACCATAACTGTGGTATTCATTATTTTAGTAGTAAAGAACAATTAAATGTAAAGAGTTATTTTACTAAGATAACCAGATAACGCCGTTAGTAAGATAGATAGGGAGGAAGATGAGAGAAAATAAAAATAAAATAGGCTGAAAAACGATAAAAGGAGAAGATGAATTAAAATAAAGTAAAACAATATTAAATACAATAACAGGTATTAGAATGCAAACAGGTTTAATTTTCTGTAACAGGCTGATGGACATGAAAAAATTGGTTTAAGTTCACGGATATAAAGCTTTGCAAGTTTGTGGAGATATAAATTTAAAAGTTTATGGATTTAGAAGTAGATATAAAAGTAGACAGACAGACAGACACACACACAGACACACAGACAGACAGACACACAGACACACAGACAGACAGACACACAGACAGACAGATAGATAAATAGATAGATAGATAGATAGATAGATAGATAGATAGATAGATAGATAGATAGATAGATAGTTTTAAACAGTAGAACACGAAGATAATAAAGCGATAAATAAAAGTTCACGGGCAGCCTTCGATTATTATCCAAATGGCTTTTTAACCCAATACCTACATGGTATTGTTTGTAACTTTATCTTCTCTACGTTCCATTGTTAAAAACAATTTTAAAATCCATGTATTTACATTTTTAGTGAGATTGTTGACATTCTAACATCATGGACTCGAGATCATTATAGCCTATGCATTGTAATATTGAGCTTTCTAGTTCATATATAGACTCCATAACAGAATCTTTATCGTGTTCAATGTATGTGGAAACGAAAGTTAAAATTATGACACAACCGATAAGTAAATTCAATAAACTACTCAAGAAAGGAGTGTAAGAGAAAGTAATATTGCACAGGCTACTATTAGGAGCTATGTAATGTAGGGTATAATTTAGAAAAGGGGATTAAATAATGGGAAGAAAATTATCGTATTTTAAATTGAAGCTGAAAATATCAACGCTGTTTGCAATTTGAAATTGTAATTTCAACTTACAAAGCAATCATAAATATATAAAGGTAAGAGATTAACTATAGTTAAGGTTGAAAAGGAAGTAAAAGTTTCAAAATTGTCGGTAATGCAATAGTCAAGGATACTAGATAAGGAATCAAAGAAAGAGAAAGTGTTGGGAAATATCAAGATTTTTAAGCTTGAATTTGTTATAGTGTCGCCACTAATGAAGACAGATCTAATAACAGTACAGGCTCTTTAAACTGATCTCTAATTGAAAAGACAAATGGTTTGATAAGAGGGAAATAAAAATAAGGACAAACTACCTTCGGAAATCATTGTTAAATCGATTGGAAGGTTAGTAGAAATCTACGGGGAAACAAAAATAGTATGAAATTTGCTATCATCCAGACTGTTAGATCTAATATTCAGTCCTCCAAAATTATTTAGATATCGAAAAAGAAGCAAGAAAGAATATAATAAAATGTTAAAAATAATAATTTCTTGATTACCCATAAAACCAAAGCGATATACATGGAAAATACGAAATTTGTGGCGTTCATGTGCTTCCCAATATTGTTATCAAAACATGTGTTATGACATCGGTTTCTTCTATATCCACAATCATCGCCCACACTTTCTCAAACAACTTGCAAAAAATTGAACACTCTCCTCATTAACTCTAATAATGTAACAAACCATGAAACCGCCTTCTCCAAAAATACCTGTACGAAGGCATCATCTATAAATTACTATATCGGGTTGACCTCCAATAAATTTAAACTAAGTCTAAGTTGACAGAGACACTCCTTCCACAACATTAATAGAAAATCTGATATCAGCAAAAAACCCACAAACAGTCTAATATCCTACACTAACATCTGGAAAAGCCAATCCTCAATTGGACTTCATAGAGGATATATCCAACCTCGCTCTTTGACAAGATTTAATACAGTCAATATGTTGGAAAAAATTTAATCTTTGCATGCAGTCACCAAGGATGCAATATCAAAACTCAATGAATAGTGAGATGTTCAGAAAATATATCATTTAACATTGTTAAAGAAAGTTAGCTGACATTAGTTTTTTAATGATTTTGTCAAAGAAAATGAGCTAAAATTAATGCGATAAGAAGTTTTGTCTCGACACAAAATATTATTTATTAATTGTCTATTTTAGTTCATCCAATCATGTGGAGCGATTCCGTCATGTGACATTTTCCTTCTCCAACATCATTTATCTTATAGCGTACGTCTGTTTATCTAGTACAGAAGGACACTTTATGGACTCGATCAGGAGACATATTTTATACATTGACTCATTTCAAGGATTTATCCTTTTATACCGCGGGACGCTTGTTTTTAATAAAATCTCATTCATTTACATTTTGGGCAATTGAAATTACAGTTTACTATTTCACATTTCGTTTTTGAATTATTGCAATATTTTCCGTTCGTTAATAAAATCATTATCTGAGCACAATATCATTATGTTTTCTTGTATTATAATACATTTTTTATTATCTTGATCTTAGACAAACTCAGACGTCAAAGGATTATTGATGCATTTCCTGGCATAGCCGTAACTCTCTTGGCAGGTGGAAGAACTGAGTATTCCATGCTTAACCTTCCGTTAAACCTAACATCCTTGGCTGCAACTGTCTGTTTTATTAACTTGTTTCACTTATTTGACTGCGGCCATGATGGAGCACCGCCTTGAAGGGTTTTAGTTGAATGAATCAACCCCAGGACTTTTTTTTTTATTATGCCTAGTACAAATTCTATCGGTTTGTTTTGCCGAACCGCTAGGTTACGAAAACGTAAAACCACTAACACCAGTTGTCAAGCGGTAGTGAAGGACACACACACACACACACACACACACACACACACACACACATATATATATATATATATACATGTATATATATA
>NC_068988.1:13853191-13858410 GCF_001194135.2 Octopus bimaculoides | reverse complement strand
TATATATATATATATATATATATATATATACGACCGGCTTCTTTCAGTTTCCATCTATCAAATCCACTCACAATGTTATGGTCGGCCCAAGGTTGTAGTAGAAAATACCCAAGGTGTCACGCAGTGAGACTGAACCCAAAGCCATGTAGTTGAGAAGCAAGCTTCTTATCAGACAGACACGCCCGCGCTTAGTATCAATATTATTTGTGTTTTAAAGTGTTTGTACATGAGTTTACAGTACAGGAAGAAACGAAAAAATGTATAAAAGATCAAATTATCAAGAGAAAAAAAAGACTCATAACTACCTCACCAAGGAAACATAGCAATATAAAAAAAAATTGGCGGCGGGGTGTTCCATTTTGTGCTTGTATTTGCGAAACGTAGAATGGCATAGATAGAATGGACTGAGAAATAAACTGAAGAAATACAAACAGATTAGAGACGAAGGAAAATAAACAAATTTTCTGCTACGTATCTGAAGCCGCCGGAGACCGTGTGCATGTGAAACAAGGGACTTAACCGTGTAAGTACTGGCTTAAAAGCTACCTTACATTCCCAGAAGTCATGTTTAATGACCATATCACTTATACTGTAATATCTTTAACGAAGCAAATTATCCCAGAGGTTAATATGCGCAAACATCCACACTGGAGATGTGTAAGATTATATTCTGCAACAATAATAAGATTTCGACCTTGGGCAAACCTAATTCCTACTACTTATCTAATGTTTCAAAATTAATTAAGTTACTAATACATAGAGAAATTCTTGCCAAAGATTTCATGCAAAATTAAAACGATATAAATACTTTAATGATTATAACTATTATGGTTGTTGTTATTGTTGCTGTTAGAATGACAAGCTGGCAGAAACGTTAGCACGCCGGGTGAAATGCTTAGCGACATTTCGTCCGTCTTTACGTTCTGAGTTCAAATTCCGCCGAGATTGTCTTTGCCTTTCATCCTTTCGAGGTCAATAAAATAAGTATCAGTTGAACACTAGGGTTTATATAATCGACTAGTCCCTTCCCGCCAAATTTCAGGCCTTGTGACTTTAGTAGTAAGGATTATTATTATTATTATTATTGATAAGAGGGCGAGCTAGCAGAATCGTAACATCGCCGGAACAAATGCCTTTCGTTCTGAGTTCAAACTCTGCCGAGGTCAACTTTCCTTTCAATCTTTCAGGATCAATAAAACAAGTACCAGTTGAACATTGGGGTTGATGTAATCGACTTACCCCTCCCCTCAAAATTACTAGCCTCATACCAAAATTTGAAACCATTATATTGTTGTTGTTGTTGTTGTAAAGGCAACAACCTGACAGAGACATTAGCATGCCGGACAAAATGTTTCGCAGCATTACATCCGTCTGTAGGTTCTGAGTTCAAAATTCCGCCGAGGTCTACATTGTTTTTCATCCTTCGACATCGATAAAATAAACATTCGTCGACGTATCTGACTGGACCACAACCACTAAAAAATTTCAGGCCTTGTGACGACTGTAGGAAGGATTATTATTGTTGCTGTCCTTATTGTTGTCATTGTTGTTGTTGGTGGTGGTGGTGGTGGTGGTGATGGTGGCGTTGCTGTTGTTGTTGTTAAGGCGGTGAGCTGATTGAATCATTGCTGGACCAGACAAAATGTTTAACAGCATTTCTTCCGGCTCTTTATATTCTCTATTCATATACCGCATATATATATATATATATATATATATATATATATATATATATATATATATAGTAAATCCAAAAAAGAACAAACACAAAAAAAGCAACAACGCGAGGACGTGGTACATGTAATGTATTAGTAAAAGCTCAGTAAAGAAAGAAAGATGGTTTAACGTTTTGAGCAGACGCTCTTCTTCGGAAACAGAGGAAAGTCCAAAAGAAGGGAAGACGGAGGAAGAAAATCGCCAAAGATTCACATGTGATTATATTCTGTATGTGATTATATTCGACCGCAGTTCAATGACTGAAACAAGTAAAAATTGAAAACATCTACAACAATCTATCACAAATTAAATATTACTTACTAACAAGGACAAAGTGTTTCGCTTTGCAGGCATAATATACCGACAAGTATATTAAGGGTTCACAAGTCAGTACTGTGTGTTACATTTTGTGTTAGCAGTGCAATATTCTCATTTTTACATGATTAACTAAATATTTTCTTAAGATCTCAGGGCCAGCACTGTAAGTTGACTACAAGTAAGTTCACCGCCATGAATTCACCGGAAGGAAAGTTCACCATAAAAAAATGTTAACCAACATCAATTCACCGTGAAGAATGTTCACCTTGAGAAAAGTTCACCTCGAGGAAAGTTTACCGAGAAAATATATCCATAGTATTTCACCATTAATAGTTAAAAAGTATTCTAATGAAAAAAAGAAACGGTGGATTGATGACGGTGAACTTTCCCTGCAGTGAATGGAGGACGATGAATTTGCCGGATATGTTGTAAGTTATGACGTCTCGAATATGAATAGACCTATGTAAATATGTTTATGTCAAAGTCTATGTCCGCGTTGTTTACATCTACCTATTCGTATACGAAACGTCGTAACTTACAGTGCTAGCTCTGAATTTTATTGAACATTTTTAGTTTCTCACTTAAAAATTAAATATTCTTCTCTACTCTAGGCACAAGGCCCGAAATTTTGGGGGAGAGGACCAGTCGATTAGATCCACTCCAGTACGCAACTGGTAATTAATTTATCGAACCCAAAAGGATGAAAGGCAATGTCAACCTCGGCGGAATTTGAAATCAGAACGTGGCAGCAGACGAAATACCGTTTAGCATTTCGCCCGGCGTGCTAACGCTTCTACCAGCTCGCTGCCTTTTAAAAATTGAATATTTATTTCTTCATTGCTCACAGGGGGCTAAACATAGAGAGGGCAAACAAGGACAGGTAAAGGGATTAAGTCGATTACATCGACTCCAGTGTGTAACTGGTACATATTTGATCGACGCCGAAAGGATTAAAGGCAAAGTCGACTTCGGCGGATTTTGAACTCAGAACGTAACGGCCGACGAAACACCGCTAAGCATTTCGGCCGGCGGTGCTAACGTTTCTTATTTCTTCATTGCCCACAGGGGGCTGAACACGGCGGGAACAAACAAGGACAGACAAACAGATTAAGTCGATTATATCGACCCCAGTGCGTAACTGGTACTTAATCTATCGACCCCGAAAGGATAAAAGACAACGTTGACCTCGGCGGAATTTGAACTCAGCATTTCGCCCGGCGTGCTAACGTTTCTGCCAGCTCGCTGCCTTTTAAGAATTAAATATTGAAGCACAACATGAACAGCACGAAAAATAATATCAATAAATAACAGGAAATTTGTGACAAATGAAAGTTGTGACAAATGAAATAGTGTCAAAGAGAAAGATAAAGGCATACCGTGTGTGTGTGTGTGTGTGCGTGTGTTGTGTGGGGGTGCTTTCGTCTGCGTGTGTGTTGTGTGTTGTGTGTTTGCATGAGTGTGTGTGTTGTGTGTGAGTGTATGTATGTGTGTCTATCTGTCTATGTGTAAGTGCGTGTGAGTGTATGTGAGTGTGTGTGTGTTATGTGTGAATGTATGTATGTGTGTCTGTTTGTGTGTGAGTGCGTGTGTGTGTCTGTGTGTGAGCGCGCGCGGCCTTTTGTATGTTTGCGAGTATGTGTGTATGAGTGAGTGTATGTGTTCAGTGTGAGAGGTTGTTTGCAAGTGTGTGTGTGTCCGTGTGCTTGTATGTGTCTGTGTTGCTCGCATGCGCGTGTGTGTGTCTGTGTGTGTCTGTGTGTGTATGTTTGTCTACCTTTATATTGAAACGCTAAAACTTAGTCATTTTGACATTTCCATTATTGTTTTTGTTATTTTTCTCTTTGGATTTATTTCTGAGGTGATAGACTGAAGACTAAGGAACTTATGGTGCAAAAAAAGACAAGTAGGTTTGAAGAAAATCAATACTGACAAATATAAGCGCCATATTGGACAGAAGGAAAATGTTACAAGTGTTATGTTCTTTTATTCTTATATTCTTTTACTTCTTTCAGTCATACATATATACGACGGGCTTCTTTCAGTTTCCGTCTACCAAATCCACTCACAAGGCTTTGGTCGACCCGAGGCTATAGTAGAAGACACTTGCCCAAGTTCCCACGCAGTGGGACTGAACCCGGAACCATGTGGTTTGTAAGCAAGCTACTTACCACACAGCCACTCCTACGCCTATATTCTTTTATTCTTTTACTTGTTTCAGTCATTTGACTGGGGCCATGCTGCAGCACCACCTTTAGGCGAACAAATCGACCCCAGGACTTATTGTTTGTGAGCCTAGTACTTATTTTATCGGTCTCTTAGGCGGAACAGCTAAGTTACGGGGACGTAGACACACCGACATCAGTTGCAAAGCGATGGTGGGGGTGGCAAACAAACGTATACACACACGTACATATATATATACGACAGGATTCTTTCAGTTTCCGTCTACCAAATCCACTCACAGGGTTTTGGTTGGTCCGAGTCTATAGTAGAAGACGTTTGCCTAAGGAACCACGCAGTGGGACTGAACCCGGAAGCAAGCTACTTACAACACAGCCACCCACCCACACACACACACACACACACACACACACATATATATATATATATATATATATATATATGACAGGTTTCTTTCAGTTTCCATCTACCAAATCTACAACAAGGCTTTGGTCGGCTCGAGACTATAGTAGAAGACACTTGCCCAAGGTGCCAGGTGGTGGAACTGAACCCGGAACCATGTAGTTGGTAAGCAAGCTACATACCACACAGCCACACACACACACACACACACAGAAGTACGCGGTTTCAGGTTCAATCCTGCTATGCAGCACCTTGGATAAGTATCTTCTACTATAGTCCCTATGAATTCAATAGATGAAAACCGTGTGGAAGTCGTCGTCTGCAAACACACACGCACACCCACAAACATACACACACACGTGTGTGTGTGTGTGTGTGTGTGTATGAACAGTTGTCTCTGTGATGTCTGTGTTTGGTCCCGCCGCACCCCGCTTGACAATGGGTGTTTGTTCGTTTATGGCACCGTAACATTTTTATTGTTCAGCAACAGAGACCGATAGTATAAGTATCAGACTAAAAAAAAAAGAAGAATTAGTCGTCTGTTCTACTAAAGTTAATAAAAAAAGAAGAAATCCGGAATCCAATGATTTAACAGGTCAAAG
>NC_068988.1:13852492-13852954 GCF_001194135.2 Octopus bimaculoides | reverse complement strand
ATATATATATATATATATATATATATATATACATATATATATTAACTTTAGTAAAACAGACGTCTAATTCTTCTTTTTTTTTTTTAGTCTGATACTTTTATACTATCGGTCTCTGTTGCTGAACAATAAAAATGTTACGGTGCCATAAACGAACAAACACCCATTGCCAAGCGGGGTGAGGCGGGACCAAACACAGACACCACAGAGACAACCGCACAGGCATAGACACACACGTGTGTGGGTGGGTGTGCGTGTGTGTTTGCAGACGACGGGCTTCCACACAGTTTTCATCTACTAAATTCATAGGGACTATAGTAGAAGATACTTATCCAAGGTGCTGCATAGCGGGATTGAACCTGAAACCGCGTACTTACAGAGCGAGCTTCTTAAACACACAGCTATGTCTGCACCTATATGTGTATGTATATATATATATATATATATATATATATATATATATAT
>NC_068988.1:13845188-13851162 GCF_001194135.2 Octopus bimaculoides | reverse complement strand
ATATATATATGTGTGTGTGTGTGTGTGTGTGTGTGTGTGTGTGTGTGCATAGGCTCATCAAAGCATGCAAAATATTGAAGATGCAGTGTCCGTACACCCAAAAGCCGTCGTAAATAGTCTATTCCATCCTTCGAAAATTCTAAGAGTAAAAAGATATTTATGAAAGTCATGGGATCTACGCTGTTAAACATACACACACACATACATACATACATACATACATACATACATACATACATACATACATGCATGCATACATACATACATACATACATACACACACACACATACATACATACATGCATGCATACATACATACATACACACACACACACATACATACATACATGCATGCATGCATACATTCATACACACACACACACACACACACATACATACATACATGCATGCATGTATACATACATACATACATACATACACACACACACACACACACATACATACATACATGCATGCATACATACATACATACATACATACATACATACATTCACACACACACACACACATACATACATACATGCATGCATACATACATACATACATACATACACACACACACACTCACACACACATCTTGTTAGTCAAAAAGGTCATCAACAGCAGATACAACGGCATCATCACTGCGATGCTGTTTCCCAGTCAAGTATTTTTTCATGTTAGGGTACAGACGATAGTCAGATGGAGCCAATCAGGAGAATAGGGAAGGTGGTCAACCAATTCACGCACAGCAGCCACTGAAAGCAAGGACTTGTGTGCTGGAGGATTGTCCTGAGGAAACATGAGTCCTTTCGTCAATTTTCCAGAGCGTTTGGTTTTGATAGCCTTTTGTAACTGCCTCAACATGTTGGCATTGTATTTTCCATTGATGGTGTAACCCGTTTGGAGATAGTCAATAAACATAATGCCTTTTACACCCCCAAAATAATGAGGCGCCATAACCTTCTCTGCAGATGAAAGACCTTAGCTTTCTTTGGAGCAGGTGAGGAGGGCATGGATTATCTATTTGTCTCTGGTTCAATGTGATGAACCCTATACTCATCCTAGCCTAGGAAACATTCAAGGAAACCATCTGGATCTACTTCAAATAAATGAAAGATTTCTCTGTGATGTGATCAGTGTGGTACGCTTTTGATCGGGTGTCAGAAAACGTAGCACCTACCGAACTGAAACCGGCATTATGTCAAGTTCATTGTGCAGAATATTCTCAACTCTCTCAGGGGATATGCGTATAGCATTGGCTTTTTGATTGATAGTCAATCATCTGTCATCCATCACCATGTGTTGAACACGATCAATGTCTTCATCAAGAAATTTCCTTTCTTTCCTAAATTCAGCTGCCCACTTCTGCAGTGCTGATAAAGCTGGAGCATCATCACTTAATGTAGCAAATATGTCGGCATGAAAAGGCGGCGAGCTGGCAGAATCGTTAGCACACCGGGCGAAATGCTTAGCGGCATTTCGTCTGTCGTTATGTTCTGAGTTCAAACTCCGCCGAGGTCGACTTTGCCTTTCATCCTTTCAGGGTCGATTAAATAAGTACCAGTTACGCACTGGGGTCGGTGTAATCGACTTAAACCCTTTGTCTGTCCCCTCTATGTTTAGCCCCCTGTGGGCAATAAAGAATTAAATATGTCAGCATGAATGTCTTTACGGGCTAAACCATTTTTCTGCAGGTATTTGATAACTGCACGATGCCCAATTTTGTAGATCTTCAAGACAAGTCGCTACTAGTTACTTTTAACGTCTACTTTGATCTGTTAGATACTAGTCTATCTGCAAAGAAATAACGCAGTCATTGATTAGAAAGCAGGAAATTAATGCATGCAAGACTTTACAGCTCTAGCGTCTCTCCTTGATAGTCAACCTCTGAAGATTTCAGCCCACCGTCGTATAGATCCGGGCAAACTAATGCCTCGTGAGTGAATTTGGTAGACGGAAACTCCATGGAAGTCAATATGTGTGTGAACGTGTGCGCCTGTGTGTGTGTTTATTTGTGTGGGGGGAGTGTGTATGAAAAAGTGTGTGTGTGTGTGTGAGAGAGAGAGAAAGAGAGAGAGAGAGAGAGAGCATGTGTGTGGGAGTGTGTGTGTGTGTGTGTGTGTGTGTGTGTGCAGTCCTTCCAACTACCTGACGACTGGTGTTGGTTTGTTTACGCCCCCTGTAACATAGTTGTTCGGCAAAAGAATCCCACAAAATTAGTACTAGACTTTAAAAAAAAAGTACTGGACTTCACTCCTTCGACTTAACCTTTCAATGCTGTGCCCCAGGATGACCGAAGTCCAATGACTGAAACAAAGAAAAGATATATACATACATACATTCATATATACATACATGCTCGCATATATACGAATATACATATATACATATATATATATTCATATATACATATGCATACATGTGTGTGTGTGTTTGTGTGTGTGTGCGTGTGTGTGAAATGTGTGTGAAATGTGTAGTGTGTGTGAAATGTATGTATGTGTGTGTGAATGTGTCTATGTGTGTGTGTGTGTGAGTGTGCGCGCGCCTCAGTGTGTGTGTGTGTGTGTGTGTGTGTGTGTGTGTGTGTGCGTGCGTGCGTGCGTGTGTGTGTGTCTGTGTGTACACATGTATGTATGTATATGTATATTAGACGAAAACATCTTTAGAGTTGTCTCGCTTTAATGAGTTTTCGTTTCCCCCGTAACATTTTCGTTTTCATGAGTTGCTTCCCTATATTATATCGTTAACGCAACATTCTTGACATAAGACAACGAAGGAATATATTTCCTTCATTTTTATTTAATATATCAACGAAGACTACGTGATAGATTGACAAAAACGGTCGAGCATCCGACAAAATCCCTTACACCATTTTCCTTGTGAGATCAAATCCCGCTGGTTCAAACTATGTCTTTCTAGGAGAGAGATATTTGACTAATCTCCCAGGAATATTTGTGACCCTATCTCGCAGCTAAAAAACAATTATTAAATTTAGCGCCTCTTAGTTTACTTGCATATTTTTTTTCTTCGGAATCGATAAAACTAGTATAGGGAGGTGGCGAAATGGCAGAATCATTATCGTGTCGGATAAAACGCTAAACAGTATTTCTCCCGTTTTTTTTTGTTTTTTTTTAGTTCAGATCCTGCCAAGGTCAGCTTTGCCTTTCATCCCTTTGGGGTTGATGAGATGAAGGCCTAGCCAAATCCTATAAATATTTAAGTCGATGAAATCGACTTAAGCCTTCCCATAAAAATTACTGGACATGGGCCAAAATAAGAAATTATTCTTATTATTGAGTGACAGAGCAATGCATGTCATCAAAGTGACACTGGAGTACAAATATACCAAGCCCAATATACCCATCATGACTACCCGTCTGACAAGGATACACCAGGCACATGATTCACAACCATATGTGCACGATGTGGTGATCTCATATCAAGATAAAAAGCGCATGACCTTGCAGATGGGGACCAGTTAGAATTTTCTTCAGGCCGAGTAGCCCACTCTGCTTAAAAGGTCTCTGAATAAGGTTTTTAAGGATGATTAACAAAACACCCATGTTTCCAGAGGCGAATTATTCAAACCCCAAAGAATTCCTCTCAACACATGGCTATGATGCTCCCCCACTACTCCTGCTCGCGATCAGAGATGCACATATTGTCAGCCGGTCAGGGACATGCTCAACTGGTTAGGGTCAAGCAACTGACAAGCAAACCTGTGGTATTGAGCAGAATATTTGATGTAGCCCATCTTTTATACCAAGAAAAAACATATACATGATAACTATTCCAATCAGTTAAGAACAGAAGCCATGAAAGTCACTGCCTAGTATTTCAGAAGCTATGAGAGCCAATGCCTGGTATTTCAGAAGCCATGAGAACCCCTGCCTGGTATTAATATTATTATTATTATTATTATTATTATTGAGTAAGAGAGCAGTGCATGCCATCAAAGTGACACTGGGGTAAAATATACGAAGCCCAGTATACCCATCATGACTACCCGTCTGATAAGGGTACACCAGGTACATGCATCACAACCATATGTGCACACTATAGTGGTCTCATATCAAGATAAACAGCGCATGACCTTGCAAGTGGGGCCCAGTTAGAATTTTTTTTATTATTATTATTATTATTATTATTATTATTATTATTATTATTAAAAAAGGATTGACGTAACTCTTCACGAAGGTAAATAATCAAGACGAAGATCGCGATTCGATTGAATAAATGTTTTATTCTTTGAACAATATTTCGACAGAACGTCTGTCTTTCTCAAGTTCAAAACAAAAGGTGATTGAAAATTCAAAATTTCAGAAGCCAAACGTAAACTATGAACGAGAGTAACCAGCGTACGCTGTAATTTACGTTACGATTTTTTTGCCTTAGACACCCGGCTGCTTTGGTGACTTCTAGAATTTCTTTATGTTCCAATTCTTATTCTGAGTACCATAAAATCAATCATCTCAATCTACTTGATTTTTATATTTTATAAATGGATTGCATACGATTTGGGGGTCACACAACATGGTTCTCTTATGTCTTGACGAACATAAACTGTTCCCTCTTCATAACTTTGTATTTGAACATGAATTGCTCATATGCCACACACCTGATAATGGACTCTCTGCCAGATATGAATTACACCTTCTTCATCATTTAGTACTTGAACATGAAATTCTCATACATCACAATTCTGATAATAGACTCTTAGTTACCTTGAGATGATTGTAATAGTCCTCAACTGCCCACAGGAATCGTTCTTGATGATTCTTGTTGACGTCTGACCGTAGAGAATGTTTTTTTTTTCTACTTGAACGACACATACCCGACAAAGACCGCCAGCTTTTCACCGACTATGAGTACAAAGGATCTGACCTGACGATCTCTAAGTCGTTGCAGTTGGCGTCAACAACCATATGCACGATGTCTCATTCTCATTTCTTGTCAGATTGGAATCTGTCATATTGTTGTGGAAGTTCAAATTTGGTGCATATCACATAACATTACTTTCAATTGTTTGTCATTTATGTCTCTCTAAACTTTGTTCACGAATACCAGACACACCTGTGTATTCATGCATGTAGGTAAGTATTGTTTTTACGCTTGTCTATAAATTTAGGATTATATATTATAGGAGTATGCATGTTTGCGTATACATGGATAGTGGGAAAATGATGTGAGATGTTTTGCTTAGCCTTCAACAGCTGCCGGGGTCGTAGGCGCATCGTCGCAACATCTGGGGTGTTTTGAGCATCTAAGCTTGGGGGAGACCTTCCACACTCGCTGTCTGATCATATCTAGTTCCGTACAGGAACTGGCTATTCAAGGAAACCACCCTCAGATCCACACAGTGACAACTTCGATGTGGACACGAAACCGATTGTATATCAGGATCAAATGAGCCCCGTCCATGTTGTTCAACATCTCCACGACAACAACCTTCAACGCATCGCTGACCCCGTGGAGGCCGCCATGTCGCCGGGTCTTTTCTCTGCCGACGCCCAGAATGCAACAGATTAAAAAAATAATAATTCGTCTAGTACGACCTTGGTATCCTATTTAATTGTAATCGGAACGGAGGGGAAAAGAAAGTTAACCGCAGCAGGATTCGATCTCCGAACGAATAGAACATCGGAGGGTATTTTTACCTGAGGCTCTATCACTTCCGCCAACGATCCGCTGTCGTCGTAGTATTTAAATTAAAAACAAAAATGAAAATCTTTTCTTACTAACTGAACTTCTTTCCCATTGCTCCTCCTCTCCCTACTACACCTGTAACCCTCTTTTTTTTCTCTTCTTTCTCTTTTAGTTCTCAGGTTGCTCACACACATGAAAGAAATTGTTTATTTCTATACACGGATAAGACTGCATTTATATACGTATGTGTACGTGTGTGTGAGTGTGTGTGAGTGTGTGCATGTGACTGAATGCGTGTGTGTGTGTGTGTGTGTGTGTGTGTGTG
>NC_068988.1:13838121-13843361 GCF_001194135.2 Octopus bimaculoides | reverse complement strand
GGGCCGACCAATACCTTGTGAATAAATTTGCTAGACAGAAACTATGTGGAAGTAAATGTGTATGTGTGTGTGTGTGCGTGCGTGTGTGCGCGCGTGAGTGTGTGTGTGTCCTCCCCACCGCTTGTGAGTGAATTTGGTAGACGGAAACTGTGTGGAAGCCCATCGTATATATATGTGTGTTTGTTTCCCCCCCCCCCACCTCCGCCGCTTGATAACCGATGTTGGTTTGTTTATGTCTCCCATTCATTAGCGATTTGGCTAAAGAGACCGATAGGAAAGCACCATACTTTAAAAAACAAAACAAAAACGGAATAATTACTGGAGTCGATATGCTCGATTTAACCAGCGGTCGGCGAACCGGGGTAAAATACCCCCAAGAGGGGTAAAAATGAAATTCTTGGAGGGTATTGAGGACTCATTAGACATAAGTAAAATCATATAAAAAAACGTGTTCTTTGTTATTTTCTTTTCGAATCAAGGGAGTAACGTCGGCGTAAATAAATATAACCGTTTAGTTATATTATAATACGGTGTGAGAGATGCGAGAGAATGATTGACAGTATCGTTAAAGCATTTGTCAAAATGACTTGCGGTTTTTATTTGCGGTTGTTTACGTTCTGAGTTCAAATTCCGCCGAGGTCGACTTTGCCTTTCATCCTTTCGGGGTCGATAAAATAAGTACCAGTGAAACACTGGGGTCGATGTGATCGACTCTTCCCTACCTCTCCCAAACTGCCTTTGTGGCAAAAATTTGAAACCGTTATTATTATTATTATAATAATAATAATAATAATAATAATAATAATAATAATAATAATAATAATAATAATAAAGGCGGTGAGCTGGCAGAATCGTTAGCACGCCGGGCAAAATGGTTAGCGGTATTTCGTCTGACTTCATGCTCTGAGATCAAATGCCGCCGGGGTCGACTTTATCTTTCATTCTTTCAGGGTCGATAAACTAAGTACCAGTTACGCACTGCAGACGCACTTGTGCCTATAGTAGAAAGGATCGTTATTATTATTATTAATAATAGTAGTAGTAATAATAGTATAAAGGCGGGTGAGCTGGAAGAACCGTTAGCACGGCGGACGAAATGCTGAGCGGTATTTCGTCTGCCAGCATTTCGTTCTGCTACTACTACTAATTATTATTATTTCAAATTTTTGCCACAAGGGCAGCTTGGGGGAAGGGGGGACGAGTCGACTACATCGTCACGAGTGTTCAACTGGTACTTGATTTATCGACCCCTAAAGAATGAAAGGCAAAGCCAACCTTGGTGGAATTTGAACTCAGAACGTAGCGACGAGCGAAATACCGCTAAGCATTTCGTCCAGCGTGCTAACGATTCTGCCAGCTCGCCGCCTTACTACTACTACTACTACTACTACTACTACTGCTGCTGCTGCTGCTGCTGCTGCTGCTGATAATAATAATAATAATAATCTCACGACTGCCAGTTACCAAATGGTTTCATGACAGATGGTGAATCAAATCCAGCAGTTATCAGAAATGGCTGAATGGAAAAGTTGACTTCAGCAGGATTTGAACTCAGAACGCAAAGGACTGCAACTAGCACTGCAATGCATTGTGTCCGACGTTCTACCGATTCCGTTAAAGATGGAGAAATAGTAGTTTCTAAATTAGGTACAAGCCGGAAATTTTGATGGGAGTGGCACATTAAATTATATCGCGCCCACTATTTGAATGTACTTTACTTTATCGACCCAGAGGGATGAAAGGCAAAAAATTACCTAATTTATAAAGGCGGAGAGCTGGCAGATTCGTTAGCACGTCGGGCAAAATGCTTAGCAGTATCTCATCTGCCGCTACGTTCTGAGTTCAAATTCCTCCGAGGTCGACTTTGCTTTTAATCCTTTCGTGGTCAATAAATTATGAAACACTGAGATCGATTTGATCAACTTACCCGCTCCCCACAAATTTCAGGCCTTGTGCCTATAGGAGAAAGGATGACTATTATCACGATGGTGGTGATCTCTTTTATACTAATATACCAACTATATTACCTAATATATGAGTGACCGTGTTTATTTTGACTCATGGATTTTAAGACAACTCTACATACACACACGTGTATTTATATTGTTATTTATATTTGTATGTATTTATGTATGTAATATTTTCAGTCGTTTTATCTCTGTACTACTCAACTTCGTTGATTTATTAGTATTTCACGACCGTCATTTCTTTCGTTCCCTTATCTCTGTACAGCATGTTATTACAGGCTTTATATTGCTCCTCTATTTCCGCGACGCTTTTAGCAATGTCCACTCTATTACAAAAGCATTTCAGGACCAGGGCTCTTTGATTAAAACATTCATTTTACATAGCAGAATTAACAACTGTGTACATATTATTTTCCTACTAAACCTGTGCATTGCATTGCTTTGCGACTGTCGTCTGTTATCTGTAACACATAGCATGAGAGTATCCAGGCGACTCCTAAGTGTCACCCACCCCATTCAAAGAGCATGCTTTTAAACATTTACTTGGTGAGGTCATAGGGCTGCAGTCATCCTGAGACAGTGCCTTGATGATATTTTAATCGGACAAACTGATCCCAGTTTTTATTTAGTCTAGTGCTTATTCTATTGGTCTGTATTACGCCGAGCCGCCAAATTACGTAAACAAATTACGTAAACAAACGAGTGTCGGTTTCCAAGCACAAAGATGCATAAACACACTCATACATACATACATACATACATACATACATACAAATACGTATATTCTTTTCTTTTACTTGTTTCGGTCATTTGACTGCGGCCATGCTGGAGCACCACCTTAAAAGGTGCTAGTCGTTTGAGAGTATCCAGGCGACTCCTAATTTGTGGGGAGGGACAGGTAGAATAAAGCGTCCCAGTACATTACTGGTGCTTTATTTTTATCGATCCCGTAGGGATGAAAGGTAAAGCTAACCTCAGCGGAATTGAACTCAGAACGTAATGGGCCATAGCTTTATGCTGCAATGCATGTTGCCCGATGCTTAGGCACAAGGCGAGCAATTTAAAGGGAAGGGGACAGTTGATAAAACTGACTCCCGTTACTAGTAGAAAACAACAAACTCTGGAGAATTCATTATTGTTTTGACTGACACAAATTATGAATCGGCATGACATAAAAAAAAAGAGATGACAGCAATGGGAAGAAAACCTTAAGTGTTCTATTTGTTTTCAAAACGCAAGGAAGAAAAATATTTATCCACAGTATATGTAGCCAACGTTCGTGTGGGTGAGCCTTCAACATTTTAGGACATTGATAACCTTCAACCCTAAGAAGATCAACCATTTCGAGACACAACATACCAGCTTCAGGACAGAGAAAACAAGGAAATTGCTGTCAGTATTCTGGACGGCACGCATGAATCTGAGAACAATCTTTTTCTTCAATTTTATCCGCGTCATGTCTTTAATATATAATCCTCTGGCATTCTTCAGCCACTACCTGTAGAGTTAATTTTTTGTCCTGTTCTAATTTTGTTAATATACATAAACGTATATCAACATCTTTTCTTGCTGTTAACCCTTGAACAAAAATTAAACATTTGAACAAATCCGGGGTTAATTCATTTAATTTGAATTTTTCACACTTTCTGTTCACAACTCCAGCATAGGTGACGAAGTCTTCATCTTTTTTAACTAAATTTAAACATTGCCAACGAGTATTGAACAGAGAACTTCTTTCTCTGAAAATTCTCGATAACAAATTAACTGTTTGATCGAAACAAATCTCACCTGGTTTCTTCGGCAGAATATAGTTACAGTATTTTTCGTGTTCGAGAGGGGATAACTTTCTTAAAAGTAGTCGCACCTTCTCGTGCGGAGGTTTAATCAATGTTTTCACACGACGTACTTCGCGAGACTACCAAAACATTCTCTCTCGACTACTACCGACCTCTACTCTTTATAAGAGTTCGTCTAGTCCATTCTCCAATCCACCAGGAGTGTCAATGACTTTCGCCGCAACATATATCATGGATTCTTCTCTCATAGACGAAAAATGTTTTACTATTTCTTACAAAACGGCCTGCAGATATAATTTGTTAGTGTTCAACTGTTCGTGCTCTACATTAACTCACTCTCTCCATCAAATTGATAATGGTTGAGCATGTGCACGGTGTACCACACGTCAAGTGTCCAAATGGCCACAACGCAACATAAAATTAAGTATTTTGCGTAATAATAAAACGCATCACCCTATCGGAGAACTGAAACCACAATCCCACGCGCCTTCACAGACGTATGCATGTATTTTGTGTGTTTATCTAGGTTTGTGCGTTTAGGTTTCTGTTTTTGAAGGTGCATGGCATTGTGGATTAGGGTGTTGGGTCCATGATTGTAAAGTCACTCGTTCAATTTCCGGTCTTGCATACACACACCTGCTTTATTCTCCCTTAAGTTCACACCACAGAACAGCATTACCGCCTCGTTTCTAACTCTTCATCCGTTTAACACTCTACCTCTCACTGACTCTTCTTCTTTCTCATTTCTGTTTGTCTCTTTCTTCTGAGGAAGAAGTTACGTCCGAAACGTTAAGATACTTTCTATTTTTATTAAAGCTGACGCTAATACTGTATTTGTTAAACCCTGTCCTTCATATCTTATGTTTTATTGTTCATTGTATCTACATCATGCATATATAGAGAGACAGACAGACAGTATCGAATTAATATGGTCCTTAGGACGTCGTTTTGAATGCCTAACCGTATTGCATTTGTTCCGGCTCTCTACGCGTTGAATTTTCGAATCTTGTGCCCTGCAACCTGCAAAATCGGTGATAGGCTTGGGTAATCATTAAGATGTACACATATATTTCATCCTCGGCAGACACGGAGAAAAATAAATGTTAAATTGTCCACCAAACATGGACTTTAGGGCCCGCGGTTCATGGAGTCTGGTCTCACTAATGGCTATGATATCCAAATTGTGTGACTTGATGTCATTTAAGAGGTACCCTTGTTTCCAAGAGGACCCCAAGCCACGCACATTCACACAACCAATCTTCGCCATGATTCTATTTAAATATGTGCTTTAAAGCACAAAACAAAAGGAACAGTGAGTTACTTACCGTTCGAAAGTTTTGTTTCCTCCTTGGATTTTTCACCAAGGAGGCTATTGTACAATTTCTTGCACAAATATTTTTGACATCCCCCTACCGCGTTGGGGTAGAGGGATTTTATTTTGTGGTGTAATGCTGGTGTTACATGATAAATTTTAATG
>NC_068988.1:13837198-13837625 GCF_001194135.2 Octopus bimaculoides | reverse complement strand
TTTTCTTTCGTTGATGTTGTTAATGTTGCTTTTGTTGTTTTTTGTGTGGATGGCGGTGTGGGCAGCAAGGCTTTTTTTATGTGTTTAGTTAGTTCTTGTTGTTGTTGTGTTTTTAGGGCAGTCTGACACTCCTTTTTGAGGTGTGCCTCGCTGTCGCATAAGTAACAGCGAGGCCGCCTGCCCTCTACCACTATATGTAACTTTTGATTTGTTGCCAAACGGATGTATGGTGTGATTTTTTGGATTTCTTGTTCGTTTGTGTGGAACAGGATTTGTATGTTTTTTCCCGTCCAGTTGCTTTCTCCAACGTTTATTTTAAGTATGTTTATGTTGTCCATGTCGACACATATGGCCGATATCAACCATAGTGTGCCTATTGTTGGAGGTGCGTGCTTTATTGTTACCTTTGTTACCTTTTGGCCAAGGT
>NC_068988.1:13834990-13836087 GCF_001194135.2 Octopus bimaculoides | reverse complement strand
AGAAAGCCGAAATTGATTTTTTAAACCTGGAAATGTGCCACACAGGGCAGATTTCCGTTGCAAAAAAACTTGCACCAGAGAGTCTATAAGTTGTTATACAACTTTCTATATAAAATAAACTTTACAAACAAACTTTTTAAAACATAAAAAAGGCAAAACTTACGGAGCCGACACGTCTACCGTCCGTCCATAGAGATAGATAGATAGATAGATAGATAGATAGATAGATAGATAGATAGATAGATAGATAGATAGATAGATAGATAGATAGACATGCATTCAAACGTAACGAATTAATTCATGCTGATATAATTTTAAAGATTTCCACGCCTTTTCATGGGTGGGTTTGAGTTCATTTTCGATCTAGAGTAATGTTTGTTCATTTTCGATCTCGAGTAATGTTTATTTGCTATCTTTTAGTAGCCCATTTATATGGTTTGAGATTTTCGCTAGTCGTCTCATTAGAATGCTCCAATGCCTGAAAATTATAGTTTTCTGTTGGTTTGGCATTCTCTAAGGAGCAAACTTACTGCATATGTCATGCATGATTGTCATAAAGTACTTCAGCTTTATGCCAATATCTTACATAGAGAGACTGACATACCAGTGGCAAGGAAGCTAGGAGCGATTGGCACCAGGTAGGTGGAGTCCAAAAAAAGCAAAAAAAAAGAAAGAGAAAGCAAGGGTTCTACCCTGGTGGTCGGATGCCTTTCCTACGGGGAAGTTATTGCAAATCGCAATGCTTAACATGTTATCATGTAATTGGTAATTAGTAATTTGTAATTTGTAAATTGTAATTTGTAATTTTTAATTGTATCCTAAATTCATCATCGTACATTTTAAAACGTTATAGCAGCTACTACACCTTTTTACGTTTGTCTGTCTTTGTTCGTCCCATCTTTGTAATGCCTTCATGGTAAATTTTATGAAATAAAGTAGCTTGCTTACCAACCACGTGGTTACAGGTTCAGTCCCACTGCGTGGCACCTTGGCCAAGTGTCTTCTACTATAGCCTCGGGCCGACCAAAGCCTTGTGAGTGGATTTGGTAGACAGAAACTGAAAGAAGCCTGTCGTATATATATATATATATATATAT
>NC_068988.1:13823579-13830949 GCF_001194135.2 Octopus bimaculoides | reverse complement strand
ACAGAATAAAATGTTTTTGTTTTTAGTTTTGTTTTCAGTTTTTTTTTGTTTTGTTTTTTTTCCTGCCTTTATTTTTAGGTTACGTTTTCCCTTTCCACGCCCGGAAATTTTCTGTTCTATGGGTGGCACATTGACACAATTTTGGGTAAGCTTGAAAATCATTACTTCTTTTTATTTATTTTTTTTTTTTTTCATTTTATTTTATTTTTTGTCTTTGCTTTTTGTTCAGCGGCAAGTTGGGCAGAATCGTTGCCGCGTCGGGAAAATGTTTAGCGGCATTTGGTCTGCCTTTACGCTCTGAGATCAATTTCCGCCGAGGTCAACTGAGCCTTTCATCCTTTCAGTGTTCATAAAATAAGTGCCATTTGAACACTGTGGTCAATGTAATCGACTTGCCACACAACTAAACTTGCTGGCCTTGTGCCAAAATTCGAAACCATTATTAAGGCAGCGAGCTGGCAGAATCGTTAGCATGTCGGGCAAAATGCTTAGCTACATTTCGTCTCACTTTACATTCTAAGTTCAAATTACACCGAGAATAACTTTGCCCTTCATCCTTTCAGATTCGATGTAATCGACTGCCCCCACCTTCATATTTTGGCTTTGTGCCTATAGTAGAAAGGATTTTTAGTATTTTGAGCGAACGTTAGGATGTCGGACAAAATGCTTAGCGGTGACTCTCCCGGACCTTCACTTTCTAAGTTCAAATTCCGCAGAAGTCGACTTTTCCTTTCATCTTTTCGGAATCAATACAATAGAAACAAATAGAGCAGTGGGGTCGATGTAAGCGACTAGCACCCTTCCCCAAAATGTCAAGATTTGTACCTATAATAGAAACGATATCATTATAATATATTGTGAGCGGTCCTTGGGTGACGAGATAGCTGAATCGCTAGCACGCTAAATATACTGCTTCTTGGTATTTGATCACTGGCTTTAACTTCTGAATTCAAATTCCGTCGCGGTCCACTTTGCCTTTCATCCTTTCGGGGTCGATAAAATAAGTACCATGAGCATTGGGTTCAATGTAATTGTCTCACCCATTTCCGCGAAATTGCTAGCCTTGTACCAAAAGTTGAAGTCAATAATTTATTCCAACAGGTTTAATACTGGCGTTATTTACGACAACTTTAGCTGCAATGCTTTCGGAAGGATTGAAGTACGTGCGTTACTTACCGAAAAAACAACGTGGACAAAGAAAATGGTAAGGAAAAATTTATTTTATTCATTTATTTAACCCATTACCTACCAGTGATCTCATATGAGATCACTTAAAACTTTAAAATTTCGTAATTATCTGTCAATATTTACACATATCTAACCTTTTTGTTATATCTACTAGGTATATTTCTCTGATATTCAAATGAGGTTTGCTAATTTTTCACCCAATATCTCGCTTATTTCTATTTAAAATGTTATTTTGAAATGTTATTTTGATCATTCCAGTGTGTTTCTAAGGCTGTTTTATGCTAGAAATCCAAGTTTCATTAAAAAATTCCAGTTAATAGAATTATGGGAGGTAATGGGTTAAGCGAAGATGGCGGCGAACTCATAGAATCGTAGGCACGCCGGACAAAATGCTTAGCGGTATTTCGTCCGACTTCACGTTCTGAGTTCAAATTCCACCGAGGTCGACTTTGCTTTGCTTCCTTTCGGAATCAATAAATTATGTACCAGTGAAACACTGGAATCGATGTAATCGACCAGTTCCCTCTCCAAAATTTTCAGGTTTTGTGCCTTTAGTAGAAAGAATTTATATAAGTGCAGGCATGGTTGTGTGGTTAAGAAGCTCACTTTGCAGCCACATGGTTCCGGGTTCTGACACACTGTGCGCGACCTTGAGCAAATGTCTTCTAGTGCAGTCCCAATATTTTTTTATTTATATATATTTTTTGTTTCTTTGAAGCCTGGTACTTATTCCAGCCGTTCTCTTTTGCCGAACCGCTAAAATAACGACGGCGTAAACACACCGATACAGGTGGTGGGAATACAGACACTGAATCACACACACACATAAATATATATATATATATATATATATATATATATATATATATATATATATATATATATATATATACATACATACATACATACATACATACATACATACGACGGGATTCTTTCAGTATCCGTCAACCAAATCTGCTCACAAGGCTTTGATCGGTCCGAGGCCATAGTAGTAGACAATTGTCCAAGGTACCATGCTGTGGTACTGAACTCGCAACCATGGTGTGTGTGTGTGTGTGTTTGCCTCCCTCTACTGCCGCTCGACAACCACAGTTAGTTTGTTTACGTCCCCGTAACTTAGCGATTCGGCAAAAGAGACGATAGTATATATATCAGACTTTAAAAGCAAGTTAGTACTGAAGTCCATTTGTTCGACTAAACTCTTTCAGGCTGCAAATCCCAGGATTAAAACAAGTTAAAAGTAAAAGGCTGACGAAGAAAGTTTATTTTCAGACCAAGTAGTTGGTCTGAATGCTCATAACAAGATGGCCTCCACTAAAGGTACCCGAATACTAACTAGTTGTGTGAAACAGAATGAAGCATTAAGTTTATCAATTCAAATGTTGTTTCTCCAATAGGCTTCACAAAACTTTAGTGGGTTTGAATCTATGATAGCAAACACTTTTTATCAAGGTTCAGTGCAGTGCAATGGTCTTGTAATAGCAGTCCAGTGCTCTGTTTAGTTGAATATCTGTGAAGATCATTTATTTATCAGATGTCCTGTTTGCTTGTTTAAATCTGATGGTTGTCTAGTATTCCGGTTGGTTAATTCACTTATGACGTCAACTGTTTTGCTGTCAGGGTTTTTAATAGTGTCGTGTTTTGTTTGCTTTTATTGTTGAGAATCCGGTTTTAATCTAATTGCAAAATTTAGTTGGTCAATACTAGGGTGACGCAGGACTGTTTTAGTAGTATTGTAGGCCCCCGGGCACATGGCTCATTGGTTAAAGCATCGGGCTTACAATCGTGAGGTAGCGAATTTGTTTCGCAGATCGAGCTGTATAGTGGTATTGAGCAAGACGCTTTATTTCACGTTGCTCCAGTTCACTCATCTGTAGAAATGAGTTGCGACGTCACCAGTGCCAAGCTGTATTGGCCTTTGCCATTCCCTTGGACAACATCGGTGGCGTGGGGAGGGAAGAGTAGTATACATGGGTGACTACTGGTCTTCCGTAAATTGCTGGTCTTGCCCGGACTTGTGTCTTGGAGGGGAATTCTCTGGATGCAATCCCATGGTCACTTGTGACCGAAAAAGATTCTTTACCTACTTCTACCTTTATAGGCCCCCTGGCAAATCAGTGCTCTGGACTCTACAGTATTCACGTACTGACGGTAGGCCACAACATACATAAATCAGAATTAGGCCCCGAGACCTGTGAGAGCCCTATGCAATTGCTCAATGTGCCTTAAGACGGCACTAGGGTGACATCAGCAAATAGTGTTGAAAAAGAATAATTTCGCAGTAGTTTGAAGTTAGGGTTTCGAATCCCAGGGGAATCCCGTTACCTCAACTTTTGTTTTACCTTCATTATTTTTGTTATTTCTAGTTAATTAGCTGAGTAGAATTTTTTCTTCTTTCAGTCATTTGACTGCGACCATGCTGGGGCACCGCCTTAAATTGTTTTTTTTTTAAATTCTAGTTTGTTATAAAGTATTTAGTTTTGGTCTATATTTCTTAATAGATATAATTTCTTCATTTGATCGGAATTTTTTCAGTCATTTGACTGCGGCCATACTGGAGCACCCACTTAAGCAGTTTTTTTTAAAATTCTAGTTTGTTATAAAGTATTTAATTTTGGTCTATATTTCTTAAATATATTTTCCTCGTGTAATCGAACTTGTACTGGAGTCTTCCCGATGCATTGATATAAAGGAAAAAATTGCTTTATGGGATGTTTATTTGTTGCGCAAAAATCAAAGAGATTACAAATGGGGCATTTTTCTGGTCCTGGGGAACATCAACTGTTTCTTTTGCGCTTCTTTTTGTATTCTTTTTTTCAGTTTACTTGTTGTGCCTTGCAGAGGTGTCGCTATAAGAAAGAAAGAAAGAAAGAAAGAAAGAAAGAAAGAAAGAAAGGAGAGAGTGAAGAAGGAAGAAAGAAAGGAAAGGAAGAAGGGGAGAGAGGGAGGAAGGGAGAAAGAAAGAGGGGAGAGAAAGGAAAGAAGGAATAGATAGATAGATAGATAGATAGATAGATAGATAGATAGATAGATAGATAGATAGATAGATAGATGTTTGGTTGGTTTCAGATAGAAAGATGAATTGTAGTTATTACAAGTGATAATTTTGAATTATTTTTATTTTCTATTTCACAGCACACCTTTAGCAAAAGTGTTCCTGCAGAATATGAAAACCCGTTTATGGCAAACATGTCTACATATGCTACAGACAGGAACTGGATTGTTTCTAATGTTATGTTCCATGTCTTATAATACCTGGATTTTCATCAGCATCATTGTTGGTTCATTTTTAGGATACTTCTTCTTACACCCAGTCATACGAATCCATGCTGATAAAAAAATAAAACGGACAAAGCCATCGGCTGTGGAGATTGCACTGATCGACAATCCGTCAACACGGAGCGTCAAGCAATGAACATCTTTTAATGTGCTTATGTCTCAATGCTTACGTTTTTCTCATAAATAAAATATTCATAATTCTTTATACAATAGGCACTAGGCCTGAAAATTTCTGATGGAAGTGGGACGAGGTGGTCAGTCGATTACACTTATTTTACCGACCTCGAAAGTTTGAAAGACGAAGTTGACATCGGCGAAATTTGAACTCAGAACGTAAAGCTGTTGTTCAAATTCCTCCAAGGTCGACTTTGCATTTCATCTTTTCGGGTTCGATTAAATAAGTACCAGGGTCGATGTCATCAATTTACGCCATCTCCTAAAAATTGCTGGTCCTGTGCCAAAATTTTAAATCATTTGAAACCATTTGAAGGGTAGCTAAGGCGGAGAACTGGCAAACTCGTTAAAGCGTCGGAAAAAATACGCGACGGTATTTGTTTCAACTCTTTACATTCTCAGTTTGAATGCCGTCGAAGTCAACAGCGCTACTCATCCTTTGAGATCAATAAAATAAAGTACCAGCTGAGTACTGTGGTCGATGATATAAACTAACTCTTTTCTCTGAATATTGTTGGCTTTGTGCCTAAGGAAAGTATTATCTTATTGTAACTTGACAGATGACTAAAGACTCCGGTACATTTTTACCTACACTGTGTTACAAAGGAATAATAATAATAATAATAATAATAATAATAATAATAATAATAATAATAATAATAATAATAAATATGAGCAGGAGTAGTGAGGGAGCATCAAATTCCCTTATACAGTACCAGGCAGTGACTCTCATGGTTTCTGCTCTTAACTGATTGGAAGTGTTAACATGTACATATTTTGTCTTGGTATAAAAGATGGACTACAGCAAATATTCTGCTCAATACCACAGATTTGGCTGTCAGTTGTTTGACCATAACCAATTGAGCATGTCCCTTGGTGGCTGGCGATATGCGCATCTCTGATCACGAGCACGAGTAGTGGGGGAGCATCATAGCCATGTGTTGAGAGGAATTCTTTGGATTTTCAATAATTCACCTCTGGAAACATAAGTGTTTTGTTTATCATTCTTCAACAAACCTTATTCAAGGAACTCCCAAATAGGATGGGCCACTTGGCCTGAAGAAAATTCTGACGGAGTCACACCTGCAAGTTCATGCATTGTTTAATCTGATATGAGATCACCATGTCAAGGACATATGATTGTGATGCATGTGCCTGACGTACCCTTGTCAAACAGGTAGTCATGGTGGATATATTGGATTTCGTATATTTGTAAGCCAGTGTCATTTTGATGGCATGCATTACTCTCCCAGTATTAATAATAATAATAATAATAATAATAATAATAATAATAATAATAATAATAATAATAATAATAGGTTGGGGAAAAAGTTCGTGCACCATGTTAATGCTTTTTCATACATTTTTGTGGTGTTTGTTCATTCAGTTCATGTCATGTTCAATGGTGACTTACCGCGTTCGTCGAAAACGCGCTTAGTTTCAACAAGACAATGCAAAGCGGCATACCGCCAGAAAGACCAGCAACAAGACTGAAGAATTGGGTGGTGTGAAAGTTCTGCCGCATCCAGCCTATAGTCCAGACGTTGCTCCATCTGACTGCGGTTTCTTCCGATCAATGCAGCATTTTATGAAAGGTCGCCGATTTGAGTCATTCAATGAAGTTGAAGAAGCCTGTCAAGAATTTTTCGATTCAAAGCCGACCAAATCTGAAAGCTTACAGATCGTTGGCAGAAGGTCGTGGAAAATGATGGCCTTCATCTTGAAGAATAGTTGTTGTTTTTTAATAAATTGTTGCATAAAAAATCATTATTTTAACACGGCGCACGAACTTTTTCCTCAACCTAGGAATAATAATAATAATAATAATAATAATAATAATAATAATAATGGCACAAATGTAGTAAGTTCAGGGAGGGGAATAGTCGATTATGCTAATCATTTTGTCCGGCGCGTTAACGATTCTACCAACCTACCTTAATAATAATAATAACCACCATATCATTATATCACATTTCAAAACCTTCTGTATTTTTCTCCAATGTTTGTTTGCTATCAGAAGAGGAAGAATAGTTTACACCTCCCTTTGTCAGGACCTTCAAGCAAAACTCGTTTAGCAGCATTGTAATTCCATGGACAACCCAATTTACTATGATTATTATAGAGTCCATATCCATTATTCGGAGGCCCCTCGTATCTATGGTCCCTAGAGCCATGGAGCACTCTTGACAACTGCCGAATATGCGCAGAACTTAAGATGGTACTGCTTTCGAGACTGATAGATAACTGGGAATGTATACGCGATCAATCGTACGAGAAAAAAGTTCTCAAGTTTGTTTATTTTCTGTTTATATATATGTATATATACATGTGTATATATATGTATATATACATGTATATCTATGTATATATACATGTATATATATATATATATATGTATATATACATGTGTATATATATGCATATACATGTATATATATGTATGACCCTATCGCATCACCGACTCCTTCACCTGCACTTCTACCAACATCATCTATTGCCTCTCCTGCTCTCTCTGCCATTCTCTGTACATCGGACAAACGGGGCGCCGCCTGACCGACCGATTCGCGGAACACCTCCAAGACATCAACGTTGGCAATGACACCCCGGTATCACGCCACTTCCGTTCTGCCGGCCACTCCTTGCAACAACACCTGTCCGTGTTTGGATTGTCCATGCACAGGGGCCATCCGGACTCCCGTTTGCGCCGTGAACAGGGATTAATCTTC
>NC_068988.1:13822880-13823275 GCF_001194135.2 Octopus bimaculoides | reverse complement strand
CCCACTTCTCTTCCTACTTCTCTTCACTCCTACTTCTCTTCACTCCAACTTCTCTTCCTACTTCTCTTCACCCCTACTCTTTCTCTCCTCTCTCTTACTCTCTCTCACTCTCTTCTCTCGTACTCCCCCTCTCTCACTCTTACTCTCTACACTCTTACTCTCTTACTCTCTCACCCTTACTCTCTCTTTCCCTCTCTCTCACTCTCT
This sequence comes from Octopus bimaculoides, assembly GCF_001194135.2. Taxonomy (NCBI): domain Eukaryota; kingdom Metazoa; phylum Mollusca; class Cephalopoda; order Octopoda; family Octopodidae; genus Octopus; species Octopus bimaculoides. The sequence continues at coordinate 13,823,068 of NC_068988.1, read as the reverse complement.
TCTCTCTCACTCTCTTTCTCTTCCTCTCTTTCTCCCCCCATACCCACCTTTCCTCTCTCTTAATCCACCTTCCCCTTCCCCTTCATCGTCGACACCCCCTCATAAGCTCATTCCACCACACCCCAACACACTCCTACTCTACCTTCCCACTCCACCCCATCCAATTCCTTACACCCACCACCCACCCC
>NC_068988.1:13819171-13822071 GCF_001194135.2 Octopus bimaculoides | reverse complement strand
ATATATATATATATATATATATATATATAATGCATGTGTGTATGTAAGTATCTATGTACATGTAACATTTACACAAGAATAAGATTAATATCAGCAATGCTTGTTATGTTTTGTTATTATAATTGTAACTTGTTATTATAATTTGTTAAATATATTAATAAAGTATTTATTTTATTTGTTATTTTCATTTTTATTTCGAAGATTCCAAGTATGTAACATCGTGCCCCGCTCTGCGTTCCTCAACTGTAGAATACCTTCGATCTATTCAGGTCATGTAAACGCATACTGTAGTAACAACTGATGAGAAGCTTTATAATGCTACTTAAACATTTATCATAAATCGACCTACATGATCCTTTAGTATAACACTTCTCCGTGATAAGAGTAAGAGCACGGAACCTAGTGGTTACGGATGTTCCGCTCACGATCATAATGCTGTAGGTTCGATTCCTCGACCGAGTGGCACGTTGGGTACTTGAGCAAAGAGTTTCTTTTATGTTGGTCTAGTTTACTCAACAATAATAAATACCAGTCTGATTGCGGGCGTAAACCCCTCTCCCTCTATCCACCTCTGTCTATCTCTATCTATCTATCTGTCTATCTCCTTTCATTTGTTGAGGGAATCCTGGATGTTCCGGTGAGTTACGGGTGAGGAGTTGAGAGGATGTACATATCAGCACGCAACTACAGAAGTACTTAATACAATTAGCGAAAGCATGATACATGCTCTCCAAGGTATACTTGCTTGTAAATGACGGCTGCCTATAATAGGTTCTTTTAGAACTGTCTGGACTGTTCGAGAATCTAACGAGATGCCTTGTAAAAATATTGATGTTTACAACGTTTGCAGTTGGAACAATAAAGACAAAGTTGCAGTGCTGAAGCAGCTCCGTTATTAACAGCCCGAACGTTATATTTTTATAGATCTATGGAACGTCTCCGCGATAGCTTTCATCTCCCATCGAAAAATAAAAGTATTTTAAAAATAAAAAAAATAGCTACCAGAATATGACTGAGAGATGAGTTTACTCTAAGTAGCTGCCCTCAGCTTCCGGACGCTTCGAGAACAGCATCCGACCTCATGACCAAAATCCTGTTATTCTGGGTGTTTACTACAGCCTCCATGGTGAATACCTTTTCGTCAGACCAGATGAAAACATTGTCACGACGCTCTGAATATCACCCGTCATTTTCTTGAACCTGACCAATCGCTTTGATTTGGAAGCGGCTGAAATTAGGTGTCGACGTTGCAATTTTAATGATTAAGCCTTCATGCACGACCCGTAATATGGCTGTCTGAGAGATATCAAAACTTTTAGTCATTTGCCTCAGTAGAATTGACACGAAACTCAGTCTCTCTTGGATACAAGACCACTACATCACATCACACTTTGAAGGCTATGCGTTTGCAATCCAGGAACAGGAAATAGCTACAAAGTACCTGGTGAATAATAGAGACAGTGACGCTCTTGTAATCCCAAGGTAAAACCGCATGTGTAGGCTATATCATGTTTCTGTGGAAGACATCACGCATGTGATTAGCAGCTGTCCTAAAATGTCGTCACGGTACTACCTCCCTATGTGGCACGATGTTGTCGCTAAAACAATTTGCAATGCCATCCGCAAAAAAGACTATCCTGAAATAAACTTAGAAAATTCCTGTTATGGAATACATTCATAAACACCAACTCAAGGAATACTGGTGGAATATTCCCATCGAAACTTCTGTCAAATGTAAACATAACAGGCCGGATATTATCGTTTGGGACAGATGGGGCAAAGGTATGTTCAGCTGCTCTGCAGATATAAATATCTCTTTGAAAATCAAAGAAAAATAGGATATCTATGGCCAACTGCTTCAAAATCTCCAGACTATGAATTCATATTCATACCAATAATAACTGGAGCACTAGGTTTTGTTAGTAAATGCTTAAAGGAGAATCTGGATACACTGGGATGTATGTATGTATGTATGTATGTATGTATGTATGAGCTTATGTATGTATAATCTTATATCAAAAGCTACATTCTTCGATGTGTCTGTTCCTCTTTCAAGTAAGAGAGAGAGTAAACTGTATGCAGATTACGTGCTTTTATCAGAGTCGTGTTCATGTTGACACAGTTCTTTTTTGTCATTTTAGTTTGTTTAAATACACACTATGTGTAGTTAGCAAGCTTGCAACGTTGCAAGGCATTCAAATAATCTTTATATATGCAATTTAATGACTCGGCTGGACTTCAGTTATCTTTAAAGTGTCGGTTGATAGGCTGTTTTAAACAAATATCATTATCAGGTACAAAAGACGTTCTAGTAATTCATAAGACTTCCTTCTCAATGATTATTTGCATACATATACATATAACATACATAGATGTAGATATGTATATATATCTACATATATACATATACACATATACAACTATATATCTATGTATGCATGTATGTATGTATTATGTACGTACGTATGTATGTACGCACACGTTTCTACGCGCATAGGTACACCACGATCTACACACACGCAGACGAGGGTCGATTCATATGAAAAAGATCGATAAATTCACACGTTTTTTTTTTTATTCTCTCTCTGTTTATTTTCTCTTATTCCTTTCTGTTGAAGAGCGTAGGCTCGAAACATAAAAGACTTTCTCACTTTCCCGAGCGTCAAAGTAATACACCTGCTTGTTGTTCATACACCTGTCTTCGTCTTTTGTTTTTTCTGTAAATTTCAACTATATATATATTATTTTAGTTTCATTGCCTTAAATTTTTAGTCACTATTATTCTGCATTAGTTTAATCTATATATCTTTCTTCATTCGACTTCACCCATATTAGCCTTTTAGGTTTTATCACCTTTTATTCGTATATATGTGTATATTTTACACTATTTAGTTTTACCA
>NC_068988.1:13817423-13818679 GCF_001194135.2 Octopus bimaculoides | reverse complement strand
GTAAGTGAATTTGGTGGACGGAAACTGAAAGAAGTTCGTGTGTGTGTTCAAACGCTCTAATTGCTAACGGTAGTCTTGAGCATTGATTGCTGTATTAGGTAGTAACAATTCAAAGTGAATTACTCCTTTGCAATCCCACCAGATAGAGAGAAGAACCTTTTTCCCATGAAGTTCCCTTGTCAGTTGTGGTTGAGCTTTTTCCCTTTTACCAAGCCACTGTTTACGACGTTTAACATTTCGATAGAAGATCCATTTTTCGTCACCAGTCACAAGTCTATCCAAAAGGGGTGAAATGAGTTCGCGAGAATGGAGGGAAGAGCAAATGTCAACTCGGGATTTGCAGTTGCTTTCGGACAATTCATCAGGCACCCATTTTCCAAGTTTAGGAACCCTTCCAAGTGGTTGAAGATGACGATGAACAGTTGTACGGTTTGAACTAAGCTTTATTGCCAATTCTTTAACTGATAATGCAGGATTTTCTTCAAGTAATGCCTCAAGGAGCTTATCATCAAACTCAACTGGACTTCCTGTTTGATCTTCCTCTTCAAGGCTGAAATCTCCACTTCTGAATTTTGCAAACCATCTTCTGCAAGTTCTTTCATTCATGCATTCTTTCCCATAAACTGAGTGTATGTTTCGAGTCGCTTCGGCTACAGAGTTTCCTTGTTTGTACTCATAAAGCATTATGTGCCTTAAATGCCCTTTGGATACTTCCATGTTAGAGAGAGTTTTGATCAAAGAAATTTTAATTCTATTATTCTGTAAAATGTTTAATTAGTTTAAATGTACACAAATGCATAAAAATAATTTTTAATTCCGTTAGACATTCTAAAATACTATAAAATTTCATTCAATTTTAAGAAAGGCAAAATTGGACAGAACTTATGGGATGACCTGATATATCAGAAAATAATATATATAAGTCGAAACAATCTGTTGGACATTTACGGTTTTTATAATTATTTATATAATGTTATGTTATGTATTATATTCATAGTATTTAATGTAACATTGTAATATAAATAGATTATTGAATGTCTCTATATGTAATTTATCCTTATTATTGAATTATACCAATATTTATATGGCATCCAACTGAAGTACCAGTGAATTGGATGTTTAACACACCTATTTGAAGGATTTCTTTTCCTCAGTTTGTTACTATATATACATATATATATATATATATATATATATATATATATTAATAATAATAAAGGAGTTACGACGCAAAAACGTATATATTCAAATGAACA
>NC_068988.1:13815689-13817001 GCF_001194135.2 Octopus bimaculoides | reverse complement strand
TAAAGACTCGGAGTCTCGTAAAGCGGGTCCTCGTAAAGTGTTAGCACACCGGGCAAAGTGGTTAGCGGCATTTCGTCCGTCACTATGTTCTGAGTTCGAATTCCGCCCAAGTCGACTTTGCTTTTCATCCTTTCGGGGTCGATAAATGAAGTACCAATGAAACACTGCGGTCGGTGTAATCTACTGGTCCCCTCCCTCAAAATTTCAGGCCTTGTGTCTATAGTAGAAAGGATTATTACTATTATTATTATTAAAGCGGTGAGCTGGCAGAATCGTTAGCACGCCAGGCGAAATGCTTAGCGGTATTTCGTCAGTCTACATGTTGTGGGTTCAAATACCGCCGAGGTCGATTTTGCCTTTCATCCTTTCGGGATCGATAAATTAAGTACCAGTTGCGTACTGAATCGATCTAATCGACTGGCTCCCCACCCCAAAAAAAATTCAGGCCTTGTGCCTATAGTAGAATGGATTATTATTATTATTATTATTATTGGTAGGAGGAGGTGATAGGCGGAAGAGAAAACACAATGGGCTGACTACATTAATACATAAAGGTGTTAACGAATAAGATCTCTGAATAAAAAGATTAAATAAAAAGAAAGGTTAAGAGGAGATAATGGCTGTAATTGGTTCTCAAACTCGGTTATGGAAGTTATATGAGAAATCGTTTCGTAACAAGTTTACTTTTCAATAAGAGGCGTAGCTAGTTTCTAAGGTTAAGAAGAGTGTAAAATAAAAAGGTGCCGTGAGAAATACCAAACATTTTAAACTTAATTCTTTCATATTACGTTTAATATTTCTCTAGTTATACATAATGGTATTCTACAGTCCTAACTGTTAAGTTTGTGTAACAATATCATTGTGCATGAAACGTACAATGAGTGATATAGGGTTGATGTGAAAAAGATGGAACTCTAGGGGATTGTCCATTGTCCAGAGCTTATAACATCAGAATTTGTTTTCAACAACATGAATTTGATAGACGGAAACTATGTGAAAGCTCGTCGTATTCATGTGTGTGTGTGTGTGTGTGTGTGTGTGTGTGTGTACATATACAGGGATTGGACAAAATAATGGAAACACCTTAAAATTTCAAACAAATTTATTTTAATATGGGATAGGACCGCCTTTGGCAGTAATTACAGCTTGGATTCTACAAAGTTTGAATTGTTTCCAAAGGAATTTTTGTCCATTCTTCAGCTAAAACAGTCTCCAGTTCTTGTAGTGATGATGGTGGAGGATATCGACTCCTTCCTTGTCTTTCTAAAATGCACCATAAATGCTCAATAATATTGAGATCTGGGGACTGTGG
>NC_068988.1:13813982-13814977 GCF_001194135.2 Octopus bimaculoides | reverse complement strand
GAGGTTTTTCCCTCTTTCTCAAAGGCTGTCATTACTTTCGAGACAGTACTTCTTGATACACCAAACATTTTGGCTGTTTTCGTTACGCTAGGGCCTGCCATACGAGCACCAACAATTTGACCTCTTTGAAAGTCAGATAGATCTGACATTTTAATGAATTTTAATTACCTTTTCTGATATCTGAAAAAAGAAACAGCAATTTTAGCAAAACATATTAAGCAACACTAATAATAAACCAAAAACCATAAAACTAAACAAGCTTTTGATGGTTTTATAGATATTTCAAAAGTATAATGATATGATGCTAGGTGTTTCCGTTATTTTGACCAACCTCTGTATTTTGTCTCAGTCATTTGACTGCGGCCATGCGGGAGCACCACCTTGAAGGGTTTTAGTTGAACAAATCGACACCAGGACATATTTTTAAAGCCTAGTACTTAATCTATCTGTTTCTTTTATTGAACCGCGCGTGTATGTACATAAGTATGTAAGTATGTGTGTGTGTTTGTCCCCCATCACCGCTTGACAACCGGTGTCTGCGTGTTTACGTTCTCGTGACTTAGCAGTTTCGGCAAAAGAGATGGATTAAATAAATAGTATCAGGATTTTTTTTTTAAATCAAGTAGTGGAGTCAGTTTAATACAGTTCTATATTTAAGAGATGAGGAATTATGTACATTATTTACATTCGACGGATCTTTGTCCTCATCTTGTTTGTTGTTAACACAACGTTTCGGCCGATATACCCTCCAGCCTTCATCAGGTCTCTTGGGGAAATTTCGAACCTGGGTTCTCATTCGTAAGGTATTTTTCGATGTCATTATTATTACTACTACTACTACTACTACTACTACTACTACTACTACTACTACTACTACTACTACTACTATTATTATTATTATTATTATTGTTTTATGTTTGACTTTTGTTTTGCATTTGTACAAGTTGGATCCAAGTCTCACCCAGAGACCTCAAGAGACAACAAGTTAGAAGTTC
>NC_068988.1:13807747-13811795 GCF_001194135.2 Octopus bimaculoides | reverse complement strand
TGTGACAATCTTCTAAGATCATCTTATTGATGAGTAGCTGATCTTTACAACCATAAGATCCACGTTTACATCCCTTTTGCTTATTATTATTATTATTATTATTATTATTATTATTATTATTATTATTATTATTATTATTGCTATTGTTCAGATTCCGAGTTCGATTCCAAGCAGTGACCTGAACAATAACAACAATAATAATAATAACATCGAAAAATACCTTAGGAATGAGAATCCAGGTTCGAAATTTCCCCAAGACACCTGAAGAAGGCTGGAGGGTATATCAGCCGAAACGTTGTGTTAACAACAAACAAGATGAGGACAAATATCCGTTGAATGTAAATAATGGAGTCAGTTTGTTCGACTAAACTCTTCAGTGTGGTACCCCAGCATGGCCGCAATTCAATGACTATAACAGGTAAAAGACTATTACAGATACAAGATGAGATAGGAGTGAATTAGCAGAAATGGTAGAATGACATACAAAAATGCTTTGCCGTATATTTCTTCTGAGTCCAAATCGCGCTGTGGTCAAGTATACCCTTAGACTTTCTGTGGTCACGTGCGCCCTTAGACTTTCTGGAAAAAAAAATAGTCAAATATAGGAGCTGATTATCCCTTACCATACACTAGTACTTTGTGAAGGCGCGTGGCTTAGTGGTTAGGGTAATCAGCTCACAGTCGTAAGGTCATGAATTCGATTCCTGGTGGCTTGTTGTGTCTTTGAGCAAGACACTTTATTTCACCTTGCTTCAGTTCACTCAACTGGCGAAAATGAGATGTACCTGTAATTCAAAGGGCCGACCTTGTCATATTCTGTGTCACACTGAATCTCCTCGAGAAGTACCCTAAGAGTACGCGTGTCTGTGGAGTGCTCAGCCACTTGCACGTTGATTTCACGAGCAGGCTGTTCCGTTGGTCGGATCAACTGGAATTCTCGTCGTCGTGACTGACCGAGTGCCAGTTCCAGGCTGGTACTTTATACATCTACCCCAGAACAAAGAAAGGTAAAGCTGGCCATGCTAGGATTTGAACTCATAATGTAAAGAGTAGGAACAGACACTGCTAAGCATTCTAACCCACCACAATGTGACACCAATGAATTATAAAACACAAATTAGCAACTTTAACCCCGCCTCACTCTTCCTAATGCATGTCAGTACGAGAGTCGTTAACTAAGTTTATATTGTTGCATTCAACCAGTTCGACATGGCTTAACTTTTATCTCGTCCTTCTTAAAACCAAGTATACTCTTATCACTCCCACCCTTTAACTTCCACCGGTTCTCCCAGAATATTGAGTCCTTCATGATGGACAACAAATAAATCTCTCATTATTACGTGTTGTTTTTGTTTTGTTTGTTGTTTTAATGAGAACCGAATAAGATATATGTGCATAATTAGAATATATAAACAATTGATAGAACCTTGACAGGGGAAAAAATGTAAGATTTAAATGTCTCTCATTGAAGATTCAAATAACCTCGAAACTTAAAAGCATGCAAAAGTACATTGCCACCGAGCACATTTCCGTTACAACAATGAATATTTAATTTTTAAATAGTTTACGTGGTGTGGTGATGAAAACTCCTTTAGGGGATTGAGTAGCGTGGCTCTGGCTCTAATATAACTATAATTTCTTGGTTCCAATGAGTCGTGTATAAACAGCGAAAAGAAATGCAAGAAAACGAGTTGTAATTAACTGTCACAATGATAGTGTCAGAAGAAAATATATATATTGGTCTCTCATGCAGTTGAAACTTGGTAGTGTGTGTTTGACCAATCAGAACATAACAGCGCGTCAAGGTTATCTGCAAAATAATTCTCCTCTCTCTCGGCTTCCAGTCTCTAGTGCATCTTCCCACTTCACTAAAGAAAAGCGGGTAAGATTCCTCTATTTAAAGCTGATTAGGGGCTCCAGCGAACAAACATAATTTACCCGCGCCAGGCTGGTCTGTCACATGATGGAATTGGATAGCCTGCGTAAAACTAGAAGGACTTGACCATCATGTGACCACATCGCATGACCACATCATGTGACCACTTGTAGAAAACACGCGTATGAGCCAGTATCTGGGTATATAAGGCCGAGACAGCCGAATGATAAACATACTTCTGTTTCACACCCATCTATCGTATCCCCAGTTTGCAGATATGAGAATGGCATGTAGATATATAGGTTAGCTGCGAATACTCAATAAGCAGTTCCGGACAAAACCAAAGGTTGCCCTTTGGCAAGGCATAGCACCTATATGCTATTGTTGGCACTCCGTCGCTTACGACGACGAGGGTTCCAGTTGATCCGATCAACGGAACAGCCTGCTCATGAAATTAACGTGCAAGTGGCTGAGCACTCCACAGACACGTGTACACTTAACGTAGTTCTCGGGGATATTCAGCGTGACACAGTGTGAAAAGGCTGACCCTTTGAATTACAGGCACAACAGAAATAGGAAGTAAGAGTGAGATAAAGTTGTGGTGAAAGAGTACAGCAGGGTTCGCCACCATCCCCTGCCGGAGACTCGTGGAGCTTTAGGTGTTTTCGCTCAATAAACACTCACAACGCCCGGTCTGGGAATCGAAACCGCGATCCTATGACCGCGAGTCCGCTGTCCTAACCACTGGGCCATTGCGCCTCCATCACCTGTATGCTAGCCCTGAGCCAAAATTTGAAATTATTATTATTCTAATTAAGGTGACGAGCTGGCAGAATCGTCAGCACGCAGGCAAGATACTTAAAAGCATTTCGCTCGCGTTTACGTTCTGAGTTCAAATTCTACCGAGGCTGACTTTGCCTTTCATCCCTTCGGGGGTCGATAAAATAACTACCAGTTAAATCTTGAAGTCGTTGTAATTAGACTGCGGTCATGCTTGGGCAATATCTTGAAGAATTTTTAGTCGAATGAATCGATCCCAGTAGTTGTCCCCCGCCAACACCTGATAACGGGTGTTGGTGTATTTACGTCCCCGTAATTTAGCGGTTCGGCAAAAGAGACCGTTAGGATAAGTACCAGGCTTAAAAGAAAAAAATGAGTGCTGGAGTCAATACGCTTGACTAAAGTTCACGTTGGTACTCCAGCGTGGCCGCAGTCTAATGACTGAAACAAGTGAAAGATAAATGAGAAGATTCGCCTTTTTCTTTTTTAATTTTTCTTTCATTGTACTTATTGTACTTTCATTTCACATGTTAAAGTAGCACTTTAGTTGGGTTTTTATTCTATTTTATCTTATTTTAATATTCTAAATATTTTCGAAATTGATTAGTTTTGTTTTAAATATCAACAAAAAAAAAATATGAGAAGGAAAGTCGATTTCTCTAAAAATTAAAATGAAAATATTAAATGAACTAATTTGGATTTTTTAAAATGTCGATAGAAACTACAAAAATATGTTAAATTAAACGGCGCAACTGTTACAATAATTCAAAGTAAAGAAGATAGATCTGAAGTAGATCTAGAATGGAGAGAGCGAACGGTGATGAAAAGACTTTGACAACCCTATCTGATTGATTGATTGATTGAGTGAGCAGTTGGTTGGTTGATTGATTGATTTACTGACTGACTGAACACTATTAATCAATTGACTAATAAAAAATAATGAAGTGAAGTAATGCCATGATGACCCTCCCGAGATACAACAAAAGAGAAAAAACAGTGCCAGTATTATTGCCGAGTCTTCCTTCATAACATGTATCATACATTCTATTTTGGATAGAAGTTAAAAACCCAAAAGAACTCTTTATTAATAGCTTTGGTGTGCGACAGAAAACAGTAGAAATTTTTCGATCAAATTAACATTGATTGAAAAACATCTAATCAACCTCCACCTCGAATTTCGTAAATAATTTGAAGTTAATGGACAGTTTAAAATTTTTTTTTTAATCGAAGTTCTTGTTTGTTTGTTTGATTTTCCATAAAGTGTCGACATGGGTGTGCAGGTAAGAAACTCGTTTTGCAACCACGTGATTTTGAATTCAGTCCTGCTGCACGGCACCATGAGCAAGTGCTTCTACTATAACGAATCCTGGAAATTTATATATATATATATAT
>NC_068988.1:13805725-13807737 GCF_001194135.2 Octopus bimaculoides | reverse complement strand
TCGTAACTTAGCAGTTCGGCAATAAGACAATAGTAGAATAAATATCAGAAACCCGCAGACCCTACTGCGACCAGGGCATACGAATGTGCCTACGTGATATGGAAGCGATAAGACCTTAGTCCTCCTCACATTCCGTTAGTTCACTATAAATGGAACGCCACTCGGTGCGTTGAAGTCTTGGACAATTTTATTGATTCTGTAAGCCAACATACAGGCGTGTTTCAGCTCCACTTCCCGTCCACACAAGTGCAAATACTGGACACTATACCTTTGAGGTCAATTGGTACCCAAATGGATTGTTTGCAAATCGGCGTTTCGTTAAGTGTAGGACTTCGGACCTCCAAAGCGATACAAGTGATGTTGTGAGTTTATAGTAGACGTTTCATGAGTCTACCCGTTGTCATAACGCCTCAGCGCTAGTCTGTCTCTTTTTCTCTTAAGCATGCAGTTCTTAATGATATCGTCGAGTGTGGCTTCGATTACAACTGGAGCGGTAAGACCGAGGGATGGTAAAAGGTGAGATAGCATCAGAATTTTCTTCTGTAACAACAAATCTCCAGAGTGGGGAATAACCTGTTGCAATGTTGTCCCCCGCAACAACCTGACAGGACTACAAAATATTTGCATGACTCATTATCATATATTTATCAATAGAAATAAAAGTTTATCTAATTTCCTTTTTGAAACGTACGGGAGAGAATAAAAGGTACGTGTATGCGCGCGTATCTATCTATCTGTGCAGGACATGTCAGTTTGTTTACGTGCAAAGATAAAAATAAACAGCATCAAAAACAATAGAAGTTGTTAGAAATGGAATTTGACACCCACTTATTTTCCGTTTCCTTCCATTATTGGGTTTTTTTTTTGTGTGTGTGTGCGTGTTTTATTTATTTATTTATTTTATAATTCTCATTCCGTTTGAGCGTTTGTAAATATGGTTGTTTGAAATTTCTTGCCAAACAAGTTACACTGGCGCTGTTTCGCGTAAGAACAATAAAACCATACACAAAACAGCAAAGGGAATACAAATAGTTAACTCTAACCTAAATTTCTCACTGTTTATGAGTGTAAGTGTATGCGCGCGCGCGCGTGATTTATTTGTTTTATGTATGTGTATTTCAGGATGTTTAGCTGAAGTTCTTTTAGGTGGACAATCTACAAAAATATTCACGTCTGATCCCGATCTTGTTTTCATATCGAATAGTTTGACCTATCATTAACGTCAGCACGTTCTCTCTCTTTCACTCTCTCCCCTCTATCACTATCGCTCACTCTTTCTCACTCACTCCTTTTCTTCCCCTCTCTCTCTTTCTCTCTCTCTCCCTCCCTCTATCTCTCACTCCCTTTTTCTCTTTCTTTCTCTCTCTCTCTTTCTCTCTCCCCCTCTCTCTCTTCCTCTCCTTCTCTCTCTCACACACACACACACATTTCCTTACTCCTAAAAAGACTGGTGCTTTGCCAATGTAAGAAATAGTTTCATCAATCTGGTCACTCGACCTGATCTACTAGAAATAGCAACCAAATGTTCCTCAAATTTCACACACTACTATTTTTTATCTTATTTGTTTCAGTCATTTTGACTGCGGCCATGCTGGGGCACCACTTTGAAAGGTTTCTAGTCGAACAAATCGCTCCCAATGCTCATTATGGATCTATTTTAAAACAGGGGCGCCAGTATTTTCTTAACGAAACACTTTGAAACTTGGGACACTGGTAGAATGTGTCATATAAAACATCTTTTACTCTTAGTCTTCTTAACAAAAAAAAGGAATTCCCAAGTTATTCCATGTTAAAGTTGTCGTATTTCTGTAATTTGAACCAATCACTGACGTCTATTCAGCTCAATAGACTTACTGCTGGGCGGTCATAAAAATGTTATTCCCTGTGACATGTTTCATCCGGTTTAATCGTAATTTATACGCATATATTGTTTATATAATAAATTACGCTGTGCGTATCTATGTGTGTAACAATTTTAGAGTTCGGATTCTAGAGTTAGGGTTAGTTTTAGG
>NC_068988.1:13801397-13804007 GCF_001194135.2 Octopus bimaculoides | reverse complement strand
TCCTTACTCCTAAAAAGACTGGTGCTTTGCCAATGTAAGAAATAGTTTCATCAATCTGGTCACTCGACCTGATCTACTAGAAATAGCAACCAAATGTTCCTCAAATTTCACACACTACTATTTTTTATCTTATTTGTTTCAGTCATTTGATTGCAGCCATGCTGGAGCACCGCCTTTAGTCGAGCAAACCCCAAGTCTGTGAGTTTCTGCGGCGTCATTCTTGCGACCGTTGGCTTTGTATTATCGTGGAGCAGACTTGGGCCACGCCGATTCACTAATGCAGGTCTCAGCGAGTTGATTGCAGTAAACCTTTGCTATAATGCTCTGATTGGCTTCCAGAAAGCTGTAATGGACAACACCAATTGCAGACCATCAGACAGTCACCATAATCTTTTGCTGATGCAACTTTGGCTTCGAGAAAATTTGTGGGGACTCATCACAATTAAGCCATTGACCTGAACGTTTATGGTTATCATAAAGGATCCACTTTTCATCACAAGTGACTATTCAGTCAAGAAAAGGATCATTAGTGTTTCGTAGAAAGAGCATCGAGCACACTTCAAAATGCCAAAGTTTTTGATTTTCATTGAGCTCATGCGGTACCCATTTATCGAGTTTTTTCACCTTACCAATCTTCTGCAGATTGCGTGAGACCGTTGCAATACCGACACCAAGAGCCTGAGACATTTCTCTGACACTTTGACGTGGGTCTTGTTCAACAATTGCTTTCAATAGTTCATTGTCCAGACTGCATGACCGTCCTCTACCTTCTTCATCTTCAAGGCTTTCATCACCACTACGGAATTTCTGAAACTACCATCGTACTGTGCGATCACTTGTGGACCCCTGTCTTCATATTCTGTTGATATTGGCAGCAGTTTGGGAGGCATTGTGCCCAAGCTTGAACTCATGCAAGAAAAGTAAGCGAAGGCCCTTTTTTGTCATGTTCATAATTAAGGGCGCCTATGCTTCAAAAATGTTTTCTGTCCGAAATAAGTAGAAAATTATTAAAGAGCATACATCAATTATTAAGTATGTCGAAATTTACCTAAAATATAATTAAAATACTATGATGAAATTGTATTTCAAAACACAACACTTCGAGCGGCCATTGTTTTCGGAACAACCTAATAGCAATGCTACAACCCTTCGTGGACGACTTTCATATGTTACTAATATATTCCTGTACTTTTTTTTAGAAATGTACATCTATAAGAGATACTCAGCTTATTAAGCTTTCTATGATGTATCTACTTCAAATATGACACACAGATTGCTGCTTTAAATTACTACCAATTCTGTTGCACGTAATAGATAATGCTTAGTGGCATTTCTTCAAACTTTACTTCAAATGTCACTGGGGTCGACTTTGCCTTACATCCTTTCGAGATCGATCAACGGAGTAGAACCGTGTTCAGGTTAAGACCCTTACCTTCCCTTGAATCACTCATGATCAGTCAGCATTGCCACTGTTTGCATAGCTTCTTTTTTTCCATGCTAGCATGGATCTGATCCGGTTGCACTGTGATGAAACACTTGGTGTTGTTCTTCGTTATCGGATCCATATAACGGAAACACTAACCAATCTTTGTTGTGTATCTGTACCCACAAAAAAAAAAAGAAAACATACATCAAAGCAACTACAAATTATCCCTTGTTCTCTCTCTCCCTTCCTCCTTTTTACTCTTCCATTAGTACCAACGGTTTTTCGTCAATGTCCATTCATAGATTTCAAACCTATTAACATTGGTGTCAGCAGGTTTTTTGTCAACGACCTTTAATACAATTAAAACTCGCATTCATTGGTGTCAATGTATATTTTTTCAGCAATGTCTTTTGATATATTTAAAACCTGCTTATTTTAGCATCAGTAGGTGTCTTTGTCAACGTCGATTGATAGATATAAACTTGCTTACATTGGTAGCAATGGTTGTTAAAATCTACTTACATAAGCATCAGTGGGTGTTTTTGTTGACTATCGATGAATACATTCGAAGTGTTAAGGCTTTGTGACTATGATAGAAATGTACAATGCAGTCCGATTTTAATTTGATTACCGTCAAACTAAAACAAACAGTATGAGATAAAGAAAGAGTCCGTGCATAGTCGTATGGCCACTTAGAAATATTCAAGTAAACTACTCTCAGATGAAACTCTGCTGCATTACCCCTGGATAATGTGGTCTTAGGTATACAAAAGTTGGGAAGATCATGAAAGGAAAATTTTTGATCAGGGCTAAGCATAGACCCGCTGTCTAACGCTTTTTTTTTAACAACATGGCTACAGCACTGAGGCATTACTTTGAATGGATTGGGTCATTCCATAAATAATGCGAGGTTTTTACACTTCTTTTATTTTTTGTGTATAGGTTGCCAGTATGGACATGTGTATACATGTGTATGGGCACATATGAGCATATGCGTATATGTATGTACCAATATATGTGCTAGTGCGTTTAAGTATGTGAATAAACACACCAGCATCGGTTGTCAAGCGACGTTGGGGAACACAGACACACAGACACACATACACACACACACACATAATACATACATATATATATATATATATATATATTTTTTTTTTTTTTTTTTTTTTTTTTTTTTTTTT
>NC_068988.1:13795217-13800775 GCF_001194135.2 Octopus bimaculoides | reverse complement strand
TAATGATTTTTTTAGGTGATTTTAAATGTCTTGCCCGCTCACGTTTTTGGTATGCTGCTATATTTCATGTTGAGAACTTTTTAGGTCTTAATAGACACAAAATGTGATCTATTTCTAGCGCATTAATTGTCCACGTTAGTGGTCGACGTTATTTTTAAAATGTACCTTAATCCCCTGAGATTGCAGATAATATTTCTGAATCTCTTTGATTCTTTAAATGTGCTGGCCCCCTGATAATTAATCGATATTAATTAATATATGACTAATTACCAGATCTTATAATAATATTTACCTATATATATATATATATATATATATATATACATACGACGGGCTTCTTTCAGTTTCTGTCTATCAAATCCACTCACAAGGCATCGATCAGCCCGGGACTATAGTAGGAGGTGCCACACAGAGGGACTGAACTCGGAACCGTGTGGTTGGTAAAATTTTTAACATGAGTAACGGACCCTATGGGGACAGAATAACCCATTCCACAGTTACGTGGATAAGGGAGGTAACTCTTTGCGAAGTCACTTTCAGAAATTGATTATCTCCCTTACATCCATTGGTCATTAAAAAAATTCTTTAATATTTTTATATTACATTGACGTGTTTGAAAGTTTTTTTTAATATTTGCTTCCGGTTTTCTAGCATCAGTGACCTCTATATCTCTCTATCCATCTTTCTCTCTTTCTCTATCCATCTCAATCTCTATATCTATCTATCTATATCTATCTTATTTGTCTAACTAACTAGCCCTCTCTCTCTCTCTCCCCCCCCCCTCTCTATATATCTCACTCAAGTTCAATCGCTATTATCTACACTGCAAGTTTTCAATCGCTATTTACAAACAACGACAACAAATTACTGACAGAAAGAAGCTCACTATTATTGATGGAAGTAATTTCATACATAATTTACTGACAAAAGTAATTTCATAAATTTCGCTTCAATCCGTACACTGTTAAATTTGCTTACAAATTTCTTATTTACTTTTGCAACGGTTTTGTGTTTATCTGTTGTTAACGGTTTTTTTCTGGTTCCTTCGATACTGGTTCTTTGGTTCACTGACAAATTTCACTTCAACCCATACAATTCTTTATTTTCTGTAAAAATTTCTTATTCAGTTTCTGCCCGTCGTACTAAGAAATATAATTTCTGTTACCCAGTTATTTTCACTGTTTACTATCTTCTACACCCGTGTATTTCTGTATACGTGTATAAACATACCCAGAAGGAATGTGTCAAATTTGTCTACCTCCTCCCCTGAAATTTGAAATCAATAATATATGGAAAATAAGGCGACAAGCTTACAGAGTCATTACCATAGTGGGGAAAAAAAATTAGTGGCACTTCTTCTGACTTCACTTTCTGAGTTCAAATGCCAGCGTGGTCAACTTTGCTTTTCATTATTATGGGACTTACCCCCATTCCCAAAATGGCAGGGCTTGTGCCAAAATTTAAAACCAATGATATACAGAAAATAGTATCTTTATCCTTTTGTTCGAGGTTACATGCACCAAAAGAGAAGCAAAACAAATTAAATTAATATAAAATTTTTTTTTATTTGAACCAAAGATGCAAGCTTACTCTTCAAAAAAAAATAGAATATATATATCATTTTGTTCATTTAAATCTCTGTAAAATTTTGTTTCATTGTTTTAAAAAAGAAACAATCAGCAAATAGTCAACAATTTTAACATAACAAAATATTGTTATAGAGGAGTTGAAATAATATAACAGTCAACCAGAGTCAAAATTTGATGATTTTTAAAGTCTAAGTAAAAATAAAATAAAATTTAAAAAATTAATTTCATAATCTACATGTGTCTGCACATGTTCCCACAAACAAAATTCCAATTCTTTGTAAAAGCATCGTGTGTATATACATATATATATATACACACATATATGTATATATCCCCATACATATATACATACCTACACATTTATTTATTTATGTATATATATATATATATATATATATATATATATATATATATATATATATGTAAATACATGTATGTATATGTATACGTATATTGTGGGTTGATATGATTCACTCCATTGCTGCACAGAGTTTTACTCTATGTGTGGTTAATCAGACAATAATGAAATGAAGTAAAAGGAAAAGTTGCATTGGTTAAGATATGTTGTAAAACCAAGTGACCTAAGATCTAAACATGCCCCAGTAAACAGAGGCACATCATATAACAGCATGAAGTTGTAGGCTATGTTTGACTAAAACAGTACACACCCTGAAGGAGCCAATGAATAGGAGATCTGAGATTGTGTCCATCTGTCGTCACAGGAGACAATTCCTTTTGAAGAACTTGTCTGCAGTATGTATTTAATCTGTGTAGTCAAAGTCGGCACACTATAATCATTGAAGAGTAAGTCCTCTTTGACCATGGCAGTCATGCCTGTAGGCCAAGCTACAGTGCTCTCCCTTACATAGTATTGGATAAAGCCAGCAACATGAACCACCAAGGGGGTGCAACACAAACTACCACCTGATCATTCGACAAATGAATGATTTAACCAGTCTCACCTATACAACTTTTCCTTGATAAACTGAGTATTGGGCATCATCAACTGATTCCAAATAAATATATCTCATGTACTGATAATTTTTCCTTACATTTATAAACAAAAACATGTGCCTCTCTCTCACACACACACACACACACACACACACACACACACACACACACACAGTTGTGCGGATTAATACCAATTTCATAAACCTTACTTTGAATGTAGTGGTGTGGTTCTCCACCACAGAATCTAATTCTGGTTTATAATCAATATTTTTTCTTATGCTATCCCATGTAACATAGGACACATTTTTCTTTTAGATATTTGCATGGGTAGTGCAACTTCATGTTAAATTTTTAAGGCAATAACTACAGAAGTTGAGGACTTATATAATAGAATTAAATTGGAACTTGGCTCAACTCACCAATAACACAATGACCAACATATTCTAATTCTGACAAAGATATTTAAAAACACTTCTATGAAAAATCTCAATACCTTCTTAAACACCCATTACCTGTTTGACATATATTGTCCCTTGGGAGTTCACAATGCACCCCATCTGGGGGCTACTACTCAGGTTAAGAATCACTGGTCTAATATAAAGGCAACTGAATAACATTCCCTATCAGAATTTTTTTCAATAATGATTTATGAAGATTTAATCTTAGACGACTGGAGGGAAAACCAGGGATTAATAATCTGGAAATTGCATGTAGTTTTACATATTAATTAATGAATAACAAAGGAACAGGAATCACGTAATCAATTTCATTAGCTAAAAGCTGTTTCTGTTATGGAAAGTAATACACTCAGAGCTGAGTGCTTCTGCAATATAGCTTCCTTGAAGACTTTACACATATGTGTATGTGTGTGTGTGTGTGTATATATATATATATATGTGCAAACACACATATATATACATATATCTAAAACAGAAGACTGTATGGAAATTAAATGTTTCACGATTCAATACTCAGACTTCTGGAAATCTAACTCCTTTCTCTCTCTCACACACACACACACACATGCATGCACACATACATACACACACACACAAACATGCATTTAGCCTATCTCAACTCCTTTGAGCACAACCATGTCTATCTGGATATTTTTATTTATTCTTATTTAAGTGAAATTTAATTTCTTTCATTTTTTTTTTCTAAATTTTAATTTTTTCTTGATTTTTTTTTTAATTTAAAAATTTTTCTTATTTATTTTTAATTTTCTTTTTTTTTTTAGCAAAATACATTAAACAAAAGATATGATCAGGAGATTAACACAAAATGGAATGCCGATGGTAACATGGAATACCTTCCAAACACATTAATGTGACTGTAATACAAGCTTGTTTCTCTCTTGTATTTCTTTCTATTGGAGTGTCTTTTTGTGACACATTTGATACTTTGCTCCTTCCTTTCTTTCAATGCATTTACTCATTCTTGTTAATTGATGCGTTTTCTTGCAAAACAGCCTGTAACCATCTTTATCCTCATTTCTGCTAAACAAGCCTAAACATCTTCGGCGAGAAGGATAGCTGCAATAAATATAAAGAGAACAGACTTAAGGGTCAGAAACAGTCCTATTAGTTATGATATAATTGACTGCTTCAAATTTTGGAACAAGGCTAGCAATTTTGAAGGGAGGAGATTTTGAGGAGCAGGGATTTTGAGGGGAGGGTATAAGTCAAATTCATTGTCCAGAGTACTTCATTGTTACTGTAGTTCTATCCCCACCCACACTGCTCAGAGATGAAAGGCAAAGTTGACCATGACCATTTCCCCACCCACACTGCTCAGAGATGAAAGCAAAGTTGACCATGACCATTACATTCTGAGTTCAAATCCTACCAAGGTCAACTTTGGCTTTCATCCCTCCAGGGTTGATAAAATAAAGTACCAGTCAAGTGGTAGTGGTCAATGGTATCAATTTACCCCACCCCTCAAAACCGCTGGCCTTCTGCCTAAATTAGAAATTATTATTAATGAAGATGGTGTTTGGAACATAAATTAGCACAAAATTTTTATGGAAGGCTTTAATTTTAAACAAGATGTTTTTATCTGAACCAAGGGAAGTTTCAGGCACATTGGTATCAAAAAGGTTAATACAATGGTTTGTTTCAGAAAATATTCATTAAAAAAAACATACCCTATGTAGAAAATAAAACTTCTTGGGTAGCTTTCCTAATAACAGAAGAAACCTTTTCAATATCTTCAGACACGAGTTTTCGGTTGACAGCAATTCTAATACTGTGAAAGAAAAATCAGTTGGGAGAAAATTGTCAAAGACTAAGAGAAATGTAAACAGAAATCTCAAAACTACTCAGGAATTAAATATCTCAGCAATACATGAACATTTCTTCTGAAGTAAGGAATTATCAAAGAAATTCAAAATCTGGTATGCTTAAACCTCAATAGACTGGCTAAAGTTTTGGTGGTGGTGGTGGTGTAATCAGTTCTCACTTCTTTCTACTCATCATCATCATCATTTTAACATCTACTTTTCCAAGCTCACAATGGGTCAGACAGAATTTTTTGAGATTTTCTAGTTGAAAGTACTCCACTATCAGAAACAAGTTAACTCTGGTCTTGTATCTCAAATGCACATGCAGAGAACAGAAAATACTCAGTCCCATGCAGTAATGTTTAATCTCAAACTTTTCAGTGCTAAAAGAATATTTAAAAAATGGTAGTTCAATATAGTTAATGAAGAAACTCTTCTTTTCTCTCAAGTTTTTATTAAAATATAAGATTTCAGTTCAACTCACTATCAACAACAATTGATATGCAATTAAAATCCCAGATAAAAACATACGGGAGACTGAGTTTCTAATATGAATTGGTTACCAATATGTAACTTTTGCAGAGGAATAGTTTTGTAAAATAAAATAAAACAAAATTGTTTATAAATGTAGAAACACTGCCATATCAGATTGGAGCCTGGTGCAACCTTCTGGTTTGCCAGCCTTCAGTCAAACTGTCCAACCCATGCCAGCACGGAAAGCAGACATTAAATGA
>NC_068988.1:13789232-13795117 GCF_001194135.2 Octopus bimaculoides | reverse complement strand
TATACATACATACACACATATATATATACATACACACATATATATATATACGATGAGCTTCTTTCAGTTTCTATCTACCAAATCTACTCACAAGGTTTTGGTCGGCCCGAGGCTATAGTAGAAAACACTTGTCCAAGGTGCCATGCAGTGAGAATGAACCTGGAACCATGTAGTTGGGAAACAAGCTTCTTACCACACAGTTACACTTGTGCATATATCGTTAGTGTCTTTACCAAAACATTTGAATATATTTATACCTGCATTCTAAAATGCATCTAAGAGAGGAAACGAGGATCGAACACTAAAAAAAAAGATCCTAACACAAAAACACTAGAGATGGTTAATGTTATATGTTAAACTCTTAATATATTGCATAAATTGTAAATGAAAAAAAAAACTACATAAAATACATTAGCTACCTCTTCTTTCAAGTTTGAAAATATATATTACTGAATAGAGAATAATACACATATTATCATATGATAAATTTCTTTTTACCTTGGTTTTGGCATCCAGTATTCATCTTCTAAATAGTTAGTGACAGTCAATGCAACACCTTCCTTTATAGCCTGAAATAGAATTGTTTGCATATCAATACACTGTTTTTTTAATACAGACAAATCTTCAAATAGAAAATTAGTTAATTCACTAACATAGGGAAAGCTCTTTAGTTCTGGCAAACAACCACTGTGGCACAATTAACCCTTTAGCATTCAGATTATTCCTTCAAAGGCAATGCTAATTTAATCACATTGTTATGAATTGATCATATATATATATATATATATATATATATATATACCCTCCTCTTTATAGTTTTACAAATGGGGACAACTGTTTTTCTAAGTATATTTGCTACATTCTCCATGCATGTTTACATATAGTGAGAGATGCATGGTTTTGGAGAGTTTTAACTCTTCTTTCAAGCAAACAGGTAAATATTGTATCCTGACTTTTAATATATATTTTGACTATTATGTTTGCTGGCCACTTCATCATTATTTTTTTAAAGATAATGATAACTTATTTGAATTTTGAATATATATATATATAAAAAAATATATATAAACACACACTATTCAAAATGTGTGCTGATAGGTGCAACATGTTACCAAAAGAAAAGGACACAGTAGATCGGTTCCACACTCCTAGAGTCCATGAATCTTACATAAAAAGAAAGGAAAACATAAAACGTGAAAATATTCATTACATCAGCATAAAACTCAGTTACATGAACAAATGCCAACAAAAGGGGCTAGCAGTATTTGTTCATGTAACAGAATTTTATTCTCACATTATAGGTGTTTTGCAAGTCTTATGAAACATGTACAGGCATTAGGAAGGGCATCCAGGTGTAGAAACCATACCAAAACAGACTATCAGAACCTGGGCAGATGATGATAATAATTAATACCAATAATGCTTTCTGTGTTCCTTCACATATATATATATATATATATATATATATATATATATATATATATGTATGTAGCTGTGTGTTTTAATGAACTTTGATATACAGGTGACTTACAATGTCTGCAATCCTCTGCAGGGTTCTATTGTCAATGTCGTTATCATCGCTAGGTTCTGTTAGCCGGAGGTGCTTTACAGGAGATTCTTCAGCTCCATGTAGGTCAAGACCATCAATACTGAGAAAGTAAAAAGAAAAAGAAAAATGACATTTAGGAAGCATTTGAATAAGAAAAAGCAAATAGATATCTAGTGATACAAGCATAACCAGCCTTGGTTCTTATTACCAATTTCAAAAATGTACATTAACAAAAGCAAACTTTAAAAGCACGTTAACATATACAGAAAAGTATATATATATATATATATATATATATATCTAAAAGTAAAGACTCCCTTCAGTAATGAATGACCATGGGGTTGCACCTAGAAAGTTCCCCTCTAGGACCCAAGTCCAGGCAAGGTTGTTTATGGAAGATGAGCAGTCGCCCATGCATACCAGCCTCCCTTCTCTATGCCACTGATGTTAACCAAGGGAAAGGCAAAGGCCAATACAGTTTGGCACCAGTGATGTCACAACCCATTTCTACAGCTGAGTGAACTGGAGCAATGTGAAATAAAGTGTCTTGCTGAAGAACACAACGCACAACCTAGTCCAGTAATTGCACTCACTACCTCGGTAATTATTATTAAGAAAATGGAGAGATTTAATGGATATAAATTAATTTATTAACATTGCCTACAATTGTTTCAATTCACACCCAATACATATTGCAAAACATATATAATAATAATAAGTTTGCCTTTTGAAAATCTTGAGTGAAATATCTGCAGGGCAAAGGACATTAGAGTTTACACGTTGATCGGTTGAGATGCTCCAACAGACTAAGTAGATGAAAGCGTATTTATTATATGTATGTGTGTGCGCATGCATTAATATTCATTTAAATATAATAACAAAAATAATAATAATGAAGTATATAAAAATAAAATAAAGGATAAAAATAAAGATTAATAATGAATAATGAAAATAATGAAATAATAAATTAATAGTAAAAATAAAAGAAAAAATTTTACAAGACATGGATGTCTATGGTCTATTTTAGTTTGTGTGAGTGTATGTTCATTTGTGTATGTGTGTGCGCTTGTGTGTATATACGGATGCTTACTGCCTTAGTTAATTATCCAATTTTCCATTGTTCATTGAGGATATAATTCCAAAAAGGTTCTTCTATAAGCAATAACCAACCCTTATATTTTTAGAATCAATTATTTCACTATACTTATCTTTATTTAAATGTTTATTAATTAATCCATAAAAAGAATTTATTGTTACTTTTGATTCAATTTGCAAAGAGGATAATAAACCACAATGCATTTGGTTTTATTTGAACTACTATAATCAGCATCAGATTTATAAGAATTTATATATCTATATATAAAAGACAGGCTTCCTTCAGTTTCCATCTACCAAATGTACTCACAAGACTTAATGAAAGGAATGTGGGACAAGAAATGTGTTAGTTAAATGCTTTCAGTATCTTAAAGGTTAATGTCTCTTCTATCTGTTGTGTAGAGAGATCAGTTGCTGTTGTGTTGGCAGAAACATGTGTCAGTGATAATGTAATGTGATGTAGTGTGTTGTGGCCAATAAGTATTGACTTTTCAAGGTCAGTAAAATACCAGTTTTATACAAGAAGTCAATTCTTCTCTCTTTTTCTTCCTCCTTCACTCCCTTTCTCTCTTTCGCTCTCTCCCTCTCTGTCTAGAAGAAATTGGTCATCATCAGACACGGAGAGGGATGAGATCCACCAGGTCTACAATAAGCTACTGGGAGATATCATGTGTAATGATGACACCCCTGTGACACCATTAGTATAAGACATATCTTATACTAATCTCAGATCATAAATATATTATATATTAAGTATAATAATGTATATTATATTAAATATAATGTATATTATGTTAAGTGTAACATACATTATATTAAATATAAATATATAAGCTACTTACTCGCTCAGCTTTTTACTTGTTAACTTGCAGACTCTTTGACATTGTTCAATAATTGCTGAAATTTGAAAATACCAGAATGGATATTAACTCTTTTGATAAAAACAAAAAGTGTTATTAATAGTAACAAAAGCAGTATTAATACGAAAAGGCTCTATGGCCAACTTAACATGAACGCTTTGTTAGAACACCAAATACTATTTTATTTACCTTGAGAGGATGTCTCATAAAGGCACTCATATTTATATTGTTGGCAGACGAGAATTGTCTGCTCCAAGTGCCAGAACTGCCAGATCACAGGATTTCAACTTGCCCAGTCTTCTCAGTGGTGGACGTCCAGTAGTGACATAAGAGCATAACAGCTGAATGTCACTATCAACAATATATAGAATTTCAGTGTCTTTTCAGACACTGGTGTCACAAAAAGCCAGCAGGCATGATTAATAGTGACAAAAGCAGTATTAATACCAAAAGCTCAGAGTGTCCAACAAAAGAAGGCCATGACACTATCCAAACAAATGGTGTTTATTATTAAAGTGAAATCAATACAGAAGTAAACAAATACTTTGCAAACGAAATTTTGTTACGTTATTTACATCCGGGTTAAAAACCTATCAACATTATGTTTGCCCTTCGTCCTTCTCAGATCAATAAAATACAAATCAAGTACTGGGAGTGAGTGTCAATATAAGGAGCTACACATGCTCTGAAAATGCATGGCCTAGTACTTATCTTACAAAAAGAAGGAAAAGGAGTTACTGTCTTTTATTTTTTATTTGTTTCAGTCATTGGGTTGCAACCATGTTGGGACACCACCTTGAAGGGTCTTAGTCAAACAAATTAGCTCCAGTACTTACTTTGATGATCTTTTTTGTTAAACCACTAAGTTACGAGGACATAAACAAACCAACACTGGCTGTCAACATATGGTGGGAGGAAGAAAAAAAACAAACACAAACACACAGACAGTAAGCTTCCACACAGTTTCCATTTATCAAATTCTCTTACAAAACATTGACAGCCTAAGATTATAGCAGAAGACATTTGAGAAAGGTGCCATGCAGTGAGACTGAACCTAAAACCATGTGGTTGCAAAGTGAGCTTCTTAACCACACAGCCATGTCTGCACACAGAAACATTAGCACGCCGGGCGAAATGCTTAGCAATATTTCGTCTGCCGTTACGTTCCGAGTTCAAATTCCACCAAGATCGACTTTGCCTTTCATCCTTTCAGGGTCGATAAATAAGTACCAGTTACGCACTGGGGTCAATGTAATCAACTTAATCCCTTTGTCCTTGTTTGTCCCCTCTATGTTTAGCCCCTTGTGGGCAATAAAGAAATAAGAATCTGCACAATCTATAACCTTGCTTCATTTCTGAGCAAAAACTTTTTCACTTAAATAAAACAATAATTTCTAACACAATTCTCTAGCAACCACCTCACCTATCAATCTTCGCTTTTAAATCTATGATTTGCAACTTCTAAAAAAAAGATCATCATTAGTATCATTAATTATCCAACCATCTATTTCTCTTCTACACCAACTATTTCTGGTGGAAGGATGGTGGGGTGTCACGAAGGCAGAGTCCTCTGGTACCTCCTCCACAGGGTCCTTTCAGAAGCAACCCTCATGACACTTTCCAGCTGAATTTTCAAGTAGAAAATATGGCGTTAGGAAGGGCATCCAGCTGTAGAAACTCTGCCAAATGAGATTGGAGCCTGGTGTTGCCATCCGGTTTCACCAGTCCTCAGTCAAATCGTCCAACCCATGCCAGCATGGAAAGCGGACGTAAAACGATGACGATGATGATGATGATGATGATGAAACCCACCGAGACTATGGGCATTATCTAACCATCTCACTTTTGGTCTACTCCTTAGTCTCCTGCCAGTTGGCTTCTCTTGAAGAATCTGTCTTGCGATTCTTTCCTGATACATTCTAACCACATATCCACAGTGCCAGAGCTGTGACCTATCAAAGCAGAGAAGTTGTGACTCAACCTGGGGAAATTTCTTTGGCCTCTGGGCTATGCACCCTGCCAAGTAACATTATTCCTGAGATCCTTTGAAGGAACCCAATTTTGACTGTTTGTATTTGTGATTGTATTCTTTCATGCATTACCTAACATTAATGACCACAGGTAAGGACAGGCACAGAAACCAGCTTTCATCATCATCATCATCATCGTTTAACATCCGCTTTCCATGCTAGCATGGGTTGGACGATTTGACTGAGGACTGGTGAAACCGGATGGCAACACCAGGCTCCAGTCTGATTTGGCAGAGTTTCTACAGCTGGATGCCCTTCCTAACGCCAACCACTCGGAGAGTGGAGTGGGTGCTTTTACGTGTCACCCGCACGAAAACGGCCACGCTCGAAATGGTGTCTTTTATGTGCCAC
>NC_068988.1:13763140-13787956 GCF_001194135.2 Octopus bimaculoides | reverse complement strand
TAAGAGGGGGCTGAGGACGGAACCTTGGTGGACCCCTACCTCTACCCGGAATTCATTGCTGTACTCATTTCCAACCCTCACCTTACTGGCAGCATCTCTGTACATGGCTCGCACAGCTCTCACTAACCATTCTTCTATCCCAAGTTTCCTCATTGACCACCAGATAAGGGATCGGGGGACCCTGTCAAAGGCTTTCTCCATGTCAACGAAAGCCAGGTACAGAGGTTTATCCTTAGCTAGGTATTTCTCCTGCAACTGTCTCACTAGAAATAAGGCATCAGTAGTGCTTTTACCTGGCACGAACCCAAACTGCATCTCATCTAAATTGATTCGCTCCCTAATTATCAAACTCAAAATAAAATATCTACTTACAGTTGTCTTGATCAATCATATCAAAAGCTTTACTGGCAGCTGATACACATAAAGGTGGTTGGGAAGCAGAGAAACAGTAACCATGGCCATTCAAACGCTAGATGAAAAGAAAAAATATATATAGGCATGCATGTATGCATAAATAAATGTACGCATATATGTGTGTGTGTGTATGCACATATATTTTGTTCATTTTCTAACATAATTGATGAACAATTTCTTTATTGGTTACAACGTGAGTGTGAGTTTGCGTGTGTACACATATTTTCCTTTTATTTTCTAATGTATTTGGTGAACATTTTTGTTGTTGAAACAATTATGGATCAAGGAAGGATAACTCTTATTTACATGTTTTGAATGCAGGTTAAATTATCTCCCCAAGACCATTTTCTGTTGTAGAGAACTCTCAGTGTTCCCAGTGCTTAATAAGAAATGATATACATCTATCCTCATTTATCACGGGTGTTTAGTTTAAAAAGAAAATTGTTAAATGAATCAGTGATATATGAACAACATATGGGGAAAATAAGTTTCAATCGAAGGCCCCAAGTTGTCTCCTTAACAAACCCAAATAACATCTTCAAACAGTTTTTAAATATATATTGTCTCACTTGGAAAAATAGAGTAAAACTTAATAACTTTCATTCAATCAAATTCTGATTTTCTTTTTAAATTCTTGGTCCTAAACACTTTTTATTCCTCTGGCACTTGTGCCAGTGGCACGTGAAAAGACATTCGAATGAGATCGTTGCCAGTGCCGATAGACTGGTCCCTATGCAAATGACACGTAAAATACACCATTTCGAGCGTGGCCGTTGACCGTTACCAACGTTGCCTCCCTGGCACGTGAAGGGACATTCGAGCGAGATCGTTGCCAGTGCTGCTGGACTGGCTCCTGTGCAGGTGGCACGTAAAATACACCATTTCGAGTGTGGCCGTTGCCAGTACCGCCTGACTGGCCCTCGTGCCGGTGGCATGTAAAAGCATCCACTACACTCTCAGAGTGGTTGGTGTTAGGAAGGGCATCCAGCTGTAGAAACTCTGCCAAATCAGATTGGAGCCTGGTGTCGCCTCCTGGTTCACCAATCCTCAGTCAAATCGTCCAACCCATGCTAGTATGGAAAGCGGACGTTAAATGATGATGATGATCTCAACAACAAAAGCCATAAGGAATTCTCTTGCATTCATCTCTTCCATACAATTACACACATCTTAATCAGTATAAAATTAGATGAACAATAACTAGATCTCTTACCTGATGATCAACTATGTACTTTTTACCTGCACAAAACCCACCAGTGCTGGCAAAAGAATTTTCCAAGGTAGCAACCAGGAAGTCAATATCATCTATCTACAAATAAACAATTTCAATAATCTAACATTCATATTAACAAGTTAAAATTGGTTCAAAGTAAAGATATTAAAATAAGGAATATAGACCGAATGATGGTGCAGGTGTTGCACTGTGGTTAAGAGGTTTGCTTCCCAACCACACGATTCTTATCACCATCACAGAGTTGGTGATAAGTAATCAAGACCTTAAGCCAAATGAAATCGCAGTCATGGCCAGTGCTGGGGATGCGTAAAAGGCACCGATGCCAGTAACATGTAAAAGATACCCAGTACACTCTGAGGAGTAATTGGCATTAGGAAGGCTATCCAACCATAGAAACCTAGCCAAAACAGATTGGAGCCGCATACAGCTTACCAGTTCCAGCTGAACCATCTAACCCATGCCAACATGGAAAACAGACGCTAAATGATGATGAAAGTAATAGATTCATCTCAGGAAATAAATAGCTAACGACCTGAAGACAGGCAATATATCAGCTAATTAAATCATTGTAAATAATAGCACAAAACAACAGTTCTGATAATAACATAGTACAAAAAATAAACTCAAAATCTAAATAATAGTTGATCAGAAGTACGATCACTTACTAACAAAACTGCTGAAAAGACATAAGAAGGTTCTTCTAAGTTAAGATTATGGTTAGAAGTCACGAATAATTAACTATTACATAGGTGCAGGTGTATCTGTATGGTTAAGTGTACTTCCTAACCACATGGTTTCAGGTTCAATCAAACTGCATGGCACCTCAGGTGATTATCTTCTACTAAAGCTCCTGGCCGACCAAAGCCTTATGAGTGAAGTTGGTAGACATAAACTGAAAGGAGCCCATTGTATACCCAATACACGCTGTAAAGTGGTTGGCATTTGGAAGGGCATCCAACCATAGAAACCATGCCAAAATACACAGAAAGTATGATGCCATCCTGGAACCCATCAGATCCTATCAAACCATCCAACTAATGCCAGCATGAAACAAGTATGTTAAATGATGCTGCAGGTGGGTATGTGCCAGTGTACATGTCTCCTTCACATTGCATTACATGACAGTTGTAAATAAGCATCACTGTCATATAAGCAGAGTCCTTCATTTCCAACCTTCCATGAAAATATGTCCAGATGGGGAGAAATATCGCCTTACTTGGAAACAAGTGAGGCTTGGTGACAGGAAAAGCATCCAGCCATAGAAAACCTGCCTCAACAAATGCCATCCAACTCATGCCAGCAAGGGAAAGTAGACATTAAAACAATGATGATGGAGAGGAAAAGAAATTTGGAAGTATATAAATTAAGAGAAGAAAAAAAAACTATCAACTTACTGATACATCATAATATTCAGATAAACCTCGACCAGTTTTGCCAAGAATTCCAATACTTAAACTCTCTTCAAGGAATACTCGAACTTTATATTTATACTTGAGTTCAATGATTTCAGGAAGCGGACAAATGTCCCCATGGTTTACATAGACAGCTTCAACTACCACAAACTTACGGGTAATTCTGGCCTTTTTAGGATTCTACAAAGGAGAAAGGAGAAATACTTAAGAAAATTTGTTTAGAAATTTTATAGATAATCAAAATACAGTATTTAATTGCATATAAGTTGCACCCCTGATTTAGGGTTAAATCTTGGTACAAAATTTTTTCCTGTCATACTTATAACTTTGCCTCAGGTTTAAGTCGTACCCCAATTTTTCCGGTTAAAAATCAAGAATAAAATGGTACATCCACATGAGTAAATACAGTAAAATTTTCAATCAATAAAATCATAATTCACACCAACATCAAAGTATTCCAGATGTAGTTATAAAACATACATATATAACTGATGAGTATAAGGATTAATACATCATTAGCAATTTAACAAAGTTAAGGTTTTATTTGCCAAATGAACTTTGCCAAATGAACTTTGCAAAATGAACTTTGCAAAATAGGATTTTATTTTTCACTTTTTCTTTTTAAAATAAAGAAACATTTATGACACATTAAGCATATAACTTTTGTATTACTAGATTACATTTGTCAACATAAATGAAAAACGATTCCATTCAGAATGAGGTGTAGGCATGGCTGCATGGTTAAGAATGCTGCTTTCCAATCACATGGTTTCAGTTTTGGTCCCATGGCAAGTGGCTTTTAGAATAGCCCCAAGTGTCTTTTAGGATAGCTTGGGCAAGTGGTTTTTAGGATAGCCCCAAGCTAACATAAGCCTTGTGAGTGGATTTGGCAGATGAAAACTGAAAGAAGCCTGTTGTATATATGTGTTGTTTTTCAGGTTTATAGATTTTCAATAGAGATGACTTTAAAAAGTGATTTAATAACACTGTTAACACAGGTGAGGCACAGTAATGACTTATAAGCCTTTGATATACTTGGTAGTATATTATTTTTGCTTAACGAAATACAGTGTCAGTCCCAGTAATTAATGAGTGTTTGCATTTATAAATATGCATGTGAGTATGTGCATGTTTGTGTCTCTTTGTTTCGATATTGCATGATAATTGTAAATGAGTGTCACTGTCATAAAAGCAGTATCATTCGTTCCCAATATTCTGTGTAAACATGTCTGGCCATGGGGAAATATCACCTTGCTTAGAAAACAATGAGAGTTAACAACAAGAACAACATCCAACCTGCCTCTAAATTCTCTCCAACCCATGCAGGTATGAAGAAGTGGAAGTTAAAACCATGATAATATGATGAAAGAAAATAAGGAATTGCTGATAAATGCTTAATTTCTGAGAGACAATTCCATGGCAACAAAATCAATGATAAATTTTGATTAGTTATAATACATACCCTTTGCTCTTCTTTTTCTTGTTCAATCAATAATTCTGTTAAATGGTCCATATCATTATGTCTGAAATATTTTATTACACTACGGGAAGCTAACAAACCTTTTTGGATTGAGAAACAAACTCCTGCATCACTAGAAAAACAAACAAACAAAAAGAAAAGTGAAGAAAACCTTGTGTTAAAAGAAATTTCATTAATAATTTCATGCACCAAAGTTTAAACAAACACAACAGGTACAAACATCTAATTAACAGGTAAAGTTAATCTGCTACAAATTCCTATTTAAAGTGGTAGTCAAGATTAGATCCATTCTTTTCTTTTGTTCAATTTCTTCACCCTTAACCAAGTATATTTGATGCCTAGCTGCCCTTATCTATGTGGGGGGAATGTCTTTGTGACTGTGCTTGTCCCCACTCCACTGCTTGTTTTAGAGTGATTTAAATTAAAACTTTCTATCAAAATTGCATGTTAATTTATATTCCAAAAACTTAATTAAATCTTTCCATCAAAATTTCATGTCAAAATATGTTCCAAAGACCAGCTTAATAATAAGAAAGTCGTTTTCTTAAACCTTTTTATTCATTTGACTGTGGCCATGCTGGAGCACCACCTTAAAGAGTTTTTTAGTGGAATGAATCGACCCCAGGGCTTATTCTTTTTAGGACTAGTACTTATTCTACCAGTTGCTTTTGCTAAACCACTAAGTTATGGGGGACAGAAACACACCAATATCGGTTGTCAAGCAATGGTGGGAAGGACAAACATAGACTCAGACACACGCAAAAATATATAATACGACAGGCTCCTTTCAGTTTCCATCCACCAAATCCACTCACAAGGCTTTGGTCAGCTCAAGGCTATAGTAAAAGACACTTGCCCAAGGTGCCATGCAGTGGGACTGAACGCAGAACTATGTGGTTGGAAAGCAAGCTTCAAAGCAAAGGAAGTGTATTTCAGTAGAAATATGATAATAAACGAGTCAAAATCTTGATTTCTTGTATATATTAATTAGGCACAAGCAGGTAGAGAACAGATTCTGTCTTTCAGGCTTAAGTGTTGTAATAGGAAGATAAATCAAAGAATTTAAAGGGTTATAATTCAAATAATCAAATACCAACATACCAAAATATGACATCACCACGTTTTGAATATGCAGGGATAGCACTTGCAACAGTAGCAAAACCATAGGAATAAAGAATTGCTGATTCTGACCCAAGAAATCGCCGCATCTTATCTTCCATGTTGAGGTGAACATCTGAAATATCACAAATAACAAATTATAAAGAGAGGAAACGTCATTATCATATAATGTTCTTTTTCCATGCTTTTATGTGGCTCCACACAGGCACTTTTACATGGCACCACACAGGCACTTTTACGTAGCACTGCATGGGCGCTTTTACATAGCACCACTACAAGTGCTCTACACCACTAGAGGGACCAGTCTTAAGGAGACCTGTACTCCACAGCAGAAGTGTTGAGTACAGCATGGTTGCCAGGCATCTTGGTCCTTCATGTTTTGAAATTAAAAGCTTCCATCAAAATTCCCTGTAAATTCATGTTCCAAACACCAACTTACTAATGACACAGTTCTTTTACTAAATTCTTCATATCTTTTATTTTTTACTTGTTTGACGCATTAGACAGTGGTCATGCTGTGGCACCATCTTGAATTTGAATTTTTAATCAAATGAATGAATCAGACCCTGTACGTTTTTTTTAAAAACCCAGTACTTATTCTATCGGGCCCTTTGGCTTAACCACTAAGTTAGATGGATGAAAACATACCAACACCAGTGTGGGTGGACAAACACAGACACAGTAGGTTCCATCTACCAAATCCACTCATAAGGCTTTGGTCAGCCAAAGGCTACAGCAGAAGACACTTGTCCAAGATGCCATGCAGTGAGACTGAACCTGGAACCATGTGGTTGGGAAGCAAGTTTCTTATCACACAGCCACACCTACGCCTATATTTTCAAAATTAATCAAAATAAAGGCAGAATATTTCAAAAGAAATATGGCAAAAAAAAAAGGGTTAAATCAAAATTGCGATGTCTGTATCCTACTAAATGTATAGACATCCAATAGGAACATGATGCTGTGGAATTTTTTCAGACTAAAATTTCTTCACAGACTTGTTATGTTAAAAACAACATCTGAGTGAGACAAACATCGTCACAGTCCAACAACGACTTAGCTGGCTGAAAATTCAAAGTCACTGCCAACAACATTCTTGCTTAAGAATAATAAATTTGTGTTCTACAAAAGTATTGAGTATCCCATCAGATTAATGTAAAATTGTTATTATTATAACATAAAAACAAACATGCATGTTGTAAAATTTATACTGAATGGCATCTTAAGTTTCGCCTCACAACTCAATCAACCAGCATAAGTCAACCCTGTAGATCGTCAAACAATACTTAAAGTTCCAGTCAACAAGAATTTTACAATAATTATATCCCTGCTTTTAATATTGAGTCCTAACCTTAGTTCAACATACATACAAATAAATATACATGTACATACACATATATTCCAGTTAAAGTCTAAAAGCAGGACATAATATTTCTAGAGTTCTTTGATCTTTTACAATCAGCAAAGAACTAAAAACGTAGATGCTAAACCTCTGACATAGTGCATATTACTTACCCATGGTGCCATAGAACGCTCTTGGACCACAAGAACCAACCCCATATTGCAAGAGGGTCTCAATTGCTGCATCCTACAAGAAAGGAAGAAAGATTTCATATTAACCAACTGAAAAGCAAAATTTATCAATTAACCCCTTGAAGCGTTTTTGTCAAACAAATTGGTCCCAGTACAGGAGTGCAAACAAACTAGTTGTGAAGGAATGACAAGGGTGACACACACACACACACACACACACACAAAGTACACAGCCTCAACAGACTTCACAAAACTTAGTTGCCATGTACTAAATTCACTCACAAGGTATCATCAGACCTGGGCTATTGTAGAATGCACTTGTC
The DNA here is from genome assembly GCF_001194135.2 of Octopus bimaculoides. Classification (NCBI taxonomy): domain Eukaryota; kingdom Metazoa; phylum Mollusca; class Cephalopoda; order Octopoda; family Octopodidae; genus Octopus; species Octopus bimaculoides. Next base: position 13,780,441 of record NC_068988.1, on the reverse strand, counting down.
CAAGGTCCAAGTACCACACAGTAGGACTGAACCTAAAATCACAAGGTTGTGAAATGAGCATCTTAACTACATGGTCACCATGCAAAAAAAAAAAAAAAAATTGTAAGAAAATAATTTCTAACTGAAATAAAAAATTAGTTTGAAAATTAAATTACTGAAATTACCTCGACACTTTTTTCACCAAGCATACCCAAAAAATTAAAGGTGGCCATGTTAATACATTGTCGACCTTGGATAGTCAGGTATTTGCCTGCTTTCCTGGAAGAGAAAGGAAAATTATTCAATTAAAATATGACAGAACAAAGAGATTAACTAAATATTTGGTCAACCTTAGAGTTATAAGGAAGAAACTCTTTAATACATAGACTTAATATTTTCATAATAATCCTATCATTAATAAACTACACAAGTTGCAATTATCAATGTCTATAGCACACAGCAGAGGCATGGCTGTGTGGATAAGAAACTCCCTTTGGAACCACGTTGCATTGGGTTCAATCCACTGTGTAGCACCTGAAGCATCTTCTATTGCTCTGGGGCTAGCTAATGCTTTGTGAGTGATTTAGTAGATGGAAAACTGTATGTGTGTATGTGTGTGTGTGTGTGTGTGAACATGCACATATATAGGTTATATTTGTTTCTCAATGCTCAACATGGTATTGGTTTGTTTATGTCTACCTAACTTAGAAGTTCAACAAAAAGTGACTGACAATATATACCAGACTTTTGAATTAAGATCAAAACAAGACAGAAATTTTAAAAAAAGGAATTGTGAACTAACTTATGATAAAATGCTGCATAATTTACAAGATTTTTAATGTAAAACAGTATTTGATGTAATAAGCATCATTTTGAGACAGAAAAAGAAAACCATTTTCTAGTCGGTGGGTCTGTCTCAAACCTATACTTGTAAAAATTTCAAATTATTATCATGCAACATTAATATATAAAAAGGGTAAAATATTATGAAATTAGCAATTCAAAGATAGATTATTTGCATCTTTCCAATAAAGAATTATTTGGCATGGTTCCTTCAGCTGGATGCTTTTTTTAACACCAACCACTTTAAAGAGTATAAGGGGGACTTTTTTTGTAGCTCTGGCACGAAGTCACCAACTAACATGCAAAACAAAAATGCTCCCTTGACTTTGTGGAGATGTAGTAGAAAAGGAAGTGACTTTATGCTAAGTGTTCAGAGGCTGTAAAAAATTTCAGTTAGATTCTAGACATAGTCACTCATTAAAACATAAGCCTAAGAGGAGCTAACATTCATAGCATTAAATTTATGAACTATGTAGATATATAGCACTGTAAATATGGCAGTGTATAGTTAAGGCTCTGAAACAGAACTCAACTATATAACATAAGGGAAATAGTTTAAAGAGTATGAAAAGTTTATATACAATGTGAGAAATAATGATCATCGTTTAATGTTCATTGTTCATGTTGGTAACGATTGGATGGTTCAACAGGATCTAACAAGCCGAAGGACTGCACCAGGTTCCAATATCTACTTTGTCATGGTTTCTACAAGTGAATGCCTTTCGTAACACCGACCATTTCACAGAGTGTAATAGGTGCTTTTTACTTTTTATAGCACTTGCACTAGGGAGATCATCAAGTAACTTGCAAGACTAAAAAGCTCCCTCCACTGAATGAAAGTGTAGCAGAGAGCAAAGTGGTTTTATGCCATGTGTTGAGAAGCTAAAATACAATACAAGGTCAAGAACTGGTGTCTTGCTGAAGAGGAAATACATGGTTACCTCACAGTATATAAAGGTGAGTGGGAATAACTGGAAAGAGAGATAAAGATGGTGGTGACAAAGTGTCAGGGCATACCCTGAAGGTATAAGAAAGAGGGGATAAGAGAGAATAGGGACAGAGGATGAGGAAGGATTACTATGTTTATAAAGATGTAAGAGCGGTGAACAAAGGTGAAGGCATGATCGATGGTAAATATGAGTCTGGAGGAGAAGGTGAAAGAAACAGAAGTGGCTCAGGAGGGAGGAGGTGATAAGTGGAAGTACAGAAAGGGTGGAGAGCAGCAGTATAATAAAACTGCAGAAAGATGGGAGATATGGAGATGATGTGGAGCTAGGTAGGTAAAAGAGTAGTGGGAGAGGGAGGTAGAGAGAAAGAGGATACAGTGATGGAGATGGAGGTCAGAGGCATGTAAGGGTGAATGTTAGAAATAATTTTTTTTTAAATAAACAACCTTTCAAAAACAATACTAGCAATATCAAAATAGTTAAACAATAACAACATTTACTAATTAAACAATTTGAAATAAAAATGGAATTTTACCCAGAAATGACATTATTTCTCAGATTGTCCAAAAGTGGATGATCTTCTCTCGTCTTTGGAACAAGTGGCTGAGGCACCCAGTCAGCAATTAAATCTGATTTTTCCTGAAGTTGAAAGAAAAAACGAATTTAATAATTTAAACAAAGAAGTCTTGTCAACTTTAACTACTGATTATTTCCACTCCTAACCATCTCATCTAAAAAAATCTGGCACTGCGTCAGTTATAATGGCAAGGGTTCCAGTTGATCCAATCAACAGAACAGCCTGCTCATGTAATCAACATGAAAGTGGCTGAACACTCTACAGGCATGCGTACCCGTAATATAGTTCTCAGGGAGATTCAGCATAACACAAAATGTGACAGAGCTGGCCCTTTGAAATACAGGTACTACTCATATTTGCTAGCTGAGAGGACTGGAACAATGTGAAATAAAGTGTCTTGCTCTCAGACACAACACAATGCCGGGAATTGAACTCACAACCTTACAACTGTGAGCCAAATACCCTAATCACTAATCCACATGCCTTCTCACCTGAATTTACATGGACACACAGTGTATTGTGTTTATGGCTAAAAAGACTCCATGTACCCAGACCTTGTGGACACCCTGTATAAACATTTTTTATATTATTTCATTTTCTTAATGAAATAATGTCACAAACAAAATTGTTCATGCCATTCATCATCATCATCATCATCATCATCGTTTAACGTCTGCCTTCCATGCTAGCATGGGTTGGACGATTTGACTGAGGACTGGTGAAACCGGATGGCAACACCAGGCTCCAATCTAAGTTGGCAGAGTTTCTACAGCTGGATGCCCTTCCTAACGCCAACCACTCAGAGAGTGTAGTGGGTGCTTTTACGTGTCACCCGCACGAAAACGGCCACGCTCGAAATGGTGTCTTTTATGTGCCACCCGCACAAGAGCCAGTCCAGGGGCACCGGCAACGATCTCGCTCGAAAAACCTCATGTGTCACTCGCACAAGAGCCAGTCCATGGGCACTGGCAACGATCTCGCACGAAAGATATCATGTGTCGCCCGCACATGAGCCAGTCCAGGGGCACTGGCAACGATCCCGCTCGAAAGATTTCATGTGTCGCCCGCACATGGGCCAGTCCGGGGGCACTGGCAAACGATCCCGCTCGAAAAAAAAAAAAAAAAATAGTTGCAAAATATGTAAAGACGCTTACCTTTTCTGTGAGTATTGTTTTTTCAGGATTGTAACTTTTAGAAAACAGCAGTTTAATGATACAAATAATAAGGATGGCTTCAAAGAACAAATGATATGTTGGAGCCTAAAATACAATAAGGAATAGATAAAATAAGGAATAATAAGAAATAATAAAAATAAAACATAAAATAAGATAAATGAGTGAATAATTAAGTTAATTTTTAAAAAGAAACAGGTGAAAATATTTGAAAAACTACATACTGTATTTACTAGTGTACAAGTTGCACTGTTTTATACTTGATTTTAATTGAATAAAAGTTGGATGTGACTTATACATGAAACAAAGCTGATATAAAGTTTGATGAAGGAAGAAATTTGTACCAAAATTCACCACTAAATTAGGGATGCGACTTAAACACAAGCGCAACTTATGAGTAAGTACAGTTTTTGAAAAACAAATATATTAAATACAAGTGAAATAGAAATAGCATGTAAAAATTACAATAGAAGCTACTTGTGAAAATAACTATTATATGATGAATAATTTGTTCGTTTATGTCCATTTGGCATGTTAAGCTAGGATAGGATGAATATATCATTGAGGAATTGTTTTATGGCTAGATAGCTATTTTTCAAGTGAGGGATCTCCTTTTTCACACACCTTTGAAGGCTCAAAGCAAATTGATGATTCTTGACAGGAGTAGTGACAACAACAGTTCATAGCTGGTGACTTTCATGGCACAAAAATGTAAACAAACACTGACATTCACACACATACATAGAGTGTTTGAGCTAAATTTGACAGTTTGCATTAAAAAAATATATATATATCTCTGAAAATAAAAATATTTTTTAAAAAGTCAGAAAATATCAACTAGAATATGGCTATGAGATAACAGTTTCCTCAAAATAGCTGCCCTCAGCTTCCACCATGGCTTCAAGAATATTGTGTATGTGGTCCTCACTGTGTCTCTGGGAAGACCTTCAAACACCTCCTTGATTTTGGTCACCAGCTCAGCCTTGGTGTTGCAGGCAGAGCAGTTGGTGCCTTTCTCAACTGCACTTCACATACATAGTAATCTATAGGATTACAATGGGTGGAATTAAGAGACCAGAAATTGGGACTCATGAAGTTAAAGAAATTCTTTAATAAACACTTCTGACTCTTTCCAGAGAAATGGCAAGGAGCTGAATCCTTCCAGCAGCAACCCTCTCCAGCCAGGGATTGACTGCAGTCCCCAGCAGCTTCACATAACCATCTGAATTGAGCCTGAAGCCCTGTTCAAAAACGTTGGGGTGAATTTCAGCATGCAATCAGAACACCTGCTGTGTCCATTCCTGTTAACCACAGCTTCATAGTCTCTGTTGCAGCTGTCCTTGTCATGTCTTTACTGCCTTAAGTGTTCACAGAACACCGAGTGGCTGTCATGATGTTGGCATTTTGATACCTGGCATGAATCATCATGATGCAGGTAACTCTTTTCCAATTTTCAGATCACTTCCAATCCTCCATGTCAGCTAACATTTTCTCAACTACAGCTTTATTCTTTATGCTCTCCAACACCATTAACTGTTTACCAATACATTAAGCTGTTCCTGGTAAGAGGAAACATTAAAAAAATTTCCAAATTAGCCCAAACACCTGAAGATACATACATATGGCAGGCTTCTTTTAGTTTCCATCTATCAAATTTACTCAACGCTTTGTCAGCTTGGAGATTTAGTAGAAGACACTTGCCCAAGGTGCTGCACAGTAGGACTGAAGCAAAAACCATGTAGTTGAGAAGAGAGCTTCTTAACCACAGAGCTATGTTTGTGGTGTTAATTATATAATAAATAAATAAGTAATTTGGGAAATACTGTATAATTATAGAATTTGAAGCTAAACATGAAAGATTTACACCTTAAATACCAAAGTTAACATTTACTCAATCTTTGAAAGAAAGACTATAAGAAATGAACCAAGAGTAAAACTTGATAAGAAGAATAAAATGTAGTGTGTAAGAGAAATGGCAACACTCGTATAGATATGTAAAGCATATGAATAATGATAGAGGAATACAGAAATGCTTAGAGATTCATGTGGAAGAGAGTGGTGAAAGAGGAAGACATGAAGAGAGGTAGTGAAAACTAATCTCAGGATGCTGGACATCACAAAGGCGAGCTGGAAGAAACGTTAGCACGCCAGGTGAAATGCTTAGCGGCATTTCGTTCCGAGTTCAAATTCCACCGAGGTTGACTTTGCCTTTCATCCTTTCGGGGTCGATAAATTAAGTACCAGTTACTCACTGGGGTCGATGTAATCGACTTGATCCCTTTGTCTGTCCTTGTTTGTCCCCTCTATGTTTAGCCCCTTGTGGGCAATAAAGAAATAACAAAGGAATGCCACAAGTGGTAGAGCAGTGTGTTGGAAAAGACTCATCTAACACATGCAAGCACGGGAAAACAAACATATGATGAATGTAAACAAAATATCTGAAATGAGCACAACTAATTCCTAAACCCATAATCAAAGAATAAGATAAATTCTCATTAATCCTTTATCTGGCTTAGATACAGGAAAAACATGAGATCTAATATGGTACACCCTGACATCTTAACACGACTATTTTTATCACTTTCCAGAAACACCCTATTACTGTCACCCTCTCTTCTAAAATGTGAGTAGTCATGTAGATTCTCTACAGCAATGCTCCACAACTGGTATTCCATGGCACACTGGTGTGCCAAGAGACAATGCTAGATGTGCCACAGTGTAACCTGAAAATAAATTTTTTTCCTTATATTTTTAGTCATATTTTTAGTTCAAGTGTGCCACCAAATTTTGAAAAGAATAGTGATTGATATTTTTTAAAAAAAGAAAAAATATAAAACATATTTTGAAGCAATTATCGATAAACTACTGCCTTATATACAACTAAAACTGGATAAAGTATGTATAAGAAGAGTCTATCTTTGCATAGTGTATGTGTTTGTATGTGTGCACATACGCCCGTGCATGTGTGATATGAATTTCATAACTTCTTTATGGTTATTGCAGAAGAGGCATAGTGTTCTTGTTGGCATTTCTCAACAATAAACTGTTCATTCATTTGGTGTTTTGCTTTCAAAGCCATGCAATATAAGAGATCCCTTACTTGAAAAACAAGAAAGGGTTAGCATCAGAAAGGGAATGTGGTTGTAAAACAAATACCTCAATAACGTTTTCACCTAACCCATGCTAACATGTAAAAAAAAAATGGATGTGAAAACAAACAACTTTGAGTTAAGTGCCCTGAAATATCAGTCCCTGTGTGACAGACATGATAGATATCAGCAATAGACATTAATTTGAATGGAGAAAGTGTAACTGATCACTTTGGTGTTAATTTGTATTTCCTCTATTTGCATTCTGTATTGCATTACACACATCAGCCCATCCTTGGACGGTTCCAATAGCCTACCAATTTGCTATGAGAAGGGGCTGCGAGACCCTCACTCAACCCTTCTCCATTTCTGTAGAAATAGGATGCTGTGAGTAGTCTCCCATGACCATTCTCATAGTACAACATAACCGACGCCAAAAGAGAGAGAAGGAACAACAACAATTTTTGACTGGTACTTGACTGGTTCCAACCCCTCTGAAGGATGAAAGGCAAAGTTGACCACAGCGGGATTCAAGACCAATGACCACAAGACATTGTAATGTTTCTGCTGATTCACCATCTTGTGGATTTGTGACAAAACTCTAATTAATAAGCATTCTCCTACTGCTACCTTCCTACACTTAAAGAGAGATAACTTTTCCTTCTTGTTAACAGATATACAAGATAGAAAACCTCATTTTCTGAGGAGCGTAGTTTATTGCTGATTGCATTATCCTAAGGATATCATTGATATGTATTTAAAATAAGAGACAAGATAATTTTATTTGTACTAACTACAACCACAGTATGACTTACGTGAAAGTTACATGATATATACGGTTTTATCTTTTATGTTTTATTTCAGTCAATGAACTATAGCCATGCTAGGGTACAGCCTTGAAAGGTTTTAGTCGAACAAATCGACACTAGTACTTATTCTAACGGCTCCATTTGTCGAAACGCTAGGTTACGAGGACGTAAACAATCCGACACTGGTTATAAAGCAATAGGTTAGTGACAAACAGACAGACGACGGCTTCCACACAGCTTCCGTCTGCCAAATTCACTCACAAGGCATTGGCCAGCCTGGAGTTGTAATGAAAGGTGCCGCGCACAGTGGAACTGAACCCGAAACCATGTGGTTGCGAAGCAAGCTCCTTTTATTCGGTTTTGTTTATTTGCTTATTCACATATCAAAGTCTATTATTTTTTTCTAACGCTGCAGTTGTTGTTGTTACTTCGATAGTGGTGAACAAGCAGTTAGTCATATTATTACATTGAAAATTTTCTTTTGAAGTTAATATTGACGAAACAAAGATACAAAAAAAACCTGTAAAGCTGCATTTATCGCCCCTCTACTGCCTACCGTTCCTAGTGCGCCCCTCTCCACCAAAAAATGTTTTTTTTTTTTCACCGCCCACTTTTTAAAGCGTTGGTATACACATTTATAACTAGTTGACAAAATGTATAATTTTGTGTACCGTAAACAAAAGAGAAATCGACGAAAGGCTCATCCCCCAAACGTTAGAATTTATCATTATTACATTTTGACATATTTACACTGCAGAGCAAGCAATTCACCTTAAACAACCTACTTTTAAATTAGCATGTTTGCATTGGTCATCAGAATAAAAAATCTTTTTTTTTTCAAACACATTGTATAGGACAAAAGGTAAAAAAAAATAATACAAAAACGTGTCAGTGTCAACGTATTACTAGAATCACCTTAATGTTCGTTCTAAGACCACACCAATACGGTTTTAGTCCCTGGATACGGTATGACTGGAGGGGAAAAAATGACAGGAAAGCCACGGTTGGAACCCTTCTGATTATAAGTTTCCTAGATCGAGGTTGGCTTGAGAGTTAGCAATTTTTTTTTTTTTTTAAATGGGACAAAAGACATTTTTTTAATACTCTCGCATAGCTCTGAAAATGTAGGTCTACTAAAATCAATAGCTCTCAGAAAGTTATCAAAATATGATTATTTACATTAGTAAAGGCTTGAATATAATCCTGCCATACCATGGTTTGGGTATTATATTCTTTCCCGACACAATGTTACCTCAACATTGGTTTTTATTAACGTAATTTCAATTCAACAAAGTTTCAAAAAAAAAAAACCAACGCAAAGCCAATCTCCACGCGGTCACGCGATCTGCTTGAGATAGCAGCCAAATCTTGGTCAAATCAAATATTTTGAAAATAGGACAAATCGATCGGATATTGGGATAGAAGATTTCTTCCATTGCCTGAATGCTTGTAATATCTTTTACTAGAAGTCTATTCAATCAAGAAAGACTGGGGGGGGGGTATATACAACAATAACTCTGGGATCGGTGTCATTTTAAAGTAGGTACTTATGGGTGCAGCATGACCGGGGAACAGGAAGCTCATGAATCCCTTGGGTGGGTGTCAAATGGGAACACCTAGTTTAACATGTGTGGGAGGGTACACTTCTTCGAAACAGCAACCGGATTCAGAAGCACATGCCCGGGATGACAAGTAACAAGTTAGTCTCCCCTTTGGAAGTGTAACGATTCCGCCAGCTATTATGTAAGTTTTTGGCGACAGTGTCGAGAGAAAAAGTTTACTAGAAAAAGTATTTGAAGATAAATTTAGTTTCTATATTTTATTTTTTTTTTTTTTTTTTTTTTTAATGTATCATTTATAAAAAATAAAGGAACAGTGAGTAATTATTAAAGCTTATAAATAAAATATAGTAATTTGTGGATGTCCGTCCGGCTACCGATCTTGATGTAAAAAGAATAAAATTATCAAACATGCAAGATTCTGAAATAGTAACTTTGAAAGAGAGGTGGACTGGCGTATGATTATTTATCTAGGATATAAACAAAACAAGAGTGAAGAAAGTTTGTAAATGAATTCAAGTTTTCCGATCGATTAGATTAGCAGGTCATATTGACATCGAAAGTGGGTTTGACTAGGAATTTAAAAAATAATAATAATAAACTATGTTGATAATTCATATTAAATATTGTATCATGTATTTGTATATATCTATATTTGTACATATTACACGATATTTGTTAGGGCGGGAGTTATAACTTCCGAATATATGAATGTCTTGGCTTCACCAAAATGGTACGATTTTTTAAAAATAAATAGAAATTGATTAAAATATCAATTTAAGAACAAAACAAGTGCGTAACTTGAATAATGTGCCATCATGTAGCGTATCATGTAACATACAATTAAATAAATCCAATGGACATGGGTGACATATTTTTTTAATTGTTTATATTTTCAAATAACCTATATTCATATAAAATGAATGGTAAGATCAGGCATACCTCAAATATAGCATGTATCATCTCGGTGAATTCCCAAGTTGGTGAAACGATCGCCATTTTGAGTGAGACTTAAACAGACGGAATGCTTGATAGGGGACATAACTCCATAATTTAGAATCCAACATAATTGATACGAAATGGTCTGAGACCACCCCTGTTTCTATGATAATACTTGTTTTAATGTGAACTAAATTAAGTTCAGCCATCGAAATTTTCTGTAAGTTTTTGTTCAAAACACCTACTTAATAATAACTAAATCCTTCAATATTTTCAAAATTAATTCAAATGCTGTGTATTTTAAAAGAAATGTAGTTACAAAATAGCCGACTAATAAAATAGTTTTCCTGATGCCAAGAGTAAAGTACAATGAAAAAAGAAAAGAGAGAGAAAGAATAAAAGAACTCATACTTACAAACAAAGTATAGATCCACATATTAATAATCTCTCATGCAATTGTGATATTCTCAGTTGTTTCAATTAAGTGTACTAATCCAAATCATTCCTCAAACAGGGATTATCCCAATAACTTTGGAGTGGAGGGACTGGAAACTATGAGATCTATGTATTTTCCCAATACCATTATCAATGTTAGTGATGTGAAATACTTGCTACAGATTTCTGACAGACTTGGCTGACCCATTAATTATGTCATTGAAAACTATTTGTCTACAAGTTCTACAGACATTTCATGCACAGCGAAGCAAGTTAAAGTTTTAATTCCTGCTAACCAGGATCACTTTTAACTCACACCTCTGTTCAAAATATACCTGTAGTTATTTAATCTGACAGCATTCACTTATTTCTGCCCTTTGAACTCTTTGAACTGATATCTAATTCTACTTGTATCTTTCACAATCTTGATAACCCTTACTTATTAGTTCACTTTAATTAATAGTTTGTTAGACAAAAGGTGTTGTAGACTTTTAACTCCTAGAATAAACAGCTTCACACTTGAAAATTTGTATAAAAATTTACACAACCAGAAATTATATAGTTACACAACATGTTAACTGATTGCTAGGATATCATTTCACTTCCTACTTCTACCACCATTTTTATTTGAGTAATCCAGCTGTAGAAACTCTGCCAGATCAGATTAGAGCCTAGTGAAGCCTTCTGGTTCGCCAGTCCTCAGTCAAATTGTCCAACCCATGCTAGCATGGAAGGTGGACGTTAAACGATAATGATGATGATAATGATAATACTTGAGTCTTGCATAATATGGACTGTGATGCAGCTTGGTCCAATCATTTAAGAAGTTTGCTTCACAATTACAAAGTTCCAGATAAAGTCACACTGCATGGCAGCTTGGGCAAATGTCTTTCAATCAATGCCTTAAACTTTAATCTTTATGAAAATCTGCCGAATGGAATGTCATTGCAATTAAAAAATACAGACTTGCCACACGGAAATGAGACAAGTGGGCACAGGTGTTTGAATGCAAACAGTTTGTCACGGTTGACTGGACATTCAACTTGTTTTGGCAGGAGTAAGTTTTGGAGACACACACACACAGAAACAAATATAGATTCAGATAGAGAGCAGGGAAGAGAGAGATAGGAGAAAGAGAGAGAGAGAGAGAGAGAGAGACATTGCACATACATAAACATAGATACTCAAAGAGAGAAGAGATGAAAAAAAATTTTGATATTTAATGTCAAATAAGTCAACATCAAATCAGCTATGTTAAATTGGTGGCGAAAAATGGCTGTGCCAAAACGTCTCATACTATTGTCACACACTGATTCTGGTTGAGGATTACATTAATGGAACAAATGCCAGTGGAATACTCAGCCACTCATACACAAGTTCAATGAGCAGGTAATTCAGTTGATCAAACAACTGAGCCCTTATCAAAACCATCAGAGATCTATTGGTGCTTATTTTTTCCAATATTGTCCAAACCCTAAAGCAGGAAGTGTGACAAAAGAGGTTTTTTTTTTTTTCGTCTTGTAAGTACTTGGAAACCCTGTCAGTGCAGGCGCCACTTAAAAGCACCCATTCCACACTGTAAAGTAGTTGGTGTTTGGAAGGGCATCCAGCTGTAAAAACCATGTCAAAACTGACCTCGCTTGTGCTTGTGCCACATAAAAAACACTAAGTCCACTCTGCTGAGTGGTTGGTGTTAGGAAGGGCATCCAGCTGTAAAAATCCTGCCAAAACAGTTAGAGAAGTCTGGTGCAGGCTTCAGCCTGGCCAGCTCTTGTGGTACCATCCCACCCATGCTAGCATGGACAGTGGACATTAATCAAGGATGATGATGATGATGCTGATGATAATTCAAAGTAAATGTCTTCAAGTGAATGACCATTATTCTATTAAGGACAAGAGCACTCAGAGAATGTAAACCTCCGCCAAGGCAACACTAATATCCTCTCAACGATTAGCCAGAGATTATTTTTAAAATGAGAATATCTGAAATAAACTCGACTGCTCTCACAAATGAGAATACTAAAAATGAACCCAACCACTCTCAAAAAATAATCCAGAATTCTTGTCTGGTACCGGATCGATCCCAAAATTTAATCAGCTTGTGCCAGTCATGAAGCCAAACATCCCTGAAAGTTTCATCTGAATCCATCCAGCAGTTCCTGAGATATCTTGTCCATGGACAAACAAAGAAACAAACACGACTGAAAACAATGATAAAAGCCAGTTTCAACAGATCACTGCACTCAAAAACCGACAATGATATTGGATTTGTCATCAAGGCTCACTAATATGTGTTATAAAAGCAGAAAAGTTTGATGACTGCTAACATATAACTGAAGAGGAGCTATCATAAAATGGGATTGTTTTGCACATAAAGATTGATTAAACAAGACAAACAGACTAAGTAAAAGACAAGTATCAAACCAACCAAGAAGCTTTGATAAGATTGCTTGCTTTGCTAAAAATAACACCCAAATTTATCTAATATCATATCTCATCTTCAAAAATAAACAAAAAGTTGTTTGTCAATATAGCCCTGGACACATTATGTGTAACAAACAAAAGAAAAAGAAAGGAGGCGTGGCTGTGTCTTAAGAAGCTTATTTTCCAATCACATGGTTCCAGGTTCAGTCTCACTGTGACACCTTGGGCAAGTGTTTTCTACTATAGCCTCATGCCGAGCAAAGCCTTGTGAATAGATTGGATAGGTAGGAACTAAGAGTAACCTGTCGTGTGTGTGTGTGTATTTATCCCCCACTACTTCTTCACAACCAGTGTTGGTGTGTTTACACTCCTGTAAATTAATGGTTCAGCAAAAGAAACCAATAAAATAAATACCAAGCTTTAAAAAAAATAAGCACTGGGGTAGATTCATTCAACTCAAATAAAAATTCTCCCAGGCGGTGCCTCCACATGGTCATGGCCTAATGACTGAATAAATGGTCAAGTTTAGAAAGCCTTTGATGACATGTTTGCATGACCTAAGCCAACATAAAGCTGGATACCAGAGCAAAAGAAACATGAATTCTCAACAGACCAGTACAATTAACCTAATTAGAACCACAGACAGCGCTGGTTTAATCATTAAGCAAAATAAGCACATGCTTAGGGCATCAAGGGAAGGAGGGGGCACCACAGAAATGGTAAATGGTTTACGGCACAAAAGAAATCACTTTAGATTTGCTAAAATAATATTCGGGATGCCTTTATTTCTACTAAGTATAGATGCAAATGTGTTACCTAAGATTAATTTTGAGGATCTGATCAAAAACTTTACAATTCAAAAAAGTAGGAGGAAACTTTTTAAATATAAATACAGTGAAAGTAGACAAAAATAAACAATTTTCCCTCTTACTGTTTTGTTTCGCCTTGAAAAATAAGAACTTATTTTATGGTTTGTTATTGTTTATATTTTGAATTACATAATCTTTTATGGGGGGTACCAAAATCTTTTAAGTGCTTAGGGCCTCGATGGGTCTTAATCCAGCCCTGACCACAGAGGATGCTTCTTAAGTATTGCTGAGAAGTTGACACAAAAACTTTTTCGGTAATTGTTATTGCTAGACTACATTCTGTAAAGTGCCTTACAAAGAACATGTGTCCTAAGTTGAACAATACCTTTCACTTGAAATGATCACAGATTGAGCAGATACTCATTCTCAGGTCATGGGGTGGGTGCACTAAGTAGTGATGTTATTACCAGTTCGAATATGCCACCTGGTGGCGCTGCGAGCTGATTTAGGTGTATTTGCACTATTTGTCTTCAGAGAGAAATTTTCTCCATGAGAAAACACAGTAAATGGCTTGTTTTCAAGTCTGAACATGACACTAGCATATTCAAACTGGTAATGACATTGCATTCATTTTCAGATATCATATAGCTTTAAAAAATAGAAACTGATTTGATAGTCTCTTTGCATTATCCACTTGCGCACACATAAACATAATATACACACACACACACATGTATATACATCAATCAGTTCAGTTAATCACAAATCCCAAGAGCTGTGTTGGCTTAAACAAAAGATCTTTGCCACTTTGTTAGTGACTGGCTTGAATTTTGCAAAGGAGAATAAAAGCTGTCTCCAAGCAAACAAACAAACAAGTAAAACAAACATGCATGCATACAGTAAACCTTCAATTTAAAGGATTTGCAATTTATTCATTCATCCATTTACAGAGTCAGAGAGAAAACGACACAGTAAAAAAACAGAGAGATAGGGGGAGAGGGAGGGAGGGAGGAGATATATATATATATATATATTTATGATGATAAATGATTTTACCGATAAAGGTTTTTTCATACTGAACTACTTGGCAAAATTGTTAATTATTAATTCTATTACTAATTGACGATTCCCTGCCCTTATTCTTGTATGTAGAGAGAGAGAGAGAGAGAGAGAGAGAGAGAGAGAGAGAGAGAGAGAGAGAGAGAGAGAGAGAGAGAGAGAGAGAAACTGAGAGATTCAAGCAGTACTCATTCCTGGAGTAAATTATCCAATAAGTGTGTCCTATGCTTTTTTTGTTGCTATTTCTAGAATGTGAAGTTACAGTATTTGGGACTTCCTGCTGCACTTCCTCCTTTAACAGAAATGTTAAATAGAAAGAGGAAGAATTATTTGTGTGTGCATGCACATGGAAAGGGTTGTATTGCATTGGCTTTTTTCATAGAATAAGCTCATTTCTAGTTTCAGTTTGCTTCAAACTACCAAAGTCAGTTTGCATACAGAATATTTCTCCAATTCCCAAATTATCAATTTATTTTCCTAAAATTTTGCACTTCTTCCAGTTTACAATTGCATCAAATGACAGAAGTTAAACAAGCATGTGAATTTAAATGTTGCACAGAAATTAGAAGCAATTGACAAATTAAGACAAGGAGTCCCAGTTGCATGCATTTGTAAAAGTTACGGTGTTGAAAACAATATACATTAAATCAAGGGCTAAATTTCGAGTTTTCTTTAAAATACAGTGTTGATATCCATTAAATGCAGAATTCAAAGGGTTAAGTCAGTAGGGATGTATGAATACAGACATGGCAGACAAACACGGAAACAGTAAGTTTTATACTTTCTGTTTTTAGTATATTTATACAATGTGATTGGACACTAGAATCGTAGTCACACTACAACACTTCACACTAATAAGGGAACTGTGTATGGTTACTCAATCTGCTAGAAATAACAGGGAAATACCCTTTAAGTCACATCCCTACTGCCTTAACCCTTTAGCATTCTGATTACTTTGTTAAATGTAAAGCTTACTCATTCAGTCATGTATCAATCATGTATTAATCTTGTAGCTTTGAGATTTAAATTATATGAATGTCTATTTTTAGAATAGCATTGTAGGGCAGGTGTGAGAGATCAGATCTGGCTGGTTTGAGCATAAAACAGGTAGAATATTTGGGCCTGATATGGTCTATGTAAATGCTAAAGGGTTAAAGAGAAGCAAACATATTAGATTGGTAATTTTAGATGCATGTAATGTAATCAATGCAAGATGGTCACATCTGGAATGCCTTTGATCATAAATCTGCCCTATCAGGACTGACCTGAGTTAAACAACAAAAACAGAATTATCCTTTAGCTGGAAAGCTAAATTTCAAGTTTTCTTTAAAATACAATGTCGATAGCATTAAATGTGACTCAGCAGTGTGAATCCATAGAAGATAAACACAATAAAAACAGGAAGTATAAACAGTATATTTAACAGTTTTAACAGTGTTAGTGTAAGAAGTCTTGAGTTGAAATCTGCACGTGATGGATGGCCATGGCATTGATTGTCATCTAGGAAACCTATGGGGAATTGTTAAGTGCAGACACTTCACAGGTGGAGACATATAAGAAAATTGTCAAATGAACTTATTAGATTTGAGAGCCTTTTTTTATCTAAGTTTTGGAATGCTAATGAATCTGTCTTGTTGTATGATGCTGTTCCTAAAAATAACTCTGGAACCACAAACACAGCATTGTTGCCTGTATGTTAAGGAGCAAATTTCTGCCTTATTATGTGCAAACATTCATAGCAGGTTTGCATTGCCTCAAGCTCCAGGTAGCTGGTAAATCAATGAATGTATACAAACCAGTTTACAGTAATATACACCAACACAAAGAATGCATGGTTCATTTCAGAGATTCTCTTTTTTTTTTTTCTAACTGGTTCTCCAACCACTTTGTTTCTGATGTAAGGTGTTTCTAGACAGATCTTCTGAACATTATTGCTTTCAGACAATGGCCCTACACACAGGCAGAAGAATTAAATCTCCCTCTCTCTATTTATTTGATTTATTTCATTTCCACCAATCAACACACTGCAACTATCTGCTAGCAAAGAGACAGGACCAATACGTCTATTTCTGCACATTCAAGAAGAGTCTGAAAGGAATGGAATACTCTCCTTTACCACCAAAACCACCACCTTCAAACACTTAATAAAAACTATTAAGCTATTATTATAGCTATACAGCAAAATACCCTAAACTACACAAACAGCTACATAAAAATTACATATTCTTTATTATAATCAAATAATGTGCCCAAATGTATATTATATTAAAGTCTTTTTTCTCTTTTTCACTATAAAACAATACAAAATGTCTGTAGATTAGCATCAATGTGATAGACTTTCAGCATAAATAGAAACTCGCTCAAAGCACCCAGCACACACAATAAAGTGGTTGGCATTATGAAGGACATCCAGCCATTAGAAACTAAGCCATATCATACTGGAACCTGGTACAGCTCACTAGCTTGCCATTCTGGTCAAACAGTCCAACCTATGCCAGCATGGAAAATGGACATTAAAGGAGGAGGATTTTCCTGTTAGTTGATTTACCTTCAACTTAATGCTTTCACCACTAAAGGAGAGATGTTCACCTATTAGCCTGTTAAACTGAGGGTTTATTGTATATATATATATATATATATATATATATATATATATATAT
>NC_068988.1:13745306-13762601 GCF_001194135.2 Octopus bimaculoides | reverse complement strand
ACCCACTACACTCTCAGAGTGGTTGGCGTTAGGAAGGGCATCCAGCTGCAGAAACTTTGCCAGATCAGATTGAGCCTGGTGTAGCCTCTGGCTCACCAGTCCTCAGTCAAACTGTCCATCCCATGCTAGCAAGGAAAGCGGACGTTAAATGATGATGATGATGATGATGATATGTATATATATATATATATATATATATCATCATTATCATTTTCATTTCCTTTTTCCATTCTTGTGTGTTGAGGCAGATTTTCTATGGCTGGATGCTCTTCTGGTCAACAACCCTCATCTGTTTCCAGGTAAAGTAATATTCCCTCAAGGCCAGACATGTTTCTGTAGAATAGTGGAAATAATTGACACTGTTTCTATGACAACACTCATTTACAACTATTACGTGATGTGAAGACAGAGACACTTACACACATATATGTCCATGTACACATGTGTATGTGTACATATATGTATGTGTATATATGTGTGTGTGTGTATGTGTGTGCGTGCGTATATATATATATATGTATGTATGCATGCGCATGTGTGTACATGTGTGTGTGTGTGTATACATGTGTGTGTGTGTGTGTGTGTGCGTGTGTGTGTGTGTGTGGTGCCCAGTTTCTGTGAAGTCATGCCTTCCTTTATTGCTTTGCAAGTTATTACTAACACTTTTGAAAGTTACTAAATCTGGATCATGTGTCATATTGTTAATACTCTTTGATACTCCAACCCATAAAACATGAGTTAAGAGGCGAAAGTATCTCAAGTATTTCCCAATTGGGAAATCATACATATCAACCCTAAAACAGGAATTGGGTGCTACTTTTGACTCACCCTGTAGATGTATGTGTAATGTGTGTGCGTATATATATATATATATATATATATATATATCCTTTAATTTTGTGTTTGCAGGAAACATATTTTCGAGCACACACATAAAAGCTCCTATGTTATGTCAGCTACGGCCTGGTAATTCCAATTTGCAACAGCAGTTTTATGGGACTGTATCAAGCTGTGTCAATATGATGTAGGATAAATACAGTAATAATAATAATAATAATAATAATAATAATAATAATAATCCAAGGATGGAATTTATAAATATTTTAATGCATTACAAATTGTATTGTAATTATCCTATGGATGCAAATTATGGTCACAATAATCATGTGATTTGTGGAAATGCACATAGCGATGCATTAAAATATTTATAAATTGCATCCCTGAATTATTATCATTATATATATATATATATAAATGTAAGATCCAGGGATCGAGGTGTAGGAAGACAGTTAGCTTCGTGCAATCCATAGTAGATATATAAAAAAAATCACTTTCAGGAACAATATTGGTTTATTGAGACAGTAGGTTGTGGATTATTTTTCTTTATCAAAGAACGCTGAGCAGAGAAAAGTTCTTTTTATATTCCACAGTAAACAATGAGGGTTGCCGAGAGTGCAAAAAAGAATACAAGAGTTACGGAATGGAGTAGGTAAAATCCAGGTTATATATGTTTTATAACAAGAGGAAATGGTAAAATCCAAGTGAGGCGTATACCACCAGCTACTTTTGCCACATTCTAATTGAATCTTCTTTGCATCAACATGTACCTCTGTGCAACATTGTAACCTTTAATCTAATCAAGATATCTTTAGCCTGAAGAGGTTCCACTTCTGAAGTTCCACTCGCTATGAAACATATGTAGCCCAGATTTTTCTTACTCCATTCCATAACTCTTGTATATATACATAATGACAGATGTGTGTTCAGCTTTTACGAAATGACCTGCACAAATGATTTGTTTATAGTGGTCAAATGTATGTGCCATACATTAGCTCATACTCTCCAATCAAATCGACGTTGCCTTAACAAGTGCACAATGTATCAGGTGTCAAAGTGATCGCAAAGCAATGTGAGATTAAGTATTTTGCTCAAGAACGTAATACACCACCCAGTCGAGAAACTGAAACCACAATCTCATGATTGCAAGTACAACACCCTAATAACTAGGCTATGTGTCTTCACATATATGTGTGTGCACGCGCGTGTGTGTGTGTACACATAACAGGCTTCTTTTAATTTTTGCCTACCAAATCCATTCACAAGGCTTTATATATACTAGCAGGACCTGTGAATATTTTACAGAATTAATGGTAAACCTATTAGGTTATTTCTGAAAACTTCATCCGAAACAAAACCTGAAAGCATAGCCTGTGTTGTGTCTGTACAGATAGATAGTCGCTCATCTGCTAATCATTGAAAAGTGAAATAAATTGGAATACAATGCACTTATATATGCTTTATGTACAATTTTATATATTTAATACACAACACTCATAAAATAAATATTCACTTCTTTCTTCCATTTTCCACATAAACAACAAAAAAATATCCCATGCATATGATACAACCTTTATCTGCCACATGAATAAGTGTGAATATTTCATGGAATTGCACTTATGTGCATGCATTAAGTGATAGGTGATATAAGAAACTTAGTTCAATCAAAAAAAAAAAAAATACACTTTTCACTACCACTGCCTCCATCACCACCACCACCTCCACCACCATCATCTCTCTCTCCCCTCCTTTCTTTAACCTCACCATCAGAACATCACCCCTCTGCTAAAATTATTACAATCCCCCTACCTCACGTCATGAACGCTTCTCTCTCTTTTTCATTCTCCCTGTTCACCTTATCCTCCTTTTCTCTCTCATTTTTCTTTCTCTCTTTCCCTTCAACTAAGTACATGAAAGCCTTACAATTACATTCCCTCTACCTCATGTCATGGACACTTCTCTCTCCCTCTTTTCTTTCTCTCTTTTTCTCTAATCATGTGAAAGCATTACCAATGGGTTAATTAAAACAATGACAAGCAGAATTATTATAAGGTGTGTGTGTGTGTATTATGTTACAAATAGTTTCATAATACCTTCCAGGCGTGGCCTGATTTTCATATGTACATTCTGTAATCTTTATAACTAAGAGAGCATTAAGAAGAAATTACAGCAAAATAGCATGAATTCTTTTCAAAAGTTCTGTGACAGGCACCTAAACGTATGTTCTCTTCTGTTTTTAATTATTTGAAGTCTTCCTGTAAGAAAGGAGCTTGTGTTTATCTATCTATCTATCAATCTATCTATGTAGGTGTGTATGTAGATATATGTTTGTATGTTTACAGATGTGTGTATGAGAGAGAGAGAGAAAGAGAGAAGAGAGACACAAAGAGACAGTAAACTAAGAAAAATAAACAATACTGAACTTAAAACAAAGCATTACTAATAATAACTAAGTCAGTTGAATTAAATAGCAGAACTAATAAAAACAAAAATAATACTTCATCCACCAACTTAGGAATTCCATATATTCATTAATTGTTAAACAATATAAAACAAGAGAAGACTGAAATGAGTAATGAACAAAGAATAACGACTACAATACTTTCACCACTAATTAATCAGGGGAAAAAAAAAACAGGACATTCACAGACTTATATCACATGGGAAATTGTTACAAATGAATATTGGTTTCTCACAAGACAAGGCTTAGATTTATATGTGACAAAGGTCAATGAGATTTATGTAATGTTTATGTAGGGTTTTTACTATTATTATTATTATTATTGAAGGTAGCAAGCTAGCAGAATTGTTTATGCACTGCACAAAATGCTTAGCGGCATTTCGTCTGTCTTTATGTTCTGAGTTCCGATTCTGCCAAGATTAAATTTGCCTTTCATTCTTTCAGGTTCAATAAAATAAGTACCAGTCAAGCACTGGAGTCAATGTAATCGACTCACCCTCTCGCCATAATTCCAGGCCTTGTGCCAACAGTAGAAAGGATTATTATTATTGAAGGCAGTGAGCTAGCAGAATCATTTGCCCATCACACAAAATGCTTAACAGCATTTCACCTGTCTTTCTGCTCCGAGTTCAAATCCTGCTGAGATTGACTTTGCCTTTCATCTTTTTGGGGTCAATGAAATAAGTACCAGTTAAGTACAGGGGTTATCGTTATTGACGAGACCCCTCATCCAAAATTTCAGGTCTTGTATCTCAAGTAAGATAGATTATATTGGTTTCAAATTCTGGCACAAAGCCAGCGAGTTCAGAGAAGTGGCTAAGTCAGTTGTATCAACCCCAGTGGTTAACTGGTACTTATTTTATTGACCCTGAAAAGATTAAAAAAAAAAGACAAAGTCGACCCCAGCAGAATTTGAACTCAGAATGTAAAGATGGATGAAATGCCACTATGCATTTTGCCTGGTGTGCTAATGATTCTGCCACCTTAGAAAGAATTATCACATTGAGTTCAAATTCTGCCAGAGATAACTTTGCCTTTTATCCTTTCAGGGACGATAAAATGAGTACCAACTGAGTACTGGAGTTGATGTAGTCGACTTACCCCTCCTCCAAACTTGCTGGCCTTGTGCCAAAATATGAAACCAATATTATTATTCAGGCCTTGTGCCTATAGTAGAAAGAATTATCATCAACATCATTATTATCCTGCGTGGTCAACTTTGTCTTTCATCCTTACAGCCAGTCAAATAGAATATCAATACATGATAGAAAATCTATAAATGTGTGCCCCACAGATTTTATTTCCTCATAACATTCTGAGAAATGCATATTTTTTACTTAAGTCTTCAAAAGATACAATTTAGATAGTGTAGAATAGTGCCACATTGGAATTTGTTGAGAAAAAATGTTTCGGGGGTTTAGAAAGGAGTTTCAGATAATTCTCACACTTCTACAATATTTTCTCATAACTGTGAAAAATGGAGTTCTTTGTGCTTTTTCTTTCTTTTGTTGTGTTTTTTTTTAATTCTACAAATACGTTTTAGATGATGGTGACTACGACTGTCGGAATTTAATTTGAAAAAAAAATGGGAAAGAATAATTCAAATGTCTTGAATCTGTTTCCTCATATGTTCTCATAAAATCATAATCTACATCTGAAACGAATTTGCTAAAAATTATTGAAGGGCTTCAAGAGAACGTTCAAAAAGCTCACCCCACCACACCCCAACTTCCTACTATAGGCACAAGGCCTGGAATTTAGTAGGAAGTGAATAATCGATTACATAGACCCTAGTGTTTGACTGATACTTAATTTATCGACTCCTAAAAGCTGAAAGGCAAAGTATACCTCGGCGAATTTTGAACTCAAAACATAAATCCGAAAGAAATGCCGCTAAGCATTTAGTCCGGCGAGCTGCCCTGAGCGTTCTATACAACCTACTAAATACACACGCGATAGGGGATGTCGCATATATAAATCTAATGACGAAATTTCTGGAAAATAAAAACAACGCAAAATCGATCTTGTGTTTAAAACTCGATTTTAAAAGACAAGATACTTGGTAAGATATCAGATCAAATACTTTCCAGTGTGGGAGGACGTCGGAGGCGCGTGGCTCAGTGGTTAGGGTGTCGGCATCATAATTGTAAGATTGTGGTTTCGATTCCTGGACCCGGCGACGCGTTGTGTTCTTGAGCAAAACACTTCATTTCACGTTGCTCCAGTCCACTCAGCTGGCAAAAATGAGTAACGCAGCTGGGGAACACATACGCCATTGAAACCGGGAAACCGGGCCCATGAGCCTGGCTAGGCTTTAAAAGGGAGCATTTATTTATTTATTATGGTAGGACGTCAGATCAAATACTTTCCATCTTTGAATTCAACTTTTCAAAATGGTTGACTTTCTCCCACCCTTCAAAAATTAAATTAGATCTGTCACATGTTATATAAAATTTTAATCAACTATACTGTATAGTTTTTGCACTCTTGTGCGAATGTGACAAATCGTTATTATTAATTAGCATGGATAGCAGAATCGTTAGAACGTCGGAGGAAACGATTGCAGTATTTCCGGTTCTTCACGTTGAGTTCAAATCCCGCCGGGGTCAGTTTTGCCTTTCATCGCTTCATGGTCAATAAAATAAAGTACTAGTCAAGTATTGAGGTCGATAGTAGCAACTAATCCCCTCCACTCAAAATTCCTGGCCTTGTGCCTAACTCATAATTAGTTAGCATCGTCGAATACTGGTTCTTTGGATTTGAGTCGACAATTTGTGGAAATATCTTTTAGGTTTTAACTGTGCGTGTGCGCGTGAGAGAGCACTTTGAGTTAATATGCCTAAAATTAATTAAATGGCTTCAAGCTGGTACCATAAAAACAATGGGGTTTTTTAATGAGAAATATGAAAAAAAAATAATATATCAAACATATTTTGTACAATGTCTTTTTGTTAGCTATACCAGTAAATTTAGGTTTTTGTTTGTATTGTAACATTGCTTATGGCTGGAGGCTCCTGATATTGATTTATTTATTGATATTTGCTCCAGTAAAAAGCACCTTATCTATGCAGATGTGAGCATAATCAATTAGGGTATGGCGTCACCCACACAGGAAGAGAAGATCATAGCCAACCTTATAGGTGAGGCTGTCGTCAGCCATGGAGGAAAAAGAAGGCGTGGTGATATATAAGACCAGTGAGAATAGGCTCACGTTTTAATGTTATATAACATTCAGATAATAGAGTTGCTAGTTTTACACATTTCCATGACAGTTGATTCATCTGAATGTAGTACTTGTAGCATTATTGCCCTAATTTTTTTTATGTCAACGTCTTGCTTCAGCACACATTTTATGTGCGTAGGTGTGTGTCTAGTTAACTAGGGTATGTCGTCAGCCATAGAGAAAGAGCGAGTATGGCGATTATAAATCCAGTAAGAATGTGTTCATGGCCCTCACTGAAGTCTTATTATATAACATTCATGTGATGTTGCTAGTTTTACACACTGCTATGACAGTTGATTCAAGTCGATGATTAAGAGATCCTGAGTACTTTAAGCATTATTTGTTTGAATATAAATATAAAATTACCAGTCTAAAAGAAGAATCATTTTAAAAAGTAGTCTTGAAAACCCTGCCAAAGACGGAGGTGTAATTTATTTTCAGGGTTCGACTAACCATAAGTTCTTCTAATTCATGAACAACAGAAACATTTGACTTTCTGGGTTTTGAATTTAAATTTTTAGTTTATTCTTTCATATAAATGTTATATTCTCAGTCTGTCATGGCTACCAGATTTAAATTGGTGTTTAAACTGATTTATCAATAAACAGAGCAAGAGCTTCGCTATACAGGTGAATAAAGAGCTTCTAGAAATAAATAATTTCATACGGCCTCAACATTAATTAGTTGATTGTGAGACTTCCATAAAGAAGTCGAACAAATAATTACTAGACTTAAATTAGAAACTATTATTTAAAACCATTATAATGGCGACGAAGATACACTAAACGATGACATTGTACAGGGCCGTCTCTTGGGTGGATGAAGCAAGCACTCTTACAAATAACTTTTTATTAATATTTTAATAAGAAGGAAAATGTAGAAATAAAGTATTTGTTATAATATACAAAGTAAAGAAAAAAGTTCGAATAAGGTATCAGTTTCTAAATCCTATCATTATAGTAAAGAGGGGAAGGACGTCGCCAGAACTATGGATTGGTGCCTCCACCCGCCTGGACTTTGCTTCAGCATAACTTAACGGAAAAATTTATATTTTTTTCGTGAAATTTTACAGAGAAACATTTTCGAAAGTGTAGATTACGACCGATTACAACATAAAAAATTTTTTTCTTGTTTTTTCTTTGGGTTTTTTCCCCCCTCCTTTTGAATGAGTTTCAGCTCATTCACCCTATCCTCCTGACGTTAATTCTTTAAAAATTCACAATTTTAAATGACATTTTGCAAATGTTTCAAGTAAATCTGCAAAAAAATTTTAAATGCTAAACTGACAGAAATTTGGAGCAGAAAACGGGGGGAAATGATTTGAAACTCCAACTTTTTTTTATTCTCAAAATTTTATGAACATAATTGTAACCTATACTTTCGAAAACATCTCTGCAAAGTTTCATTCAAAAACATGTATTTTAAACGGATTTTCAGAAAGTTATGAAGGAACAAATTCCTGGGGGGAAAGCAGACGACAATTTGTAGTTAACCCAAACTGTATTTGCATCAATGGCAATGATCTTGACACGCTTTTATCATAAACAAAAGATTGAGTAGATAGGTTGGTGAGAGAGTCCAAAGGCTGACGTTGATTCATATACATGTAACAGATATTATTCCTAATAAACACAAAGTGTTGCAAAATTTAAACTTCCTTATGCCCTACACAGGCAACCGCCATTTTTCGCTTTTTCTACTCCTACACTCACATAAGTCACATTTTAAAATATGCTGGTATCAATCCAAGGAATGTTTACATATTGTTTTTATTCAGTTTTATTGGATCTTATTAAATTTCTTCCAACCACTTGAAGCATTTCAAATTTTCACCTGATTGTTTTCAAAAAAATGTAATATACTTCTGCATGCCGATTTATTATTTTAATTTTTATTTTCTATTTGTAAGGCCTAAAATACATGACGTGAAACCTCATGGAACTCAGAAGGGCGTTGCCTTTAGCCGTCCCTGCAAATCACGATCGTAAATTCAAGAAAAATTTTAAGTTGGGCTTTAGTCGATACGACCAACCCATGTACATGACTGGTACTTTATTTTATCGCGTCTGGGCAGATGAAAAGCAAAGTTGACTTTGGCAAGATTTGAACTCAGAACATAAAGAGTCGTAAGAAATATCATAAGACAGTTTGTCGACGCTCTAACGATTCCGCCAGCTCGACACCTTCAGACACCTGAATTCACATTAAATTTTCTTAACAAATACACAAGTCAAAATAATCTCTCTTCTCTTATAAAACAGTTATTTTAAATCAGCAGAAAATTACAAAAGTAACTCAAGGACCGAAAGTTTTGTGTATAGCATTATCAAACAATTTGATTTGATAAGTGCCATGAATGAAACTTTTTCATTCACTTGATTCACTTTTGTAACTTTCTAGTGATAAAATTTTTTTTTTTTTAAATAGGTGTAGGCGTGGCTATGTGATAAGTTTCAGAGTTCAGTCCCACTACGTGGCACCTTGAGCAATTGACTTCTACTATAAGCCTTGAGTCGACCAAAGCTTTGTGAGTGGCTTTGGTAGACGGTAACTGAAAGAAACCCATCGTGTATGTGTGTCTGTCTCCAACCGCCGCCTAACAACCGATGTTGGTGTGTTTATGTCTCCGTAACTTAACGGTTCGGCAAAAGAAGCCGACAGAATAAGGACCAGGCTTTAAAAAAGAATAAGTACTGGGGTCGATTCATTCAACTAAAACTTTTTCAAGGCGGTGCCCCAGCATGGTCGTGGTCTCATGACTGGAACAGGTAAAAGATAAAATGCATTCATGTATCGAGTTCTATTTCTCCTCTGTTCTACCTAACCTAATTGTATAAAATATACCTTTACCAAGTATATAATATCTACCCTTTCGGCATAGACAGAGACGTTGTCTTTTGTGTATGAAAAGTAAAGGAAATACACAATGCAAAGTGATGTGTCCATCCCAAATATTTAACTTTGATAACATAGATAAGGTTTTAGCTCTTATTGGCCCAGGCTGTCAAATAGCACCCTCCAGGAGTAGTCTTTTTAAGTTCATATCACTGAAGTAGAGAGTTGTTCTTTGCCGGGGTATATCCATGTGTAGGTGCTATTTGATTTCTTTTGGGACCAATTGAAGTTATAATAATATAACAAAAAGAAAAGGGGCTGTGTCGATTTTTGAAGGAAATGTATGATACCGAGCAGTGAATTTGGGTGACTTTTGTATTGATAGCACTGGCATTGTTCGTGCAGAGTTGGTGGAATATTTTCCACATTGTACATATATTTTCCAGATGGTGTTATTAAATTAGACATGGCCTTGGTCAACTTCGGCCGAAACTTATCTAAGTAATCTAAGTATGTAGCTCTCAGGACGGCGTTGGAGAGAATAAAGTTTGAGCAATTTGCAGTAATCTCTATAATCAAGGCTTGTCATGCCTCATGTCATTTCATAATTTTTCTTTTATATCTAGTGGAATAACTAGTCTTGTTACTTGTTCAACAATAGGGTGGTGTAGTCACTGTCCTAATTTAATTATGCATTTTATACGATTACACATCTAATACTTGAAAAATACAATAACTGAAGGGAATTCAAATATATTGCTGTTTGTACAGCATTTTGGTTTCCGTTGAGTTTTACTAATTTCCAGTCATTGGGTTACGGCTATGCTGTTCAGTTAGTCCAACAAATCAATTGGTACTTATTCTATCGGTTACTTTTGCTGAACCGCTATTAAGGAGATGTACACAAACACCACTTGTCAAATGTTGGGAACACATTCATATGGCAGGCTCCTACAGTTTGCGTCAACCAATTTCATTCGCAAGGCATTAGTCTGCTTAGGGATTTAGCAGAAAATCAGGAAGTAATCAAAATAGAGAAGTGCACACTTCCTCGATTATACATCGTGCCGGGGGGAAAAAAACTTGTTGCCCTTTTAAAATGTTTGCGATCCTTTCAAACTATTCTGTTGGTATTTAATATTACTGACCTTTAAAGGATTGAAGGGCAAAGAAACAAAAACAAAAATAGAGAGAAAACAGCCCCACCCGCATCTTAAGCATATTTTTAGGATAGGTTTTTGCTGCGTTACACTTAATATTTAATGAAATTTAGTTATATGAAACCATAGCACACATCTAAGGAATTTAAATAAATAAATAAAAAGTTTATGTAATATCTCAACAATACCCTGTTAACTACTCAGAAACGATAGTGCAAATGATAGTGGTATTATGTAGGATATCCTAACTTCTGTGACTATTAAAGACATTTGCAAATATCAAATGAAACATTAATACCACGAATTTCTCCACAAAGTAATCACGTATTACAAGATTCCACCTGCAGTAAAATTAAAACAGATGCACACACACGCAAGTTTATGCACGCACTCATACACACGCATATATAAACGCGCACACATACACACATGTATATTACATGCACATCCTTATATACAAGCGCGCGTGCATGAGTGCGTGTGTATGTCAATGCGTGCGTGCGTGCGTGAATGTTAGTAATCATATCTAATTAATATTTATAGCACTTAGATCTGTTTGATAGAAGCTAAAGTAGTCATAGCAACAAGTTGCTAAGATCCAATTAGCAGCAGCGAGACCTAGCGACTCCCGCTTAGAAACCCATGCAAGTCGTACATTGGAATGTAAGCTACTAGCAGGCTTCGAGATCGTCCCGTTCATTATGTTACATGTAAATTAGACTGGTTAATAATTGAGGGCATATCGTGTCACTGTACAGCACGAACGTCAAATAAAACTTCTCCACTAAAACATTTATATAACGCGATCGCCTATAAAAAGGAGTGAATGACTAAAAGTTGCTCTCTAATAGAAAGCGACTTTAAATGTTATATAGAAAACTTGTTTTGTAGAAAAACATTTTAAGTTGTAAAAAGAAAGTTAATGAGTGAAGTATAGTTAAAAATAAAAAGGAATGCAAGACAAAATGTTTTGTATATATATGAAATTTCAGTATCTATCCATGATATATAAAATAAAAATGTCACGGTATATATATGAAATTCATTATACACCTATGTAAATATATATATATATATATATATAAAGTGTTTGTGCATATACATACACACGTGTTCATATATGTATATATACGTGTGTATCTGTGCACATATATATATACACGCACACACACACATATATATATATATATATATACACACACATACATGTGTGTATATGCATGTATGTGTGTGTGTGTGTGCATTATAAAATGACGTTTTACTCTTTTTCTCAATCCTTAAAAAGTGTAACTATTGATTGAATAAGCAACGTAAAGGGAAAATAAAGTACTTGGACTAGCTAAGTTCCACATCCTGGTTTCGATTCTTAGTCCGAGCCATTTCACATCCCTTACATAATACCTTTCAAAGAGACATGAAACTCTCACATCAGTGGATTTTTAAAAAAGAAAAGGTAAATCTCAAACACCAACGCAACGTAAAACTAGTTATGAAATCAATCAGAAAAATGGCCAATTTATCCAACAAGTTATTTCTTTTATAAAAGGGTTCAGTTCTGCTAGAACACCGATAAACTCTTTGTTGTTGAAAACCATAAATGGCTTTTTTTTTAGTTATATCGAATATATACTTCTACACGTAACTAATTGTGCTGTGAGAAATAAGAACAAAATACATATAATTTCCAGGTATTTTAAGGTAAGATACTTACAAAAATGTAGTTTTGTACTTCCATAACTTCGTCAGTCACTGACATATCCTGTGCTGTTTGCATCGCGCCCCTATCTACTCTAGTAACACTTCTACAACTTGTATAGGCGACTGATTATTACACACAAGTATTCATGCGGCAATCAATACCATAGCTTGAAGCATTCAGCCACTTTTTCGTACGCCGGCCTTTTTAACTGCATATGTTTTAACTTATATGTGTTTTTTTTTACATTAAATCTAGAAGAATTTATACTTGGATATATATATCTTTTCGTTCTGCATTAAATGTTGATACAGTTTTACCTGGATGTATATGTAGGCGGTATATATGTGTGTGGTGGGGTATCATTCGCCTGAACTGCTGATTTTAGATATAAAATCTTGCTCCTCGTTTAAACTGAACCGGAAACACGAGCATAAGGCTAAATTTACACACTTCATAAAAACTTTCGATTTCGTTACATGCGGAGGAGGGCAGTTTCTGTAATCGGTTCTAGCCTCTATTTGGCCTTCGGGTAAATTGTTTGAGGTTAGTTCATTTAAAGTTCAATCTGAATTGCTACAGATTTATCAAATTGATTTGTACATTAAGGACATCCAGTAGAATACAACTAAGAAATTAGGCTAAAATTTTTGTGCGAGATCTGTGTGATTGAAATAGAGTAGTGAAATTGCAGGGCATAAAGCGTGCAGAGGACGGTATACCGACTATGCAAGTAGTGACACGGAATGGATACAGCTGGTGAATGAAGGCTTGTCTCGAGGTAGCGTTTTCTTAATTGTGATATAGAATATATACGCATATATGTGTATGTAAGGTGATTACAAGTTATGTGAGCCTTGTTTTAGTATAATAGAGGAAATATTTTGCGGGTCCCCAAAAGAGAAAGGTTAAGACTACATCAGCTTTCCTTAGAAAATATGAAGTTGACAAATTATCGAAGAAGGATCTAAAATGTATTGCAAGGGACGCAGTTTGGGTTAAATATTGTTCAGGGGGAAATGGAATGAACTGTGCGAAATTGTTTACGTAAGACACGTGTCTTATTTTGATGATGCAATCAGTATCTCTCGTCTAAAGAAGTAAAGCTAAAAGGGTTGTAAATTGAAGACCTTCTTCAACAATTGATAGTACAGCTTGACTATCAGGTTTATGTAAAAGAAATAAACTCACCCACCCCGTGATAGGTCAACACGGTATCAACATTTCCTTTTGGTAACATTCAGTGTTAACTGATTAGCGTGTATTCTTACAGTGCGACCAATGTAATTTACAACCACCTAAATGTGTCCGAAGTTGGATGCCACTAACCGGCTCCTCTTTACTTCTCCGAAGTTGGGTGCCACTTGCCAGCTCCTCTTTACTTCTCCAACAATGTCTAGCAAAGCAAACTCTTCTTTCTTTAAATGGTGTCTGATGTCTGACACTTTTCGGAAACCGGATCTTTTCTGTTTGGCTTACACTTTTTGGAATTTTAAAATTAAGTGAAAATTTTCAAATTTGGGATATTTATGTAATTTTTCACGCTGAATTTGATGTTATTCACTTGTTCCAGAAATTTTTTTTTTCTGACTTTACAGAGATTTAAAGTTTGATTATTTTTACATCAATACACCAAATCTAAAATCAATTAAAATAAAGAAATTGAGAAGTGTGAGCCAAGCAGAAACGATCCTAGAAATTTATTGTAGGTTATATTCTTTCTTGGAGGGATGTTTTCTCTTGGAAATATTCAAATATCAATGATAGGTACTGGAGCTCTCCACAATAAGTTACATGAGTTCAACACCCTAACCACTAGAATATGTGCCTTCATCTGGTGATTAGCAGAGGGGAAATAAGATTGTGTTGTTCATAATGTCATAAGGATATTACCAATATAAATGATTTGAATAGGTTACAAATGGGGGAAAAAAACATCAGCTCATATCACTTGGTCCTTAAATTGATTCTGCCATTTGATAGTTAATTGTATGTCAAAGGAACCCTATTTTCCCTTACATCATGTAACTCTTAGAATTCTTCAAAGTTTATTTTCAGCAATCTATTATACTGATTACAGTAATCTATATACTAGTAACATAAAATTCTTTTTTTTTTTCTTTTCTTCTTCAGTTCTTGTGGTTATAATCAATGTCATGAATTCTTTCAAATCTCAGTATAGGCTGGGCTTTGCCTGCCATTGCTATTATATTGAACACCAGATTATATCAGATGTTGTTTTACCTCTTTAATACACTACCAAACTTAAATGACAAATATTACTCCTAGACCAAAAAAGGGAGCCTCTGCATGGTCGGTCATCTTGTTTCAAATAGCAACCAAATTCCCTCAAATCATAATCTACCATCTTAACATCAGAAGGACACATCTGACAACAATGTTGTCCCAGGTGTAAAAGAAACAGATCGGATGGTCACAGCTGGAAGATATTTGATCATAGATCTACTTAAACTGGGTTGACCTTGGGCTAAACAACAACAAGTACCATTCCAATTTTAGGCCTTTTTCATATGTCCTATTTCTAATCTGCAGTGTCTTAAAAAAATTTTCTTAAGAATTATGATTCATTTATGCAAAAATATATATATTGTTTCAGTGTTTGATCTTATACTTCTTCAAGCTGCCGCAACCAAGATACATTTCACCATGTCAGACCAGGAATCCTGTTTCCCCCATTAGGTCTTCAAATTCATGTTGTATGTCTCTGTCAATAATATCAATGTAGTTGAGTGGTTTTAATCTTCTAGAAATCTCCAAAATGTAACATCTGATATTAGTAATGTAATACAACAGCAGCGACCAGCAAAGCCTACCTTGTGTTGAACAACAATAGCAGAGATGGGTGTGATGTGTCCCTAAATCAAATCTCAGATTAATTACTAATTACTTCTGGATTTTAGATTTTATAACAATGTCACCTGCAAAGTGGGAATCTGACATCGCTGACATTGAAGACATCGTTAATGCACAAGAACCTGTAACTAATAGGAACAATGTCGCTCGAAGAATGGTAATGCCTCGAGTTCGCAAGCGGAAAAAGGTTGTGGAAGCTGCTCCAATACAAGCTGATAGTGTGATACCAGGTATGGTAATAGTATTTTTTTCTTCCTTTTTTTCCATTTCCTATTTCCCTTATCCAGCCAGCTAGTTTTTCTCTGCCTGCTATTCCTAGGAGGGTTGTGTTGGCAGAGTCTTCAGGCACCTTCTTCATAGGGTTCTGTCAGAAGCAACTTTCAGCATGACCAACTGACACTATGAATATCATCCAACATTCCCATTCTTGATCTACCCTTGGGTCTCCTGCCAGTTGGCTCAGCATGAAGAATCCTTCTTGCAACCTTTTCTTACAACATTCAAACCACATGTCCTTAGTACCAGAACTGTAACCTGTGGCCTGATGTGGAGAGATTTCTTGATTCCAAGCTACACACCCTATAAAGTAACATTATTCAAGAGCAGTGATTCTCAACTGAGGGTCCATATAGGATTTTATTGTTAAAATTTATCTGCAATAAATTGGTTATACTTCTACCATATGCAAAATATTTTAACAATTTTTTAAATACAATTCTTAATAATATTTAACTATCATAAAATGAGGATGAAAAAATGTATGATTTCTTTAAACAGTGAATGGTTATGTGGATTCATCTGAGTAAGATAGAAATCAAAGGGGTCCATAGGTACAAAATGGTTAAGAAGCATGTTCTAGAGATTCTTCAGAAGAACCTTAATTCAGCTGCTTGTATTCACAAATCATTCTATGTGCAGGTGTTTTTTTTAATTTAATGTTTAACAAAACAAGGTAACTCTTTGGCTTGAGAAAGTAAACAGTCCACCTTGTTCCAGTGTCTTCACATTTTAAGCTGTTAAGCTACAGAATATATCGTTTATGCAAGATATAAACAAATATAATTTCTGTTGACATGATATCCATGTGGTGACAGAGACAAACAAACGCACACAGCAGACTTCCATAGAGCTTCTTTATAAAATTTCACTCGTAAAACATAGAATCAATCTGAGGCTTTAATAGAAGACACTTGCCCAAGGTGTCACACAGTAGGATCAAACCTGAAACTCTGCGATTGTGAGACAAACATTTTTTTACCACAGAGTCATTCCTGTACTCCCCTCCTATTTGAAGTAGAAACCTTTCCCACTTTATTTAATACTATCATCATCAGTTTATTCCTGGTTTCCATACTGACATACTGATAACCTAACAGTCCATTGTACTGTTAGACAGGTTATCACAGTCCAATCAGTTTTTATTCAGAAGTATTGCCCTCCTAGGTGTGCTAAAGGGACCACATCTTGGTCATGTGTTTTATTTTAGCAATAAAATTAGAGTAAGTTCAACATATTATTCCTTACACTTTTGCTAATTCATATTTGAATACCCCCAAAAATCGCGGACATTGAATTATTTTTTTAGTTTCCTTTATTGAGTTGTACCTAAATCTAAAATGTGTTGCCTTTCCATTATTTAGAAATAATGTGATTCCAAGCCGTTTGTCATCTTGTTTTTATATTTCATTTATGCAGGAACCCAGAATATTTATTTGAAGACTTGGGGCTGTTCACATAACAATTCTGATGGAGAATACATGGCTGGGCAACTTGCAAACTATGGTTATACTATAACTGGTTGGTTGGAACTTCACTTTTTGTCTCCTTTTTACATTTGGTCTTTTATTGAAAAAATTTATATTCATCATCATCATCGTTTAACGTCCGCTTTCCATGCTAGCATGGGTTGGACGATTTGACTGAGGACTGGTGAAACCGGATGGCAACACCAGGCTCCAGTCCGATTTGGCAGAGTTTCTACAGCTGGATGCCCTTCCTAACGCCAACCACTCAGAGAGTGTAGTGGGTGCTTTTACGTGTCACCCGCACGAAAACGGCCACGCTCGAAATGGTGTCTTTTATGTGCCACCCGCACAAGCCAGTCCAGGGGCACTGGCAACGATCTCGCTCGAAAATCCTACAGGAGCCAGTCAGGCGGTACTGGCAACGGCCACGCTCAAAATGGTGCATCTCATGTGCCACCCGCACA
>NC_068988.1:13741873-13743595 GCF_001194135.2 Octopus bimaculoides | reverse complement strand
TGTATCACCTGGTTCGTAATACGGGTGACTAGGCTATAGCCAACACTGCCAGATATTTTGAGCTGCCTATATTATAGCTCTCTACCATTACGTGCCCCTGGACTGGCTTGTGCGGGTGGCACATAAAAGACACCATTTCGAGTGTGGCCGTTTTCGTGCGGGTGACACGTAGAAGCACCCACTACACTCTCTGAGTGGTTGGCGTTAGGAAGGGCATCCAGCTGTAGAAACTCTGCCAAATTAGATTGGAGCCTGGTGTTGCCATCCGGTTTCACCAGTCCTCAGTCAAATCGTCCAACCCATGCTAGCATGGAAAGCGGACGTTAAACGACGATGATGATGATTACCACTGTATTTGTGTGTGAGTGTGTTGTTGTGGGGATGGATCTGGTTAGAGTGTTGGGCTCATAATCATGAGATAGTGAATTTGATTCCTGGGCTGTGTTGTGTTCTTGAGCAAGACACTTTATTTCATGTTGCTCCAGTTCACTCAGCTGTAGAAATGAGTTGCGACATCACTGATGCCAAGCTGTATTAGCCTTTCCCTTTTCTTTGGATAACATCGGTGGCATGGAGAGGTGAGGCTGGTATGCATGGCTGACTGCTGGTCTTCCATAAACAACGTTGCCCAGACTTGTGCCTCAGAGAACTTTCTAGATGTAATCCCATGGTCATTCATGACCAAAGGGGGTCTTTACCCTTTTTTACTTACATACACACACACACATATACACATACAGATTATACAATTCAGTAGAATCTAGATACATCAACATGTAATGTGGGACACCAGAAATAGTGAGGTACAATAACATACAGTTCACAGTAAGATAAAACAACCATGAAGTGATCAGGTTATCTTGTATGGATGTATGGATGTATGGATGTGTGGATGGATGCGTGCATTGTAAGCAAGCAAGTGCAGGCATGGCTGTGTGGTTGAGAAACTTTCTTCCCGACCATGTAATCTCAGGTTCAGTCCCACTGCATGGCACCTTGGGCAAGTGTCTTGTATAGTCCTGCGCCAACCAAAGCTTTGTGGGTGGATGTGGTTTGTGGAAACTCAAAGAAGCTCATCATGTATGTATTTGCGTATGCTTGTGTGTACTCTTGTCCAAACATCACAAGATGGTTGTAAGTGAATGTTTCCGTCATACAAGTGATGTTGTTTGTTTCCAACTGTCCATGAAAGCCATGTCTAGTAATGGGCAAATATTACCTTGTTTAGAAAGCATGAAAAAGTGGGTGTTTAATGATGATGATAATGATTAGGAGATATGAATGTATAAACTAGAATGTATACTTTCCATGTTCATATTTGAATTTTTAGCGTTTCAATAATTTTTCTCTGATTTTACTCATTCACAAATTTGATGGACATATATCAGTATGTAAGCTGACTCAAGAAATCTCTAGTGAGACTTTTTTTATTGATGTACCTGAAGAGACCCAGAACGGGTCGAAACATGTTTTGTCCCCAATAAAGTCTATTACACATTCCATCTCCTATTTTATTAATACTGTTACCCCAACCACTACTATGAAGTTCCTGCAATAAATCTACAGAGCCTGTGGAAGAGCCTGTTCTCTTCTGTCTGAAATTTGTGCTTATATAAATACTTCATATAATTCATATTTAAAGTCTCTACCACTAATGATGCTCTGTGTATGTGTATGCATATATGTATATGTACACACATACATACCTATATATATATATAT
>NC_068988.1:13736987-13741773 GCF_001194135.2 Octopus bimaculoides | reverse complement strand
GTTATACTTTTTAAAGGTGTAATGTATTTATTTATCTATTCATTTTTAAAGATTCTAAGGAGAAGGCAGATTTGTGGATACTAAACAGCTGTACAGTAAAAAGTCCTGCTGAAGATCATTTCCGTAATGAAATTAATAAAGCTAAATCTTTAGGAAAACATCTTGTGGTAGCTGGATGTGTGCCACAGGGACAACCCAAATCAGAATATCTTTCTGTAAGTTACTCTCAGTCTCCACATCTCTCTCTCTCTCTCAATGTGTGTGTTTTCCCAAAGCTTCTACAATTAGACTTTCTGAAAATTAATTAATCAAATCTTTTTTCTACTTTCAGGGAATAAGTGTATTGGGTGTACAACAAATCGATCGTGTGGTTGAAGTTGTTGAAGAAACTCTAAAAGGTAAATACACTTGTTTTACTTAGATTTTTTTCCCCAGTTCCTTGTTAATAACTCAAAATGTCATTTGTATACAGATAAAAAAAAAATTACTTTAACCCTTTAGCATTCAGATTAATTGATCAAATGTAATGCTTATTTATCCACATTTTTAAAAATTAATCATATATTATCTCATAGCCTTGAGATTTGATGATGTGATTGTTTATTTTTAGAATGATATTGTAGGGTAGGTGTGAGAGGCTGAATCTAACCAGTTTCAACATAAAATTAATAGAATATACGGACCAGATATGGCCAGTTTAAATGCTAATGGGTTAATGCAAATCACTAAAGCTGTACAAGACTAGATAGATTACAATTAAACCTTGGGAGAGGCATTATGCTGGTAATAAACACACACACTGGTTCAGTCCTTTATTAATTTATATAGTTTTTTGTTAAATTATTTCATTGCACTCTTGCAATCTCTTCAGTAACTTGTCTTATTTATTAAATAAATGGAAGTGGAGAGACAAGTTACTGAAGAGATTGCAAGAGTGCAATGAAATAATTTAACAAAAAACTATATAAATTAATAAAGGACTGAACCAGTGCATGTGTTTATTACCAGCATAATGCCTCTCCCAAGGTTTAATTGTATTTCTTTCAACACACGTATCCACATCAAGAATCTTGCACACGAAATACACATACAAAACTAGATAGATTGTTTTGCCATAAGTTTTGTATGTTACTATTCTAAGTTCCTATGATGGAAATTCATGTTAGTTGGGACACATACACATGATGGACATCAATAGATGAGACAGATAGAAACCAAGCCAAAACAGATTGGAGCCTGGTGCAGTTTACCATCTCCAGTCAAACTGTCTAACCCATGCCAGCATGCAAAACGGATGTTAGATGATGGTGGATGCCCTTTCTATTACCAATTTTTATTGACTTCTAAATAATTAATTTCTTAATATGTAGACATAAATTTTGTTATACATGAGTTCACCACTGTGTATATCAATAGATCTCAAAGTTTGGATATGGATATACTAGCTGGTGTACCCGGTAGTTCCCGGGGTAAAGAGGTTCTATTGAAACGCCTTATCATTCTGATTTAAGAAAGCAATTTCCAGGGGCCGTATTATAGATTTTTTCAACAATCTAAGTATGTTATAAGGTTTCCAGACATGAGTTCTACTCACATGTCAAGTTTCATCAAAATCAATAAAACGATGTAGGAGGAGTTTGATAACAATGCCACAAACATACACCGATTTTCCACATATGTAGTAAATGGAGGTGGGAGGTGCATAATCTCACATTTTTTTTTTTTCTCTTTAAATGTTTCAGCCCAAGGTTGGGGCCAAACTTGGGTACTGCCATTAACCATTTGACCGGAATGTTCTTGGAAAAAATTTTAATTATTTCTTTTTCATTTTTGACCAGGTCATACGGTACGATTGTTTGGTCAAAAAAAGCAAGCTGGTAAAAAAACTGGAGGTGCTTCACTGGCGTTACCAAAAATTAGAAAGAATCCTTTGATAGAAATAATTGCTATCAACACTGGGTATGTACACCAATTAAAAATGACAATATTGTGTCAGTATTTAAAAACACATTAATCAAATTAATCACAGCATGGTCTACATGTACATGCTTTTAAAAATCTCATTGTTAAGATGAGTTTAATAGTATGATGATCAACTATAAGATAGGCATTACAAGTGTTGCTTACTGTGATGTGTTAAACTTAGAATAGGAGAAAAAAGACAACAGTCAAATAATAACGGGGCAATCAATGTTAAAAGAAGAAAGAAAGTTTAAAAATTCATTCAGATATCATCATCATCTTCATATAATGTTCATATTTCATGGGTTGGCTGGTATAACAGGATCTAATGGGTTCAAGAGCTGCATTGTGTTCTACTATTTACTTTGGTATGGTTTCTTATGGCTGGATGCCCTTCCTAATACCAACCACTCCATCGCATATGCTGGGTGTTTTTTTTTTTTCTTGCCACCAGTACTGTTGAGGTTCTATGCAACTCACAAGACTCTAAACTCCAAAGGAAATGGGGTCGGCTTTATGCTGTGGGACAACATTTACTTTAGATTTTATTTTACTTCAACTAATCTACACTCCAACCCCACAGTTTTTTTTTCTTTTTTGCTAATTGACATTAGACAGACACTCCACTGCTTGTCTTCTAGGGCACCACCTTGAAGAATTTTAGTCAAACAAATTGCCCCTAGTACCTATTTTTTAAAGCCTCCTACTTATCCTATCAGTCTCTTTTGTTAAACTACTAGGTTACAGTGACACAAACCCATCAACACCAGTTGTGAAGTGGTAGTGGCGGGATGACAAACGCAAACACAAAGATACACACACACAACAGTTACCATCTGTCAGATCCACTCACAAGGCTTTGGTTGGCCTGAGACTATAGTAGAAGATACTTGCTCAAGGTGTCATGCAGTGAACCGAACGTGGAATCACATGACTGGAAAGCAAGTTTCTTACCACACAGCCACACCTGCACCTATATTAGGAGCAGGCTTGGCTCAACACTTTTTATACAAATATCAGGATTTATAGAACTACTCAAGTAACTTGTGTGTGTAAAAAAAAATACACTTGCTTAAAAAAACATATTGAATGTTTAGTAAACTTCGCTAAAAGGTATTTCATATTAAGCATTTCATTTTTGTTCTTCTCTGTTTAGTTGTCTCAACCAATGCACCTACTGTAAAACCAAGCATGCTCGTGGAGAATTAGGTAGTTACCCGCCAGACGACATAGTGCAACGAGCCGTGCAATCTTTTGAAGGTAAACTAATATATATTTTCTATTTCTTCCTTACAAGAGTACACCAGAAATTACTAATGCTAATTCCTATAAACATAACAACTGGATATTGAAAGGAAAACACTGACTTTCTTAGAGAATAATTTTATATTATCTGGCTTTTTTTTTTCATCATCATTGTCTTTAACATCCACTTTTCTGTGCTTACATGGGTCAGCTTGAATTGGTTGAGGCAGATTTTATACAGCCTGATGTCCTTCCTATCTCCAGCTCAAATATTACCAAGTGATATTTTCTCATGTTTAAACTTGTTTTCGTGAAAGACTGGAAGCTAATGACACTGCCTGTATGACAGTGGCACTTGTTTACAATTATCATAAAGTAACACAAACACATGCACACATACACATTTACATATGATCATAAGCACAAACAAAAAATGCCTCACTTACACAGACACACACACTCATACACACACATGCAAACACATACACACATCATTCAGCCTCTCAGCCCAACATCCTGGTTGGCATTAGGAAGAGCATTGAGCTGTAGAAACCATGCCAAAGCAGATGTAGAACTTGGCATAGCCCTCTGGCTCATCTCTCCCTGTTGAACCTTCCAACCCATACCAGTTGGGAAGCAAACTTCTTAACAACTCAGCCATGCTTGGTTGATAAAGAGAAAACTTACTGAGCACTCCACAGACATGCATACCCTTAATGCAGTTCTCAGGGAGATTCAGCATGAAACAATGTGACAAAGCTTGCCCTTTGAAATACCGGTAGTACTTATTTTTGCCAGCTGGACTGGAACAACATGAAGTAAAGTATCTTGCTCAAGGATACAATGTACCTGCCAGGAATTGAACTGGCGACCTCACAATCGTGAGCCAAATACCTTAACCACTAAACCATGTGCCTTCATTGTTAGTATAATAATTCTATGCTAAACTTTGTTTTTACAGAGGGTGTTGTGGAGATATGGCTTACTTCTGAAGATCTTGGTGCTTATGGCCATGATATTGGTGTAACGCTTCCAGAACTTCTCTGGAAGCTTGTTGATGTAATACCTGAAGGTTGTATGTTGCGGTTAGGAATGACTAACCCACCTTACATTTTGGAACATTTAGAGGTAATTACTTTAATTAATTTAATTGTTTCACTCATTGGACTGTGGCCATGCTGGGGCACTGCCTTGAAGGGTCCTTAATCAAGCAAACCACCACTAGCACTCATTTTTTTAAAGTCTGGTACTCATTCTGTCAGCCTCTTTTGTCAAAGTGCCAAGTTACTGGGATATAAACAAACCAACACCAGGTTTTCAAGTGGGGGAGAGGGGAACAAATACACACACACACACATGTCCATTTTTCCCCTCTCTCCAGCTGTTTTCTTTCCTTATTCCTTTCTAGAAAAGTGTAAGCCCAAAACAGCAGACTCTTCCATTTTTCCTGAACATCAAACTAATACACCTTGTTTGTTGTTTCCTCACCAGTCTTTGTCTTTTGTACAATTTTGAACCATGCATATACATACATACATACATACATATATATATATATATATATATATATATATATATA
>NC_068988.1:13732831-13736106 GCF_001194135.2 Octopus bimaculoides | reverse complement strand
GTTTCTGTTGTACCTGTAATTCAAAGGGTCAGCCTTTTCACACTGTGTTACGCTGAATATCCCTGAGAACTACATTAAGGGTACACGTGTCTGTGGAGTGCTCAGCCACTTGCACGTTAATTTCACGAGCAGGCTGTTCTGTTGATCAGATCAACTGGAACCCTCGACGTCGTAAGCGACGGAGTGCCAACAACACCAGTATCAATTCTGCTGTGGTATATATATATATATATATATATATATATATATATATATACACTACAAGTTTCATCATGGTTTTTGTCTATTAAAATTCACTCACAGTGCATTAGTTAGTGCAGGGCTATAGTAGAAGACGCTTACCAAAGGTGATGCACAATGGAACTGAACTCAAAACCATGCAGTTGCAAAGCTAGCTTCTTAACCACAAGGCCATGCCTGTGTCTATGGTTTCAATAATTCTGAAATGACATTTTCATATTGACTTTTAATGCCTTTCACAATTTCCGTGTTCAAATTGTTTACTTTGCATATTACAATCTTCTCCACCACAGTTAACAGTATACATGTTAGTTATGTTAGTTATGTTATTTTTGTTTTTTTCATTGAAGGAAATGGCTAAGATTTGTAACCACCCACGAGTTTATGCCTTTTTACACGTTCCTGTGCAGTCAGCCTCTGACAGTGTTCTCATGGACATGAAACGAGAATATTGTATTGATGACTTCAGACATGTTGTAGATTTTCTAAAAGAAAAGTAAGCCTTTTTTTTTTTTTTGTATGTGTGTGGTTAGGAAACAAGCTTCTTACCACACAGTTAACTCACAAGAGTTTAAAGTTTTTTTATTGCACTTTGTAGTTTTGCCTTGAAACGTCTTGTAATCTATAAAGACAACCATTAATTTGTTCCTTGGTTGTTTTTTTTTTTTTCAGAGTTCCTGGTATTACCATTGCTACAGACATTATATGTGGCTTCCCAACAGAGACAAATGAGGTATGAGACAGTCAGTTCTTAATTATTATGGTGTGGAAGGAAGCAAAATGTATGCATTTATATGTCTATGTTCTTTCTTTGCCTCTCTATCTATCTTTCATGCACACATGGACAAGTAGCTCACATTTTATTCTCTCAAATTTTTTTACTCTAACTTTGCTGGAAGTCTTTGAATCTTAAAAGAAGTTAACCAAAGTTTTAGCTTGATATTGTGAAATAACAGGGTCTAGTATTGTTTCCTTTTGATATTTTTAGCATTTTATTTTGTTAATTCCTTGATGCAAGTATATGTTTCATTATTATCATAGATTATATATAACAGAAGTTGTTGTTGTGTGATAGCCTTTTGATAAAATTATGTAATACATTAATTATTTTTGAAAACAATGTAAAAATCTTTATGCAATATTCACAAATTTGTAATAAAGAATAATTAGAAGTCCTTATATCTCAGCAAGTAGAAGGTGCATGGCTCAGTGGTTAGAGTGTCGAGCTCACAATCATGAGGTAGTGAATTCGATACCTGGATCAGGCTGTGTTGTGTTCTTGAGCAAGACACTTTATTTCATGTTGCTCCAGTTCACCCAGCTGTAGAAATGAGTTGCGCCGTCACTGGTGCCAAGCTGTATCTTTCCCTTGTATAACATCAATGGCGTGGAGAGGGGAGGCTGGTATGCGTGGGCAACTGCTGGTCTTCCATAAGCAACCTTACCCAGACTTGTAGACTTGTGCCTTGGAGGGAAAGTTTCTAGGTGCAATCCCATGGTCATTCATGACCAAAGGGGTTCTTTACCTTTTAGAATAACTAGGGAGATCTGGATTGAAACATTTTATGCCACTGTGTTTATGTGCCAAATATATGCTCTTGTATAATGTACACGCATAATTATGAATAATAAAATCCTACAAACACAAATTTTTCTTTTGTATTACAATGTATAGAAAAGAGGAAGGTATAGTCATATCTATTATAACTGTTGTATAAAAGATATTGCTAAAATTCATGCATCCTAAACAAGACAAAACAAATTCGAAGTGATGTTTGAATTTTCCTAGATGGTTATCCTGTAAGGGACGACTCCAACTACCTCCACAGGAAATTATAAAAATTGTAATGTGTGTATATTTAAGCTCTAATTGTGCATATCTAGTTAAATATTATTACTTGTGGTTTAATAATTCTTATTTCTAATACCTTCATAGCTCCTACTCTTTTAAACCAGCACATATTTAATACTGAATATTTGATGACTGTTAATGTAAATTGATATTTTTGTTATAGGATTTCAATGAATCTTTGGCACTTGTTAAGGAATACCAGTTCCCAAGCTTGTTCATAAACCAATTTTTCCCTCGTCCCGGTACTCCTGCTGCTAAAATGACCAGAGTTGATCCTCAAGAGGTAATTTTGAAAGTTTTCAGTTTATTCTGCATCATTCTCATCATCATTTAATGTCTGTTTTCCATGTTGGCATGAGTTGAACAGTTTGACTGATGCCAATGGCCAGAAGACTGCACTATGCTCTAGTTTCTGCTTTGGCATAGTTTCTACAGCTGGATGGCCTTCCTAATGCCAACCACTTCACAGAGTGTCCTAGAAGCTTTTTACATGGTACTCTTAATGATTAGTTGTTGTAAAAAGCTTACTTCCCAATCACTTGGTTCTAGGTACATTCGTAGTGCATGACACTTTGGGCTTCTTTTACTATAGCCTTGGGCTGACAAGCCTTTTGAGTGGATTTGGTTGAAAGAAACTGAAAGAAGTTCATCATGTGTGTGTGTCTTTGTGTCTGTATTTGTTCCCCACCATCGCTTGACAACAGGTGTTGGTGTGTTTATGTCCCCATTACTTAGCAGTTTGACAAAAGACATCAATACAATAAGTACCAAGCTTAAAAAAATTAATAAGTACAGGGGTTGGTTCATTCGACTAAAATCCCTTCAAATTGGTGCCCCAGCATGACTGCAGTCTAATGGCTGAAACAAGCGAAAGAATAAAAGATATGTAAAGTTAATAATCTCACAAATCTCTGAAATACAAAATTTCAATTTGTGAAAGTTTTAATGTTAATCCCATTTCTCACAATGCTGCCTAATGGCAGTGTTTATTATTGTTAGGTAAGGTGAGCAGGATTTGCAGAACCATTACAGCATCTGATAAAATGCATTACAGTATTTTTTTTTTTCCAACTCTTTACATTCTGAGTTCAACCTTGCTTTTCTTTCATCTGGATTCGATAAGATAAAAGTACCAGTCTACAACTGGGTTGATGTTATCAGCTAAACAATGCCCCCCCCCCCC
>NC_068988.1:13717565-13732820 GCF_001194135.2 Octopus bimaculoides | reverse complement strand
CCCCCCCCGCCTCTCAAAAATGTTGGCCTTGTGCCTAATTCAGAAACCATTATTTTGTGAGAGCAGCAGATTGGAAAAACTATTACAGCATCTAACAAAATGCCTTGTGGTATTTTTTCTGGTTCTTTATGGTCAGTGTAGGTGCATAGCTTAGTGGTTGGGGTATTTGTCCCGCAATCATAAGATTATGAGTTCATTGTGTCCTTGAGCAAGACACTTTATTTAATGGTGCTCCAGTCCACTCAGTTGGCAAAAATGAGTTGTACCTGTATTTCAAAGGGCCAACCTTGTCACATCC
Organism: Octopus bimaculoides; assembly: GCF_001194135.2. Lineage (NCBI taxonomy): Eukaryota > Metazoa > Mollusca > Cephalopoda > Octopoda > Octopodidae > Octopus > Octopus bimaculoides. Next base: position 13,732,522 of record NC_068988.1, on the reverse strand, counting down.
TGTGTCACACTGAATCTCCCTGAGAACTACATCAAGGGTAGGCTTGTCTGTGGAGCACTCAGCCACTTGCATGGCATGTTAATTTCATGAGCAGGCTGTTCCGTTGATAGGCTCAACTGGAACCCTCATCATCATAATCGACAGAGTGCCAGTTTATGTTCACAGTTCAAATCCCATGAAGCCCAACTTTGCCCTTCGTCCTTCTGAGGTTAATAAAATAAATTATTAGTCAAGTATTGGAATCAATGGTATCAACTAACACCCCCACCCTCCAAAATTGCTGACCTTTATACTTAAAATCAAAAACAATTCTTTTATTATTAGGTAAAGAAACGAACTAAAGCAATGTCTGAGCTATTTCAATCGTATTACCCTTATAGTCACAAGGTGAGTTCATTCTTTATATTATTTATATTCAAAATGTAAAATGTCAGGTTAGAAGAAAAGAAACACTCATTAAATATTGCTGTGGTATTACCTTATTTAATACAATATTTAAATGTTGAATTAAAATTATCATTTTAGAGTAAGTTTAAGAATAACAACAGAATATTTAATGATAGGGAGATTCAATACTGAAAGTAGAGTTGAATTTATTGTGAATTTCAGTTTGACTTAGTCTTTAAGTTTTGCTTTATGGTTTATTCAACTAGATTGGTTAAATTTATAGTGATAAAGTTAATACTTTGTAATTAAGTTTGCTGGCTTGGAAAAAGTTATTTATAATTGCTAATTACTTTCTTTTGAAGAGTAAAAGAATGCAATAAAAATTAATGCAAGTGAACTAGTTCTGTAAATAAATTAGTATATTTTTAATTCCTTCAAGGGTTATAGTCATATATATATATATAAATATATATCATCATCATCATCATCGTTTAACGTCTGCTTTCCATGCTAGCATGGGTTGGACGATTTGACTGAGGACTGGTGAAACCGGATGGCAACACCAGGCTCCAATCTAATTTGGCAGAGTTTCTACAGCTGGATGCCCTTCCTAACGCCAACCACTCAGTGTAGTGGGTGCTTTTACGTGTCACCCGCACGAAAACGGCCACGCTCGAAATGGTGTCTTTTATGTGCCACCTGCACAAGAGCCAGTCCAGGGGCACTGGCAACGATCTCGCTCGAAAACCCTACAAGGCCAGTCAGGCGGTACTGGCAACGGTCACGCTCAAGATGGTACATCTTATGTGCCACCCGCACAAGAGCCAGTCCAGGGGCCCTGGCAACGATCTCACTTGGCTTGCCGGGTCTTCTCACGCACAGCACATTTCCAAAGGTCTCGGTCAGTAGTCATCGCCTCGGTGAGGCCCAATGTTCGAAGGTCTTGCCTCACCATATATATATATATATATATATATATATATATATATATATATATATATATATATATATATAAATACACACACACACACATATGAGAGAGACAAAATTAATGTATGACATTTTTCTATTATTAATACATACCTTATAGGCACTTTAAATTTCTTTTAAAACATTTTATTACATTTCCTTTGTGTAATGTATTGATGCAGTTAATTTTATTTTTATATATATAAGTTATAATATTCAATTGTTAAAATTGTCTTTTATAGGTTGGTGAAAAACATACTGTACTTGTGACAGAAATATCATTCGACCAGAATTTTTATGTTGGACATAATAAGTATTACGAGCAGGTTTGTATCATCATCATCATCATCATCATTGAGTGTTTTAAATCTAGGTTTTGTCCCTATTAATGGGGGTAGCCGGATCTACTTCAATGCCATAGCAACTGCCCTCACACCATCTCGCCAACTTACCCGATTTTGGGCATCCTCCTTTTTCAAACCAACCTTCTCAATCTCCTACTCCACCTGTCCCCTTCACCTTTTCCTCGGTCTACCTCGCTTTCGCACTCCATTTACCTCAAATGCAATCACCCTCAGAACATGTATCTAAAAAAATATTACAAATTCTTTGATATATATATATATATAATTTTTAAGAATGGCAAAAAAGCAACAAAAAAAAAACCTACACTTATTGACCTAAACTGGTTGATACCAATGCTGAGGTGTCCTTAATTCATGGAAAATAACAATTTATACATAGAATATCTGTATAGAATTTAGAAAAGCATCATTGATTTTTATGGTTTGTAATGCAAAAGTAATTGGCAGAGGCATTAGTGCATTAGACAGAAAGCCATTTATCATTTGTTCCATTTGGCTGAACTGCACTTACATATATAAAACACATATTTTTCAGCATTCTCTTTTCTATTTCATACCTTAGAAATTGATTTTCTTGTTAATTTATTGTTCTCTCTTTCTCTCTCTCTCTCTCTCTCTCTCTCTAGGTATTAGTAGCAAAAGATGGAGATTTTATGGGTAAATCTATTGATGTCGAAATAACTTCAACAGGAAAACATTTTCTGAAATGTCATGTCCTTGGTCCAGAAAACATTCATAAATTAAATGTCCCTCCTCCTAAAGCAAAAGGTGAAGTTTCCGGAGCTAAACCTGTACTAATGGTAAGAAAAACTACAACTACCTTTACAAATTGAGATTTAATTGAAGCATTTACCTTTTTTGCATCTGAATATGTATATTGTGTTGAGTACTGGAATGTCTTGGACACTAATAGAATTTTGGATATTTTATTCTTCTGTTTTTACTCTTTTACTTGTTTCAGTCATTTGACTGTGGCCATGCTGGAGCACCGCCTTTAGTCAAACAAATCGGCCGTAGGACTTATTCTTTGTAAGCCTAATATATATATACACACAACAGGCTTCTTTCAGTTTCCATTTACCAAATCCACTCACAAGGCTTTGGTCGGCCTGAGGCTATAGTAGAAGACACTTGCCCAAGGTACTACGCAGTGGGACTGGACCCAGAATCATGTGGTTAGGAAGCAAGCTTCTTACCACACAGCCTGCTCAAATTTGAAAACTTTTTTCTTCATTCAATTTTTATCCTACTTACAGTTCTTTGGGTTTTTTTTTGGTTTTTTTTATTTTGCAGCCTCTACAAACATCTAAGATGCTTCCTATCTATACAGAGAAAGTACTTTTGACTCTAGCTGTCGTCTTTCTAATCACTGCTTCCTTTATCAAAGCATGGCAGTGGTATGCTATCCAATAAAGCTAACCTTTTGATAATGTATAAAATTTTAATAAATTGGAAAATTTCACCTTGTGTTGTTTTTATTTATTTGTTTTGATTTTCAAGTAGCACACAGATTGTAATTATTCCTCACAAATAGATGCCGGTGTAGCTGTATGGCTAAGAAGCTTGCTTCTCAATCATGTGATATCTGGTTCAGTCCCATTGTGCAGCACATGGGTAAATGTCCTCTGCTATAACCCAAGGCCAACCAAAGCCTTGTGAGTGGATTTCATAGACTGTATGATGATGTGTGTGTCTGTACTCTTGTTTTGACATTATGTGATAGTTGTAAGCAAACATCATCATCATCATACAAGCAAGGTTGTTCATTTGTCTTCCATGAAAAAACATGTCTGGCCAGGAGAAATATTACCTTGCTTGGAAACAAGTAAGGGTTGGCAGCAGAAAAGGGCAACTGTCCATAGAAAATACTGTTGTAATGAATTTTGGCTGGCCCATGCAAGCATGGAAAAGTGGACGTTAAATTAATGATGATGGTGAAATTTGCTGTTCTGAAAATAATCTTTCTTTTAAGAGAAGAAGAGTTGTATTTCTTGGATTCTTAGTCAACATAAGAAGCAAGAATAGTTTGATATTATTTTACAGATGTGGCCTGAAATCTGAACCCACTTCAAGTCATTCCTATCACACATGCAACCCTTTCTGATAGTCCCATGAAAAAAAATCAAGGCATGTGGCCTAATTGTTAGTGTTGCATTCACGATTATATGGTTCTAGTTTCAATTGCCAGATCAGGCACTGCATTTTGTTTTGAGCAAAACATTTCATTTCATATTGCTTTAATTCATTCAACTGTAAGTGAATTCTAGCAATAGCTGGAAAGTTAATCCTGTGAAGGACTAGCATCCTGTTCAGATGAAAGTGTTGTAATCTCAGTCACTTATATGCCATAGAAACCAGGTTTAGACTCTTTATGTATTAATATAAATTTAGAAAAAAATAACAAGCATCTGATTCCAAGATTTATGAGTTTAAATACAGATATCCTGGAATTTGATGCTATATTTCTTCAAATGGTAAATAATTATAAGGTGAAACACATTAAAGGAATTCAAATAATTTATTATGAACATAATCAGGCATGAGCTTGTAAAGGGAGCTAATAATGAAGAATACTGTATTATCACCTAGATGGAAATATATATATACACACTGTAAAATACAATATCAGCCACGATAAGCTAGTAGGGGTTTGTTCAGTCACCTAATGATCTGTTAACAGATCAATGGCATGAAATTATTGGGCATTGTATAAATCTGCAAAAAAAAAAGGTGAAGAAAGAAAGCTTCCAACGAAATAGGTCTATTCTTCAAGTAAATTACCTGAATTTTTGGTTTTTAGATGTTAAAACTTAACTGAGCCGAATATCAAAAGGGAATACAGAGAAAATATAAATATATATGTATGCATGAAAACGAAGATATCTCAGTGTTGTGTTGATATTTGTAAACTGAAGGTCTAAGGAAAACAAATTCTGTAAACTAAATTAGAAGAAATATCAGTGTTAGCTGTGCTGATTACCTTGAGGTGTTTTGCTTTTGGCATCAGGTACAACTTTGATAAGAGAACTATTACATATTTGTGTATATGTAGTCACTTGCTTTTATAAATTCACTGGAAAATATAAGAGTCTGTATAGAGGAGATCAGATTTTAGCCCAGGTCTGGTGAATGTTGTGAGATGTTAAATAAATTCTGGTGATCCTGTTGCTACCATTTGACGAGACAGCCATTCAAGACCATCATGAAGACCATAGCCACTTTTGGCATCACACGCCTGAATGTGCCAACTGCGGTTACAGCAGAGTTTAAACAGTGAAAATTGTTCTGTAATCTCTTCAATGCTTGCACAAGATTCAATATCCTGGAAAAAATAAAATGAAATCATACAACTATACATTTATATATAAACATATATTTGTGAGTGAGTGTCATGGTGTTTGTGTTGTGTTTGCCCTCCACTCCACCCCCTTGACAACTGGTGTTGGTTTGTCTACATCTCTGTAATTTAGTGGTTCAGCAAAAGAAACTGATAGAATAAATACCAGACTTAAAAAGTAAGTACTGAGGTTGATCTGTTCAACTAAAATCCTGGAAGATGGTGCCCCAGCAGGGCTACAATCCAGTGAGTGAAACCAGTAAAAGTAAGATAAAACAAATTTTTCACTATAATTTATTTTTTTATAGAGTAATTTTTTTCCATGTAATATGCAGCCATAAAAATAAGAAGTTAACTGTCTTTAAATCATATTTTGATTTCTCTACATCTAATCAATGAATTTATCAATAATTTCAGAATAAATTCTCTCCATATTATATTAATTTTTGTCTGAACATACGATACATTCAAATTACCCGATCATTCTCACTCTCTCTTCTAAATGTGAATAGCACTGACATTCTCTCTACAGCAAGAAACTTACTCCTACACCTGAAATTGCTGGCTTTGTGCCAAAATTTGAAACCAATATACAAATACAATCTGCCACCTTAAGAAATTTAGTAAAATGAGAAAATTCAAATTTTGCTCTTTACTTTTTCCAAAATAAAAATTGAAAAGAAAGTAAAATATAACAAAATAAATATTTTTATCCTACCAACCTGCTTATTTGCAAAAATTAATAATGAAGCTTCTCGTAATTCTTTTTCTTGTACTAATTTAGCAAGTTCATTGTAAGCTTCCTGCAGACGGTCTTTATTACTGCTGTCCACTACATATATCACAGCTGAAAAGTTAATTAAATACAATTAGGTATGTTGAAACAACTCTAAATTAAAACCAGACAAGGTATTTTTGAGGAAAAGCATAAAATGTAAAAATTCCATTCAATTATTCTTGATCCACTTCTGAATGTTTACCCCAGTATGCCATTGTAGGTTTATCTATACCTTTGCAGGTCCATGTGTCCAAATTGGTTGATTGCAAGTCAAACAGGGTGTTCCCCTGCTCAGGTGATTAGCTCTGGTCTTAAGCAGCATCTAGGTGGAATTTGAACACAGAATTCAAACAATGTGCACATATCTTAAACATGTGCATTTGTATATGTATCTATGTGTACAATTCAATGTAAAATATAAAACCAATTAAATATACTTTATCTTCTCCTACAGTCTTTGGTTAACCAATATTAGTATATGCAGTAGACAGAAGCTGCACACAAGCTGCATGTGTGTGTATGCGAATGTCATTTCTTTGTGTCTTCATTAACATCTGGGTAAAAAAAAAATTACAGTGCTTTTGTTTATACTCTTCAGTAAACAAAAGTTCTGTAGTGCAGCAAACATACCTTACTTGAAAAACAAGGGTTGACAACAGGAAGAGAAAGGCTATAGCAGAAGACACTTTCCCAAGGTGCCACACTGTGGGATTGAACCCAGAACTATGTGTTTGGCAAGCAAACTTCTTATCACACAGCCACACCTGTGCCTATATCTGAAATCATGCAATTTTTTTTCCACATAAATTTTAATTTTTTTTTTTTATTCAATGAATACATTTACCTTGAGTATTAAAATAATAATGTTTCCATAAGGGTCGTATTTTGTGTTGACCTCCAACATCCCAAATAGTAAATTTTAAATTTTTATACTCCACTGTTTCAACATTGAAACCTGAAATTACAAAATGGAACCAAATCAGGGAAGCGAGTCAATAATTAACACATGTATATGTTTGTTCATACACACATACACACACAACTGTAATACATGCATATATACACTTATACATATTGGTTTCAAATTGTGGCACAAGGCCAGCAATGAAGGTTGGAACTTCAAAGTCAGTGCCACACCTCTTCTTGTAAAACTTTAATAAATGTGTGTGTGTGTGTGTGTGTGTATATACATATATATATATATACAATTAAAAGGGTAAAGGTTTATCAATTTATTAATTTATTAATAAATTAACAATTAATAATTTTTACCAAGCCCTTCGGTATGAAAACACCATTATCGGTGGAGAACTTATAAATATATATATATATATATATACACACACACACACATGCATATATATATATATATATATATATATATATATATATCCATATGGTAGTCATAATCTCTCATGGACAACCTGCTCAGATGATTTGTTTAGAGTGATCAACATTATCTGTACAGGAGCAGAGTATACCACACAAGAGATGAAGTGTTTTGCTCAAGAGCACAACACACCACCCAACCTGGGAATCAAACCTATGATCTCGCAATTGTAAGTGCAACGCCCTAACCACAAGGTCATGCACCATTACACACACACACACACACACACACACACACACACACACACGTGGTTGATGATGAGGAGCATACATTTATAAAAACTGTACCAAAACAAAAATGAAAAGAAAGAAACATGTCATGCACAATGACAAAGACAAGTAATTTTCTCTGTTACAATGTATACCAGGTGTCGAAACCCACAACTAGTGATAAGGCTCTTGTCAAAATCTCTTCAAAAACCACAGCAGTAAGGAAAACTGGATGTAAAATGAACAAGATGAGGATTATTTTATTAACACATAGCACAGATTAGAATAACATATTTTAGTGGAAGCAGAATAAAATAAAAAGAAAGAAATACTAACCTATAGTAGGAATAGTCTGAATAAATTCATTTTGTTTTAATTTAAAAAGAATACTAGTTTTTCCAGCATCATCAAGTCCTAGGGTAACAACACGCATCTCCATCTTAGGTCCAATATGAACTCGATTATCCTGTTAAAACAAATACAACCATTTTTAATGGAAACTGCAGCCTGACCCAAAGTCATCAAAAATATGTAATAATAATTTATGAAATAAATGTCTTGATTAAAACATGAAATACTATGTGAAACAGATCTTATTTTTAAACTTTAGATAATGTGAATTTTTTTACTGGTTTTTAGTCATTGGGTTCATGTTTGATTAAACCGTTTGGTCAATCAATCAATCAGCTAAGTTTGTCAAAGTCCTTTCATTGCCATTTGTAACTTCACCTATGAAATGCCCCCTCAACTCCAGGTCTCCCTCAGGTCTGTCTGTCTATCTCCTCATAACCCTTTCTAATATAAGCACAAGGCCTGAAATTTTGGGGGAATGGGAGCTAGTCGATTACATCAACCCCAGTGCTCAATTGCTACTTATTTTATCAACCCCAAAAGGATGAAAGACAAAGTCAACCTCAGTGGAATTTGAACTCAAGATGTAAAGCCAGATGAAAAAATGTCATTAAGCATTTTGTCCGGTGTGCTAATGATTCTGCCAGCTTACCACCTTTGGCTGTCTCTTCATAATAATTCTCCCAAGATACAACAAAATACATTTCAACACATGGGTTCACATCAAGCATCTTGCAAACCAAATACAAAAACAAAACATACCCTTGTAAAAGTTATTGGTATGGTTGGATCAAGAGGTAGTTGATCTGGAAGCTCAGAGAATTGTTGCTGTTGCTTCTGGATGGCATCCAATAAACTGTTAACTTCATTTTTGGCTAGCACCACCTTTGTATCATCCTGTAAAGAACAAGTATCATTTTAGGGATTATAACAAAAAAAAAAACCTTCATTCTTAATATGAACAGCTAGAACGACTAAAAGACAGGAATCATCCAGAGAGCATGTATACACTTACTTGACTTACTACAAAAAATTTAGGTTATATCTTTCTCACATGACACCAACGAGATGGCATCAAAAAGTTCCTAGACCAATTCAGTAATGTGCCAACAGATGGCACCATATGGTTGCATGTGCAGTGAGCACTAGCAGTGACCTTCATGAGGCAGTGTGCTGAGTGACATCACTGTGTTTACTTCATAAGTTGCGAAACTTGTGCTTTTTATGATCACATGTATGCTATGCTGTAGGCTGTGATTTTGTCATGAACAGGAACAAAGAGCCAACATGAAATTTTGTGTTAAACTTGGGAAGTCTGCTACAAAGACATTGAGCATGCTTCAGTAAGCTTACAGCGACGAGGCAATGGGTCGTACACAATACTTTGAGTAGCACAGGTGCTTCAAAAGTGGAAGAATGTCTCTGGGAGACGATGAGCAATCTGGAAGACCTGCTACAAGTGTCAACCCTGGAACTGTAGTATTGTGCATCAAGAATCCGTCCCCCAGGACTAGACCATCAGTTGAGAGTTCTACTGTAACATTTTGAAGCATTTGAGGGAGGACATTCAGCAAAAGTGACTGGATCTGGGGAGCATGAAATATTGGATTTTTCACCGAGCTTTCCTCACTCATGAGTTTCTTGCCAAAAACAACATGGTATCGTTTCTGCACCTGCCTCATTCGCCTGATTTAGCACCTGCAGAGTTCCATCTCTTCCTCAAGGTGAAAATGCAGCTCAAAGGTCATTGTTTTAACACCGTTGTTAAGATCGAAATTGAATAAATATTATTTTTCTTGGAAAATGATGAATGTTGGCATCCGGTTGTAGAAAATCCACCTCAACAAATTCCTTAGTGATACAACTGTATTACTTACTTGTTGTAAAGTAACTTCACATTGGAGACATACGGATGACACTTGACCAAGTAGGATGGCCATATCTTCCTGTTGCTGGCGTAATATACAAAGTTTTTCTCGGATGTGGGTATCTACAGTGGTTAGAGCAGCAAGTTCTTGACAGTTGAGATTCTGACGTAATTCATTAAAATATTCTTTGATTTTAGAACGTGCTTGCTCTGCTGTACCGGGTACCTGCAATGAAACCAAATTGGCACTATATGTAGTAAAATTAGGTTCTGAAAAAAAAAATAATTGAAAAAGAGATCAGGTATAGAAAAAATTGGTGTATACAAACAGAAGGTAAAAAAAAAAAACCATCAGGAATGATAACGAGAATAGGAGACCATCACCTTCATTATTTCAACATCCACTTTCCCATGCTTATATGGTTCAGACAGAATTTGCTGAGGTAGATGTTTTGTATAGCCTGGTGCCTTTCCTGTCATCTACCTTCATCTGTTTTCAAGTAAGGTAATATTTCTTCATGAATTCACATGTTTTCACAGAAGATTGGAAACAAAGGACACTGCTTACATGATGGTGACACTCGTGTACAATTAACATGGAATGATGATGATGATGTTGATTATGACACTGATGATGATGATGATGATAAATATGTTGACAAGAGCAAAAAGTTATTATTATTATTATTATTAATTATTACTAATTAAAAATGGTGATGATGATGATGATGATGATGATAACTGCAACAATAATAATAATAATACCTGCTGTGTAGAAGTGAAGCCATCAGATTGCACAACTGTTACTCCACCTTCGATCTGTTGAATGACTGATGCCATCTTGTGAGCAGATTCTGAAACCTCTTCTCCAAACGATTTGATGTGCTGCACAGCACTGATAATGGAATTGCGCACACTTTCTGCTTCCATCTCAAGAAGTGCATGCTACAAACCAAAAGTAAGCAGATAGAATATTAATGTTTCAAATGCCATTAGCAGGCACATTAAGATGTATAAATAATAGAAGAGTCTTAACCTAATCAACTCAGTTCTTAGTGACTAATGAATCTCAGGCAGTTTACCCTTTAGCATTTAGATTGCTATTAAATGTAATGCTTTTTTAATTAAAATAAGCAAAGTAGCTAGTTAGAAAATCTCTATAAGAGATGTAAGTAGTAACTATACAGCAGGGGTTGGCAAACTGGGGTAAATTACTCCAAGTGGGGTAAAAATGATATTCTTGGGGGTAATGAGGACTCATTAGACATAAGTAAAATTATATAAAAAAAACCATGTTCCTTGTTATGACAAATTTTTCTTCTGGCATGAAGAGGCAGTCAAAGAGTTGCTGCCTTTTGCAACAACCTACTTTGGCAAACAAAGATTCTCTACTTTAATGCAGATGAAAACAAAGCAGAGAAATTGATTGAACCCCAAAGACTGTATCCAAATTACTCTGGATTCAAAATACACCAATTTTTAGGTAATTGTAACAAAAATGAAACAACCTCATTTCTCCAAAACCTGAAGTGAAAAAGTTTCTAGAAAAATCCTTTTGTTTCATAATGAGGATATTAATTTATTTTATTGCATTTGTTTTATACTTTTTAGTATTCTCCATATAAATAGATTCAATAAACAGTTTGAATTCAAAGAATCTATGACTTTTCCTTTCAAATCAAGGGGGTAACATCAGTATAAATAAATATATTTTGGGGTTATTGGTTAAAAAAGTTCCCTGACTCTTGCTATACTGAGAAGTATATTGCGAGTTGGAACAAATTCCTGCTATCTCCAGTGGCTGGATGTTCACCACTGATGATGAGCACAAATAGCCCAAAACTTTTCAGTGTAGTGATTCCATCATCAGCTAGAAGATGGTAGGGGTTTGCTCCCCTGCTTGCAAGCATGACAAAATGCCAAAGGTCTCGGGCCTCCATTGCTTCCGTGAGGCCCAACACTCAAAAGGAACTCAGCCACTTTGCCTCCCTGAGGCACAACATTCGAAAGGAACTCAGCCATACATATTTACATGTATATAGAAATATATCTGTAAAGACCAGTGGAATTAACCAAAAAGATCCCTTAGTTGAAAAACAGATAAAGATTGGTGACAGGAAGAGCATCTGGCAGTAACATACTGCTTCAATAAGTCTTAATCCAGCTATACTAGCACAAAAACAGCAAACAAATATAAAATGACTGAATAAGTGCAAAAAGTCTAATTTATATCAAATAATGGTAATTGTTGGCATTGATTCTTAAAGGAATAGAAGTTATTGGATGCTAACTATCTCATGGGTTATCTAAGTACATAGACAGAGTAATATAGTCCACGCTCAAGACTTGAAGGGCATATCAATATTCTATTGTTGGAAAAAATAGTGCTTCTCTAAAAATCAATATTACAACAGTGATACCAAGAATACATTTATAAGTCTTTAGTGGAGCTTTAAATACCAAACTCTGATCAATATTGGATCCTGTGAGATTTTGCGTAGCTACTTTTCATACATTCATATCAGGCCATATTGATATATACATATATATACACACACATGTATGTATACATACAAGGGGTGCTGAAAAGTTCCTGGCTTTGGATAAAAGAAAATACAGGAGGATTAGTTAATTATGATTTTATGCAACATATTCCCCTCTCAGATTCATACACTTATTGCAGCAGTCCTTAAGTTTTTAAGCCCTGTAAAAGAACTTGGAAGGTTGAGCCTCCAGCCAAGCCTTTCATGTAACCCTTAAAGCCAAGAACTTTTCAGCACCTCCTCGTAAGTGTGTGTGTGTGTTTATATATGTATGTATATACGTATGTATGCATATACACACACACACATACATGCATAGTATAGAGGTGTTATAATTCAAGCTGTGTCCTCATGAAGCACACTGCACATGCCAGTAATCATATGTATATACGTAGATGTTGCATTTTAAATGAGAAAGTCATGCATACCAGTTAAAAGTCCTGACGAATCATAATATTTGCAGAGTAAGCATAAAAGGAAAACAAAGACTGGAAAATTTGGTATATTTTTAATTCCATGTTACATATGTTTCACTATAGTATAGAAAATACATAATAAATATTAATATTATTACTAGAGCTGGCAGAATCGTTAGTATGCCAGGCAAAATGCTTGGAAGCATTTTATCTGTTTTTACATTCTAAGTTCAAATTCTGCCAAGGTCAACTTTGCCTTTCATCCTTTCAAGGTCGATGAAATAAGTATCAGTTAAGCACTGGGGTCAATGTAATCGATGAGACCCCTCCCCTAAAATTTTAAGCCTTGTGCCTATAGCAGAAAGGATTAATCATGAATTTATCACTTATACTATTATAATTGTTAATAATTGTATTTATATTCATGATGTATTTCTTATACTGTGTTGAAACACACTTAACATGGAATTAAAACATACCAAATTTTCCAGTCATTGTTTTAATACACACACACACACGTATGTATGTATGTATGTGTGTATGTATGTATGTATGTGTGTATATGTATGTATGTATATATGTGTATATGTATATGTGAATAACCATATATATATATGTATGCATGTGTGTGTGTGTGTGTGTGTGCATTTTTTATTTTATATCTTTTACCTGTTTCAGTCATTAGACTGTAGCCATGCTGGAGCACCGCTTCAAGGAGTTTCAATTGCATGAGTCGGCCCCAGGACTTATATATCTTTTTTTAAGTCTGGTACTTAATCTACTGGTATCTTTTGCTGAACTGCTAAGTTTCAAGGATGTAAACACACCAACACCAGTATTCAAGTGGGAATGATGGACACGGACATACACACATGTATATATATATATATATATATATATATATATATATATAAGAGGCTTCTTTCAGTTTCCATACACCAAATCCACTCATAAGGCTTTGGTCAACCTGAGACTATAGCAGAAAGACATTTGCCCAAGGTGTCACCCAGTGGGACTGAAGCCTGGAATCATGTGGTTAGAAAGCAAGCTCCTTACCACACCCAAACACACTCATACATACACACACAACAGGCTTGTTTCAGTTTTTGTCTACCAAATCCACTCACAAGGCTTTGGTTGGCCTAGGGTATCAAGCTCTTGCCTAAGGTATCAAGCAGTGAGACTGAATCCAAAACCATATGGCTGAGAAGTAAGCTTCTTACACAGGTACGCCTGCCTTAGCAAAAGCTATAAAACAGAGTAATCAAATGTATTCTGTATGACAGTAAGCTGTTGTAGTATGAAAACATTTGAATCTCTCTTCTTATCACTTACATGATATCATAAAAAATACTCTGCCTGACCCTTCTTCACTAAACTGCAGTCTAGTAAACTACTCTTCCTGCTTAAATTTTCCCTTCCAACTAAGCAAACCCAGTTATCCGTTTTGTCAAATCTAAGAGGATCTGAAAAAGTCTGTCCTTATCTTTTATTTTTTATGACTTAATTCAGTCATTTGACAGTGGCCATGCTGAGGCACCACCTGAAGTGTTTTCGTCACACAAATACTCATCATTTAAGTCTGGTATTTATTTTATCGATTTTTATTGTCAAACCACTGAGTTACAGGGACACAAACAAACAAAATTCCAACTGTCAAGTAGTGGAGAGGGACACACACAGACACAATGACTCACATACATACATACATACACACACACATATGCTTCCACACAGTTTCTATGTGCCTAATTCACTCACATGGCATTGACCAGTCCAGGGCTATAATAGAAGACACTTGCCCAAGCTGCCACACAGTGGGATTGAACCTGAAACCACATAGTTGTAAAGCAAGCTTTTTAACCACACAGCCATGCCTGTGCAATGGCAAATGAATTTAAAACAACACCCTCCCACACACAGAGTCTCTCTTGGGCTGGTTCTGATGTAAAAAGCAGAACAGCTACTATAAATTGAAACGGTTCATATTTCTGAAAGTTCATTAGTTGCCAATGCATTTTTTAATCTTAAACATAGATTCAATTAAAAAAAAGTAGTTTAATTAGAAAATGACTAATGACTAAAGTAAATAAACAGAGAAAGTAATTAATATCTGTGTCTAAATGCATTTAAATTAGACAAGCTAAATATATTTTAAACTGAAGGCTGTTAAAGGAGAAATGTATATATTACACCCATCATATTTAATTATCATTGTATCTTTTGCTTGTTTCAATCATTGGACTGCAGCCATGCTGGAGCACCACATTGAGGGTTCAGTCAAACAAATTGACTCCAGTAATTCTTGGTTTTTTTTTTTTTGAAACCTGATACTTATGCTATTG
>NC_068988.1:13711591-13717555 GCF_001194135.2 Octopus bimaculoides | reverse complement strand
TTTTTTTTTTTTTGTTACCAAACTGCTAAGTTTTGGGGACATAACACAAAAACAAACCAACACCAGTAGTCAGATGGTGGTGGGGGACAAACACAAACACACACATGCATAGATATGTCAGGGACTGAACCTGAAACCATGTGGTTGGGAAGTAAACTTCATAAACACACTATCACACCTGCGCCTAAAAATACAAAACAAAAAAAAGGAAGAACACATTGGCTAATGTAATCTGAGGTAAACTATGCCAAGAGATAAAAAAAAAACAGTCTTATTTTGCTTTGGTGTAACTGGAACCTTGGTCATGGCTAGTATGCCTTTGATCACAGGCCTGTTCAGTTAGGACTGATCTGGGGTTAAACAAGAGCAACCCTTATGAAACAATACTAATTAAAGGGTTAACGAGACATCTTTACCTTATGTCGCACATGTCGTCCATAGTCCTTACATATGTAGCACATCAGGGGAGACATCTTACACTCGTCTTCCAAACAAGCAAATTCCACCAGATGCATCGGATGGTAACTGCATTTGGGGTTTTCTCGCGGCTTTTCAGATAATGCAACTCGCTTGTGTCGAGCCAAGGTGCGAGTTGCATGTGTAATTTCTGAGCATTCTATGCACAAATGAGTGCAGCATGTAGTGCAGTAAAGTACAGCAGTATGGAGCTCATTTTCATCACAGACTATTGCAAGCTGAAATGTAAAAAAAAAAGTCATTATTATCATCATCATCATCATCATCATTGTCATTTTTAATGTCCATTCTTTCACACTTGCATGGGTTAGATGGAATTTTTAAAAAAATAATAAATAAATGCACCCTTTTAAAGCCTAGCCAGGCTCATGGGCCCGGTTTCCCGGTTTCTATGGTGTATGTGTTCCCCAGCTGAACGGGATGCCAGTACATCGCAGCGTTACTCATTTTTGCCAGCTGAATGGACTGGAGCAACGTGAAATGAAGTGTTTTGCTCAAGAACACAACACGTCGCCCGGTCCAGGAATCAAAACCACAATCTTATGATCATGGTGCTGACACCCTAACCACTAAGCCATGCGCCTCCACGGCGCCCTTTTACAGCCTAGCCAGGCTCATGAGCCTGGTTTCCCGGTTTCTATGGCGTATGTGATCCCCAGCTGGACGGGACGCCAGTCCATCGCAGCGTTACTCATTTTTGCCAGCTGAGTGGACTGGAGCAACGTGAAATGAAGTGTTTTGCTCAAGAACACAACACGTCGCCCGGTCCAGGAATCAAAACCACAATCTTATGATCATGGTGCTGACACCCTAACCACTAAGCCATGCGCCTCCACGGCGCCCTTTTACAGCCTAGCCAGGCTCATGATGCCGACACCCTAAGCATTAAGCCACGCGCATCCACAGATGGAATTTAGTGAGGTAAATTTTCTATGATCAGATGCCCTTCCTGTTGCCAACCATAACCTGTTTCCAAGTAGGATAACATTTCTCCATGTCTGAGTATGTTTTCACAGAATATTGGAAATGGATGACATTCATTTACAACCATCAACTGTCACATGATGTCAAGACAAGGAGACACAAACATATGCACACTCACACATACATACACACACATATACACACAATATATGATACAGGCTTCTTTCAGTTTTTGTCTACCAAATCCACTCACCAAGCTTCAGTCAGCCTGAGATTGTAACAGAAGATACTGAACCAAATCGGCACACAGTGGGACTGAACCCTGAACCATGTGGTTGGGAAGCAAATTTCTTAAGCACACATTCACACCAGGACCTATCAACACTTCATAATGTTATATTGTTTCACTTGTTTAAGTCATTGGACTGTGGCCACACTGGAGCACAGCTTTGTAGAATTTTAGTCAATCCCTGTTGGCCCCAGTACTAATTTTTAAGTCTCATATACATTTTAGCAGTGACGTGAGCCCCATGCCGGTAGCACTTACCACTTACCACGAAGCCAAATTTTATATTGAAATATTACAAGTAAAAACTATACACGAAAAAATATACCATGTTTTGAAAGAGAATATAAGATGTTATTTTAACCTACCTCTTTTTCTTTTGCAAGAGCTGCTTCTGAAAATATTTTAAGTGGCATTTTTTTAGAATACTGTAATTTCTCCAAAAGTTCAAGAAGTGCAAAATTCTTCTTTAAGCCCCATACTCCAGAATCTCCAATTTCAGTAGGTTGTCTGTCAAATGGACACAGGATTGCTCTGCCATGCAAGGTAAGCCTTGTCAAACACTGATGACACAAAGTGTGGCCACAGAAAAGTAGCCGAGGCACTTTGTCGCCTTGACATCGAAACACCTCGACACACAATCGACATTCTAATACTGCCTGGAAAGATAAAAACAGGGAAAAAAATGAAAAAATTAAAGAATTGCACAACGTAAAAAAAAAAGGAGAGAAACATTAGGAAACACCTGGAGTAGAGAAGGTAGTTTATTGATGAGGTTGCAAATGGCAATGAAAGGACATTGACGAACCTAACTGACTGATTGTTTGACAGAATGATTAATCAAACAATCGATTAGTTGATTAGTTAAATGCTTAACCAACTGACTAATAATAATCTTCCTAATTTTTGGCACAAGGCCAGATCAACTGGTACTTATTTCAGTGACCCAAAAGGACGGAAAGCAAAGTCAACCTTGTTGGAATTTGAACTCCAGAAGTAAAGCTAGAAGAAATGCCACTAAGCATTTTGTCCAGCATGCTAGCTTCCCACCTTCAAATGAATAATGATAATGATGATGATGATGATGATAACAATGATGATGATGATGATGATAATAATAATAATAGTAAAAAGAAGTGAAACAGAACCAGTGCTTGTGTCTCTTATTGGTATAATGACCCTCCCAAGATACAACAAAATCTGTTTCAACACAAGAATGAAATATCTAAATTAGTTATTTTTTAACTTGTCCAGAAATGTCAGAACACCAATTTTTTTTTTTTCTTTCTGGGAGGTATTTACAACATTTTCCCTTCAGCCTGGCAATACACATTAACTTTTGACAGAACTCAAAATGGATTAAGCTATAAACAACAGCTACACCTGCGACTATATAGGCTTAAGGTTAGTGGAGAGCAAAATCAAAGGGTGTCCTCAGGCAGAAAACTCAAAGGTTGGCCCAGACAGCACATGTACTAGCTATACCAGTCTGCCAAGTATTTGTACATAAGCAAAGCAGAGCCAAGTAATTAAGAAGTTTGACTCACACAACTACATGGTTCTAACTGTGTGACACCTTGGGCAAACATCATCTACGATAAACAAGAGTAGACCAAAACTCTACTGAAGACTGGTGCTTACGATGATTGGTTCACAGTAGCTTGGTTGTGGGTTTGATTCTTTGACCAGGCAGTGTTTTGTGTCCTCAAGCAAGGTACTTCATTCCATTCAGCTGAAAATCAGTACCAATAATAGCTGGGGGTGGAGAATAACCCTATGATGGACTGGCATCTTGTTCTGAAGGAGATTCTTACATTATTGATCACTTAAATGACATATAAACAGAGATAAGCTCTCACCTAACTGGGTCTGTACACTTGAGACAGATAAACTTTAAATTATACATGTGTGTGTGTGTGTATGTGAGTGCATGTGTGTGCTTGTGCACATGTGTGTGTACACACAAACACACACACATATATGACATTCAGATGTTCTTTACCACCCTACAATTGAATAGGAAGAATTCCCAGGATGCTATCCTGCAATAAATTCGGCATATAAACAAGACACATACACTGTGTATGTGCAAGTGATGATATTTACATTACTTGAACTGCTTTTAATTCATAATTAAGTGGCGAAGTGGTTAAGGTACTCAGTTCATGATTGTAAGGTTGTGAATTTGATACCTGGTGATGTATTGTGTCCTTGAGGAAGATACTGTACTTCATGTTATTCCACTCTACTCAACTGGGAAAAATGAGTTGTACCCGTAATTCAAAGGGCCAGCCTGGTCTCATTTTGTGACATGCTGAATCTCCCAAAGAACTACGTTAAGGGTACACATGTCTGTGGAGTGCTCAGCCACTTGCACATTAATTTCATAAGCAGGCTGTTCCGTTGATTGGATCAACTGGAACATTGTCATTGTAACCGATGGAGAAACCATATATATATGAACTACAACTTGAATGTTATACAGCAAAAACTGCAACTGGACTAGACCTACCAAACTAATGCTGACATGGAAAAAATGGAGACAAAATGCTGAAGATAATGACAATGATGATGAACTATTTTGAATTCATGAATTTGTTAAGAATTTAACTTTTCTTTATATACAGAAATTGACGACTAAATCTCCTTTGCATATTGATCAGTAAAATAAGTTTACTAACAGCTTAAATCTTTAATTAATACCGATTTTACTCATTTACACAACAAAGTCACAAGTTTAGACTTGAGATCATTTATAGATTCCAGTACAGTTTCTGGTTTCTATTTTATTGTTCATGAAGAAATAAAGGGCAAACTCGACACCAGCAGAATCTGAATTTAGGAAATGAAAGATTATAACTCAATACAGCAAAATATTTAGCCCAGACCCCTTTACTAATAAATTAATTAATTAATGATAAAAATTATCATGTTGACTGGTAGAAACTAAAAATTATAGGGAGGTATATAATCAATCGATTTAATCAATTTGTTGCCTGATATTTAATTATTGATTCTGAAGGATGAAAGGCAAAGCCAACCAGAATATAGAAGGATAGTGAGTTAGCAAAACCATTGGCATGCTAGACAAGATGCTTGGTGCCATTTCGTCTGTCTTTACAGTCTGGGTTCAAATTCCACCAAAGTCAAATTTGCCTTTCATCCTTTCGAGGTCAATAAAATAAGTACAAGTTGAGCACTGGAATTGATGACATTGAATTACCCACTTACCTAAAGTTGCAGGCCTTGTGCCAAAATTTGAAGCTAATATCAGAATGAGACAGTTAGACATTGCCCTTTGGACTCTGATAATTTGGCATGGCTGACTCGGCATTTAACCTGTTTTGGTGACAGTAACTTTTGGCACTAAAGCCAAACACACTCGCATACATGCATACAGAAATATACACATACATAAAGTGAGAGAGAGACATCACACATACATAAAAATATAACTAGATGCTCACACACATTAACAGAGAAAGAAAGAGAGAAAGAGCAGGAGAGAGAGAAAGAGGAGAAGGAGAGGGAGAGAGAAAGAGATGGAGAGAATAAGTGAAACACTAAAATGTCTGATGTCATATAAGTCGGTATTGAATCGTGCCAAAACATCTCATACTCGGTATGTATTATTCTCATTCCTCTGTCAGTTGAATATTTCTGTCTTTTTATTTTCTCAAACAAATATATTACCAAACACGTTTTGTCAGGGTTTATTGCAGTTTTATTAAAAACACATATCATTTCATTAACAATGAAAACAAAAAAAAAGACAATTATTTATATCAAATTTACACAATATGTACATGAAAAACAAATCAAATTTACTTTCAAAATGACTTTGGAAAATACAAATACCAAAACCATTCCATTTTCCCATCCTTGTATTGGCTGAATGAATATATTACTTGCAGCAGTGATTTACAGTTGGATGCCCTTCCTGACACTAAACATATCTGCTTTTTCAAGTAAGGGATGACTTATTTCATACAACTTCGAAGGCAGAACAAGCTTGAATGATATTTGCTGACAGAAGAAACAGACAACAAAACTACATGCCACACAGACATATATATATATCTGAACACTATTCAATATTTTTCTCCGTGTTTTTCTCCTTGTCTCCGTATTCTTTCTGTTGAAGAGCGTAGCTCGAAACGTTAAAGACTTTCCGTATTCCCGAGCGTCATACTAATACATCCTTTTGTTGTTTACACCACCTGTCCTCGTCTCTTGTTGTTTTTTTGTACATTCTCCCATATATATATATATATATA
>NC_068988.1:13705392-13711021 GCF_001194135.2 Octopus bimaculoides | reverse complement strand
ATTTGTCTCACCCTTAGATTGTTACATAACCTCTAACTTATATCTTACAAATTTATATACACACATACCTGTATAAGCATATATGTATCTATACAAACCAAGTAAATGAAGCTTTGTCGGTCTCCACACTTAATATTCCAATAGTTCAATCAACTGCCCTACAAACTTTTAGAATTATAGTACAAATAGTTGAGTTACATGTACCCTTACAGTAAATCCAAGGCTGTGAAGATTTTACAACATTTATAAATAGAAGGTCTTACAGCTGTTTCCGGGATATTTTAAATATCCCTTCATCGGAGACCTAGTTCAGGAATTGATACCCCAATCTTGCTATCCTGAGTGTAACAGCGTAACCACTAGACCATGCTTCTTAATAATCAAGTATTTTGCTGCACTATCTTTATCTCTTTTTACAATGTGGACTTCCAGCACCAGCAATATACTGTTCCGTTATTCTTTTCTACTCAAGGCACAAGGCCCAAAATTTGGTGGGAGAGGGCCAGTCAATTAGATCGATCCCAGTACGCAACCGGTGCTTAATTTATCAACACCAAAAGGATGAAAGGCAAAGTTGACCTGGGTGGAATTTGAACTCAGAACATAAAGACAGACAAAATACCACTAAGCATTTCGCCCAGCGTGCTAACGTTTCTGCCAGCTCACTGTTCCATTATTACTTCATTCCTTGATTTTACCCTTTTCAAGATTTCTAAACACATCCAACTCCAAAAATTGTTCAAAATGGTTTTCAGCAATAAGAGGATGGAAACTGCAAAATGCTTTCCACACATTTTCTAGGCATATGAGTTACATTTGAATGGTTGTAATTACTTTAAAATTTCAGTGTTTTTACAAACATCACTTATCTCTGCAAATTCTCTTGAGTACCCCTCGGGGTACGTGTACCCAGATTTGAGAACTCCTAGATTAGGCAAATGTACAAAAGACATTTGTTACCATATTTCGAGTGAAATACACTGCCTTTGTTTCAGTTAATTTTGAAAATAATGAAGATATAGAAAAATAACAAGATTCCGAGTTCAATTCCAGGCAGTCACCTGAAAAACAACAACAACAACATCGAAAAATACCTCA
Source organism: Octopus bimaculoides (assembly GCF_001194135.2). Classification (NCBI taxonomy): domain Eukaryota; kingdom Metazoa; phylum Mollusca; class Cephalopoda; order Octopoda; family Octopodidae; genus Octopus; species Octopus bimaculoides. Next base: position 13,709,923 of record NC_068988.1, on the reverse strand, counting down.
GGAATGAAAACCCAGGTTCGAAACCTTCCCAAGACACCTGATGAAGGCTAGAGGGTATATCAGCCGAAACGTTGTGCTAACAACAAACAAGATGAGGACAAATATCTGTCAAATGTAAATAACTTGCATTATTAAGCTGATGTAAGCTAGTGAGCTGGCAGAATTGCTAGCACACCAGGCTGGATAGTGGCATTTCATCTGTCTTTACATTCTGAGTTTAAATTCCACCAAGGTCAACTTTGCCCTTCATTCTTTCGGGGTCAATGAAATAAGTACCAGTTGAACACTGGGGTCAATTACATCAATTAGCCCCTTCCCAAAAAATTTCAGACCTTGTGCCTATAGCAGAAAGAATTATTAACCCTTTAACATTTAAAGAGGTCATATCTGGTCAAATTAGTCTACCTGTTTTATGCTCAAACTGGTCAGACCTGGCCTTTCACACCAACCCTACAATATCATTCTAAAAATTAACAGCTCATCAAAATCTGAAAGCTACAAAATAATGCATGATCAATTCAAAATAATGTGAATAAATAAACATCACATTTGACAGAATAAATTAACATGGATTTTGATGGAATTTTAATTTAGATCACTTTAGAACAAGGAAATTATATCATGAAACCAAGGGCAGTATTGGGTGGGTTGGTAGCAAAAGGGTTAAGTTAGATTTAGCTACAGAAATTATAGAATTAGAACTGGAAAAGATAATTAGTACTGAAATCAGAAATCTAATACATAGGAGTAAATGGAACTGCGACAAGATAGGGAAAAAAACAAGTCTATTGGAAAGAACCACAACAGAAGAGTCACTGTTATGTTAAAAAATAAACTCAATGACACAAATATATGTATAACTAACACTAGCCAACCTAATAATATACCAGAAGTTTGAAATAATATTTAGAAATTCAGTGAATTGGAAAACCTAGAAAAAACTGTTGACTGCTCATTGTATTCCAAATATACTGTCCTAAAAGTGATATATATATATATATTTAAGGAGACAATAAAGCATGAACTAGGAAATAACAAGACTGACAACAAAATTTTAGATAAAGACAATAGAACAGAAAAGGTTAAATATAAAAAATATATTCATCAAAGCTAAAGATATATATGTGTGTGTGTGTATACATATATATATATATATATATATATATATATATATATATATATATATATATATATATATATATATATATATATTTACTGCTGAAAAACAATGGAAAGCAAATCTCTATTGTCCGGGTGTTGAAAGACTGAACAGAAAGGAAGAGAGTTAATATAAAAGCCAATATCAAAACTAACAATGGCTCACAAGTTCTGAACAAAAGTCTGAAATGAAAGGTTCTGAATTTTGCTGTGCAAGCTTTATGCCTAGACACTGACGCATGCCAAAACAAAATAATAATAACAATAATCTTCTGCCTGGCCAACTCCTGTCAAACCGTCCAACCCATGCCAGCATGGAGGGCAGATTTTAAATGATGATGGTGACGATCTTCTTCCATGATTGCAAAGGTCTGAGGGAATTTGTTGGAGCAGATTTTCTTATTTCTTTATTGCCCACAAAGGGCTAAACATAGAGGCGACAAACAAGGACAGACAAAGGGATTAAGTCGATTACATCGACCCAATGTGCGTAACTGGTACTTAATTTATCAACCCCGAAAGGATGAAAGGTAAAGTCGACTTCGGCAGAATTTGAACTCAGAACGTAACGGCAGATGAAAAACCGCTAAGCATTTCGCCCAGGGTGCTAATGTTTCTGCCAGCTCGCCACCTTTGGAGCAGATTTTCTACTGATGAATACCTTTCCTGTAGCCAACCCTCATCTGCTGAGAGACATGCAGCTTCCTCAAATGTAAAGTTAAGTTAACTATTTGCAACAGACACAGAGGCGTGTGCATGAATTCATCATCATCACCATGACCATCATTGTAACATCCACTTTTCCATGCTTGCATGGGTTTGATGGGGTTTATTGAGGCAGATTTTTATATAACTGAACGTCTTTCTTGTTGCCAATCCTCTCCTCACCTGTTCTCAAGCAAGGTAATATTTCCCTGTGGCCAGACATGTTCTTGTAGAATGACACTGCTTGCATGACAGTAACAATCATTTACAAGTATTACATGATGACAAGATAAGGGGACACAAACAAACAAACACACATACATAGAATTAACTCAGATTGCTCAGTGCTCACTCAGCATGCAAGAGGTACCAGGAGCAATGCCTGTACCCTCCAGGTACACTGACTGTCTCTTTTAAAAGGTGCTGGCATGGCTGTGTGGTAAGAGATTTGCTTCCCAACCACATAGTTCTGGGGTCAGTCCCGCTATGTGGCACCCTAAGCAAATGTCTTCTACTATAGCCTTGGGCCAACCAAAGCCTTGTGAGTGGATTTGGTAGATGGAAACTGAAAGAAGCCCATCATATATACACGTACATGTGTCTTTGTGTCTGCGTTTGTCCCCTACCATCACTTGACAACTAGTGTCGGTGTGCTTTATGTCCCGTAACTTAAAGGTTTGGCAAAAGAGACCGACAGAAAAGTATCAAGCTTTAAAAAATAAGTACTGAGGTTGATTCGTTCAGCAAAAATTCTTCAAGGTGGTGCCCCAGCATGGCCACAGTCTAATGACTAAAACAAGTAAAAGATAAAAGGTGCATGCATGTGTGTGTTGGGGAGGCTTCTTTCAGTTTCTGTCAACCTGATCTACTTACAAGGCTTTGGTCAGCCCAGTGCTATATATAGCAGAGGACACTTGCTCAAGGTGCCACAAAGTGAAGGTGAACCCAGGAGGACCATGTGGTTGGGAAGCAAGCTTCTTTTCTCAAAACCATATCTGTGCCTATATAGAACAGATAGTTTGCTTTTTAATAGGAGCTCATCTTTAACTACACTAATGATCTCATCTGATCCATACAAATTGTAAAGACTTTCTTAGAGTGTAAACAAACTTTTTCACATTCAGCTTAACATGTTTCATATCCCAAATTACTAGCACCGTTTACTGATAGTTGGCTACATGACATCTATGGGAAGCATTCAAAGAAATGCATATGTTAAATGTAATTTGTTGGAAGGAAATACATGTAATTTATAGGTTGTTTATGAGGCTGATACATATTGTAAGTAATTTAAAACGTGTTGTATTGATTATCATTATTGAGAAAATATAACCAGAAGGTCACACCAGCATGGCAATTAAACAAATTTTTCTCAATAAAAAAAGAAAAAAAAGATACAGCATGTGATCACTTATTTTGCCTTGTGTGTAGGGGCAGATGTGGTTGAGAAGTTTGCTCCCTAACCACATGGTTTTAGGTTCAATCTCACTGTATGACATTTTGGGCAAGTGTCTTTTTAGTCCCAGGTATACCAAAGCCTTGTGAGTGGATTTGGTAGACAGAAACTAGAAGGAGCCTGTCGTATTTGTGTGTGTGTGTGTGTGTGTGTGTGTGTGTCTCTCTCTCTCTTTCTCTCTTCTTGCCTTGACATCACTCACATGAAAGCTATAAATGAATGTCATTCATTTCAAATATTCTATGAAAATATGTCCAGCCATGGAGATAACCTTACTCAGAAATAAGTAAGTGTTGGTGGCAGGAAGGGCATCCAGCTGTAGAAAATCTGCCTCAGTAAACTCCATCTGATTCATGCAAGCATGTAAAAGTGAACATTAAAACAATGATGATGATGATGTGTAGTGCTAGCCTTGTAACCAAACAAGCAATACAACAGGATTTCAACCAATGATCCCAGATCTCAACATCAGGAATTCACCATTCCACAGAAAAAAAATAATAGGAACAAGCAGTGAGATCTGATCTTAAGATGCTGAACTTTGTGAAGGATGTGGTAAAAGACTGTATTAAGACAAGTGTTAAGAAACTGCTGAAACAACCTGACCCAACTGACACTAGTACAGAAAAACAAAACATGAAATAATCTTTTCTACTTTTCTCCTTTAGGCACAAGGCCCAAAATTTTGGGGAAAAGGGCCAGTCAATTAGATCGACCCCAGTACGCAACTGGTGCTTAATTTATCAACCCCAAAAGGATGAAAGGCAAAGTCGACCTCAGCAGAATTTGAACTCAGAACGTAAAGATGGATGAAATACCACTAGGCATTTCTCCTGGCATGCTAACGTTTCTACCAGCTCACTGCCTTCACAAAACATAAAATAATGATGGTAACTCGTTGTTGGCTTGGTTCACTGCCATCAAGTCCCCCCACCCTTTTTTTTTGTTTTCTAATAGAATAGTTTTTAATTATTCTTTTACTTCCTCTATATTGTCAGCTCAATAATATATACCATTCTCATTTTCCCTATTTTTACCTTATTCGTGTCTGATGACAGAATATTCCATACTCAGGGATATCCCAGAAACAGCTGTAAGATTTTGAATTTCTTCCTATAATGATATTGTATACGACTTGAGATGTTTGCCTTGCCTTAATGTTTGATGTCCTGTTTAACAATTATATATATATATATATATATATCATCATCA
>NC_068988.1:13696479-13703979 GCF_001194135.2 Octopus bimaculoides | reverse complement strand
GCTTTGAAACTTCTAGCTTTATATCCAGATTACAAATTTACATTTATAACAATAATAATTGGTGCACTTGGTTTTTATAAGTGAATGCTTAACTGTCAGTCTGGATAAATTTGGGATTTCAGAAAAAGAAACCAACCAACTGACTCGCACATTTCAAATACAATCTGTGAGTGGAACAGTACAACTATGCAAGACTTTTCTCAGGTTTAAAATTTAACATTGTTTTCGTTATCTACATTCCAATGATAGAGCTTTGTATCTTGGCTAGAAACCAGCTCCTTCTTTCAAAGGAAGAATTTAAATGATTAAAAACAGAAAAGAGCATATATAGGATGGGCTTCTTTCAGTTCTGTCAACTAAATCCACTCACAAGGCTTTGGCCAACCTAGGGCTATAGCAAAAAGCACTTGACTTGCCCAAGGTGCCACACAATGGAACTGAACCCAGAACCATGTAGTTGGAAAGCAAACTTCTTACCACACAGTTACACTTGTGCATGCATGTCTCTTCTATTTTTAATCATTATAAATCTTCCACTGAGGAGGGAACTGGTTTCCAACAAAAATACAAGGCTCCAGCTTTGGGATGTAGTTAACACAGACAAATTCACATTTGGAACTTGAGAAAAATCTTGCATATTTTTACTGTTTCACTCACATATTGCACCTGTAATGTACGAATCAGCCAGTCAATTTCTCTTTCTGAAAATCCCAGTTTATCCAGATTCTCCTTTAAGCATTTACTAACAAAGTCTTGTGCTCCTATCTATCTATCTATCTATCTATCTATCTGTCTGTCTGTCTATCTATCTAGCTACCTAGCTAGCTATCTGTGTGTGTGTGTATGTATGTATGTATGTATTATGCATGCATGCATGTATGTATGATCTTAGGTTCAGTCCTGCTATGTGACAACTACTGCAGCCCCAGGCTAAAGACTTGTGAGTGGACTTGGTGCAAGGAAACTGAAAGAAAGTGTGTGTGTGTGTGTGTGTGTCTGTGTGTTTGTGTCTTTATCTTGACATCATGGGATAATCAAAAACAAGTGTCGCCATCATACAAGCAGAGTCTCTCGTTGCCAATCTTCCATGAAAACATGTCCAGCAATGGGAAAATACCTTGCTAGGAAGCAAGTGAGGATTGATGACAGGAAGGACATATGGCTATAGAAAATCTGCCTTAACATATTCCCCCTGATCCGTGCAAGCATGGAGAAATGGACATTAAGATGACGGCAAGCGTAATGATGGTGATGTGTGTGTGTGTGAGAGAGAAAGAGAGAGAATCTTTGAAGCTTGTAGAAGTGAGATATTGTGTGGGTGGATAAGAAAGAGGGGAAGTTGTTTCCCACGTACAAGAATATCGAAAATACTGCGACTGGGTAAAAGCTATTGATAAACAGAGAACTCAGAGATGATAGGTCACTCGGTGGAGTTTGGGATTAGCTGTCCCATACATCAAGGGAAAGGAAAAGGATAGTATTTTTTTTTTTTTCCTTCACTTTTTTAGTATTCCTGTGTTTCATAAAATGAAAATTAAAATTCTGAAAAACAATTCCTTTTTTTACAAAAATGTCTGTTTTTTTACATTTTTGCTCCCACTTCCGCAACCTTTTCCTTTCTCGTGAGATATGGAACATCTAACCTGAAGCTCCACCCATTAGCTTTGTATTTGATTATAGTGAAAAGATTTTTTTTTTTTTTTTTTGCTGTTTTTGTCTTAATTAGTCTATAAGCTAAATTACCAGTAAACCTTTATCTATCACTATGAATGTTTATCTAATATACACTATACACAACATTGGAAAATACGTCGTAGTCTCCCCACACACACGCGCGCGGCACCAAGATTCAAAAGCTCTTTCCTGTGATCCAATGCTGATATTGCATTGAATAGCAGCAATCCCAAAACAAGACCTACAGAAAAAGGCTGCACTCAACAAGAGTAGGAAAACCACGCAATATACGAGCCAGAAATTATCCCCTGCACACATACACACACAGTATCACGTTCTATGTCTAGATTATAGAGATAATCATGAGCAGACGATATATCTGCAGTCGAAATAAGCTAGAATTGGCATTTAAAATGATTATATCTACATTAATACTTATTTAATTTGAAGTCCTAAAACTTCCGAAGATATTTCTTGTGAATTTGCCGACCACCAATAATTAGGTTTAATAAAACGTTGTTAAACGAGGTTATTGATTCGTTCGAAGACAGCTGATTGTAACAATAAATTTGTAATATTCTTCTAAATATACTGCAAATTTATAGAGGGAATCTATTTCGTTAAAAAACAATGAAAATAAAAGAAATTGCATTTTATTTTCACATACATCGATGGACACCATGTATGCATGTATGTATGTATGTACGGGTGATGGGGGAGATGGATGCATGCATGTAGGAAGATTCAGTAAAAACAACATTTATGAAATATTAAAACGGATAATGAATGAGAGCGGTAGATTAGCCAAACCGTTAGAGCATAGGATAAACTGCTTTGCAGTATTTAATCACAGCCCTTTTACGTTCTGAGTTCAAATCCCGAACGGAGTCGACTTTGCATTTTACCCTTTTGATATCGATAAACAAGTATCAGAGAAGTACTTAGTGATCGATACAACTATTTCCTTCTAAATTTCTGATCCTGTGTCTATATAAGACACCCCCATGTATTAAAATTGGATAGTAGTCTTGTAGTAACAACGACATTTATTTGATTCCCGACGATTATCATCTTTATTAGATGAAATTATCGTAGAGGAAGGGAATCTGTTTCATTTCTTCTTCATCAAATTTACAGGGCTTAAGTTGTTTCGTAAATATAATCCAAGTGAAGCTAGAAATATTTTGTTAAAACATGTCAAATTTAATGAACAAATCTATCAAAATGATAATTTATGCAGGATTTCAAAAAATAATAATAATAAAAACTGCAAAGCTTATTACCAAGCAAATACACACATCAGGGATATACAATGAAATTAAGAAATGCTGTTTTCGAGACATAATAACGATAAAAGCCGATGGAGAAAACGCCATTTAAGATAAATTACTTGGAGGTTATAACGAATCGGAAATATTTGTGCAAGGTTTTGCAAGCATATTTCCTAATGAAATAAGATGTTAACTTACATTTTCAGGTGACTGTTGCACATTATCCTGCGATCCTAGCAAAGAAGCACTGCAGGACGAATAGCTTGACGCTCCGCCTGTGGCCATGTTTACAAACATTATGCAAGTTGAAGAACAGTACAAAAGCAAAATTTTCGATTTCTACGGATGTAAAAAAGTGCCATAATTTGAAAATAATCGAGTTTCTTCATACATAGTATACATAGATATATTTTATTAAAATCTCTCTCTCTCTCTCTCTCTCTTTTATTCACACGTGAAACCGATGTATTTTATCTGCTGTGTGTTTGTTGAAGATAGGTTTTGTCATTTAAATCAAGATGGCTCCTATTTTTCTTTATGACTACCTTGAATTTTTTGAGGGATTTTGTAGTGTTTACCTTTGCATATCAAGGGGGGAAACGTGTGTATTTAGAAAACCATTTTGGAGATGTTTTGTTAACTGATAGTTAAAACTCAAAGAAATTTCTTTAATGTATGTTATGACGTTCGCAACTATCATGTAGGCAAATAAGTTCAAATTTGTTTACCATTAATTACTTTTCTCTGAGACGTCTTGTTACCAGTACTAATACTGAGCCTAGTTCAAATGTATATTTGATTCCTATTTACCTAAAGTCGGCTCTGAACGAGCAGGCTTTATGATCGAAAGCATTCCAGTTGTGACAACCCTGTCTTATTGTTCTAAGACATAGTCTGTCTGGGACTACATTATCAACTGCGTCTTTTATTTATTTATTTACTTATTTTAAGATGGAAGGGTATGCTTCGAAAAATGTTCGATTGCTAATTCCTATTGGTCAAGGAACCATGTTGAGGTTCCCTTATTAGCTTGGCTGTGGAGATGCAGGAACCAAGATAGAAGAGCAACGAAGGTGCACACACACACACATATGTATATAGTGTTAAGTAGCGCAGTGAACTTTTTCTCCACTATATATATACATATGCGAAGACGCATGACCAGTTGCTTGAGAAGGTGGGGGTCTATGGTGCCTACAAGCTATCTTATGTATATGCTGTGGTTGTGTTTGTAAGGGTCTCGGTGCAGCATTTTGCTTCAGTGCCTATAATGCTGTAAAAACAGCCCTCTTGATATATGACATATAGGATGTTACTGTTGCTTTATCTGTATACACCTTATCCAGCTCCTATTAATACTGTAGCAGGAATATCTGGCAGTTCCAAACACCAATTCACTACATAGGAAACGAACCTGAATCACAGTATTCACATGTAAAGATAATTATCAATAAACAGGTTGCTTTCAGATTGATGACGCCAACAAGTGACTAACCCATTCAGTCTGATTGAGAATTATTTTTATTATCGGTAACCAGTTTGATAGTAAAATAAAGGATCCGGCAAATGTTTAACTCATTAGAATTCCTGTATTGTAAATAACACGGGATTATCATTAACAATTTCGTCTTTGGCGCTTTTTCTCTGCCAGACATTAGCTATATATAATGCGTTTATCTACTAGCTAACCAGTGGCTGTAAGACGGCCAAGATAACGTGCAGAAAATACCACACAAACGGTTTTATTGTCAACACATTGAATATGTAAAATGCTGCAATCAAATAGACTCTAATCACAAAGAAAAACACGCTAGGACTGTTTGAGTTGATAGGGACTTTTACATGAAAAATTATGGACACTAAATGGTTAGGAAAAAAAGATTCAGTGCCAAATCTTTCTGATAAAGAAAGGAGAATTGATGATAAAAGTAGTATATTTATGAACTTCACTACTTCTCAAACTGTCGCCAAGATTACTTACTTGACATTGATGATCAGGATATCGAGCGGGGTGAGAATCTCTCTAGTCTCTATATAGCCATGCTCCACCAAATTTCAAATAGCGAAAAAGGCTATGAAGTGAATATGATCAATGTATCATTACTGGTTCCACTATTTCCGTAATTCAGTCTCAGTGAAATTGAACCAAAGCAATGAATTTAGACACCTAGAATTTATTCTAGTTTTGAGATACTTTAGGAACGATTGATTCGTAAAGACCATGTGATGTGAGGTGACGAGAATGGCTCTTCTGTATCATATCACACGGCCGTCACAATAAAGAGACATTGAAAGGTATTTAAGACTATAAGTATTGAAATACTTGCAGTTAAACTTTTACTGACATAGATAAAAATATATAAAGCGGATATATTCCAAATAATACCAAAATATATCATTTAGGTCAGCCAAGGTACTGATATAGATGGGTAGGTTGTTGCTGAGTCACCTAATGTGACTCACTCAGAAGGCTATAATCTCATTTGGTAGTAAACCAAGATGAAGAATATATAAACACGGTTGTAACTTTAAATATGTTTATTGTGGCCACACGTATATACACAACTGAATGATAAATGGAATGGTTGGTGCGTAGAGGCCATGGTCTTCTGTGCTTTTGCTCCTATTTGTTAGCTGGCGTGCGGTATGAGAGAGAGCCAGTCAGGTTATGTCTTCGCAGTTCGCACCCCAGTGTAGAAAGAGGACGAGATGACTGTCTGAACCTTAATGTTGCGTAACGCCCCCTATATATGGCCAGCTTGTTTGAACCCGCTGTCAAGGGGGGTAACTGTGCCTACACTGACCACTGATGGCTAATTTCATTGTTATAAGTTCCAAGGTTTTCACCTACCTGGAAATTTTCTCTCTGGCCATCACAGTTAGTTTAAATAAAATGAAACATGTTGATTTTTTAAATATTTTTTCGCTTTGCAATCACATGGTTTCAAGTTCAGTCCCACAGTGCGACGCATTAGGCAAGTGTCTTGGACTAATGCTTCGCGAGCGAATTTAGCGGAGAAACTATATGGAAGCTTGTCGTATATATATATATGTGTGTGTGTGAGTGTATGTGTTTGTTTTTGTTCCCCATCCCACCGCTGTTAGTTTGTTTATCTCCCCCGTAATTTAGTGGTTTGGCAAACTAGAATGATAGAATGAGTACTAGACTTTAAAAAGAAAAAAAAATAATGGGGTCAATTTGTTCCACTAAAACCTTTCAAAAGCGATACCCTAGCATGGCTGCAATCCAATGACTGAAACAAGTAAGATGTAAAATTTTTTGATGTCCAGAGTATCTTCCATTCTTGCAGCAGTAGCCAAACCTCAGTCATATCTGGATCATAGAATGGAAATTTACTATAATTACACTGTGGAAGTTTGTCATGGACATGTTTACAGAAATAGTTATAGTTCACAATGTAATAATACTTGCCGTTCAGATGTTTTATTCAACCGAAAGCAAAGCTGTTACACCGAACTGGAATAGATCTAATCGCATGCAAATTGCGTACAATATTAGCATAATATTATCACAGCCTATAGTCTTAAAAGAAAAAAAAAGGGCACATTGGATAATATCGTCCTGAATATACAAAAATTTGGATGGTCATGGTTGGAACGCCTTTGATCATAGTTTCATATGTCAGCACTGATCTTAGCTAAACAAGCCTTTTAAAGGTTGAAAGCTAAGTTCGACAGAGCACGATTTCATTTTGAAATCCAAAAGTACCTACTGCTCTCTAGCGTTTGCATAAATTCTACCGCCCACAAAATCACATCATTAATAAATTACTATTTAACAGCGGTGAAACGCAATTCATCTGTATTGGGAAGAATCTGTATATATTATATCGCTTATAGTTTTCCATACTTCTCAATTACATTTATTTATTTGTTTTTTGAAATATTCTGCTATATAAAAAAGACTAAACAAATTGAAATACTGAAGTGTAATAACCTATGAAAATATTATTAAAATTTTTTTTTTACTTTATTGCCGTACAATACTTCTTTCAAATAATTTATCCTCCTTCGTCGTTTCTGCGAGTCTTATATTAAACAACATGGAGGGTTCCCGTGAAAAAGAACATCTTTTAGCACTTAAAGGTAAGTCAGCATTTTTAATGAACTACACCTGTATAGAAGCATTCATTTTTGAATTCTTTGTCGAATTTTTTACTACATCTGATTCTAAGAATACGATTAATCACTTGTGTGTTGTTGCAATAATCTCTTTTTAAGAATAGGGGTGTGTGTTTTGAAATAGTTATCTGTCGTCTGCAGCATTCATTTTTGGTAAATACGAGTGAAATGCTCTCCAGTCTCTGTTAATCAATGAATTTGTCACCATGATGCGATATTCTATTCCGATTAAACTCCTCCACATACGTGCACCTACATTGTCTTGTATTATTACATCTGTATTCCATATCTTTTAAACTAGACATATTTCCTTTATTGTGTCTTTCTTTTTATTATTATTATTATTAACATGTTATGACGGGTATTGTTTATTGTTCACATTATGTTGTATCATCTTATTCTTCTGTGAAAC
>NC_068988.1:13685774-13696469 GCF_001194135.2 Octopus bimaculoides | reverse complement strand
TATATATATATATATATATATATATATATATATATATATATATATATATATATTGTAGGGACGGAAAAAAAAGTAGTCTATATTTGTTACAATGCAAATATATTTTAGGTTCTTTTTAACGAGGTTGTTTCTTATAGAAGCATTAGATCAATTCAAAATGTTTTGGTTCAAAAGCCGGAATAAAAGGGAAGATGTATGTACATAATGTATTTACGATTTCAAAAATATGTCCTATGTTAAAGAAATTTAGCTCTTGTTTTACTTTTTAATTTTTAAAAATTCACTGTAAATAATATCCACTCACTTTTGGTAATTTTTGAATTAGAAATATTTCTCAGTATTAAGAAAACATTCTCTACAGTTGTCATTTGACAGGGAACCATGTCTATTATATATGTCGTACTCTAATTTTTGGGGAAAAGTTCTCAGATTTCTATCTGTACATAGAATAATGAACACGTACAGGCGAGTTGTGCAAATCTTTTCCATCTTTATTCCATTTAAAAAATTATTATTATTAACACGAGAGTAGGTTGACTGTATCTGCAAATTTAGATTTTTGCATAAATCGCGACAGCAATCACTTTACAGATAGTTGTCCTATTCTCGTCTGAAGTAACTTAAGTTTGTAAAGATATTGATTTGTGGTATGTAAATGTGAGAAATAAAGTTTAATAATTAAGAAAGAACAATGTATCTTAAAGTTAAAAGGAAGGAGTGGTGTGAAACTTGCTTTTTCTTAGAATGGCAATAATCTTTTTTATCTATTTCATTGACACACTGCTTCAGATTCCTAACAAGCTTTTTAATGACTATATTTGTTTTTTCCATGAGCATTAGCAATTTTTCGGACACTCTAGATCCATTGTAATGAACTAATGCACTGATTACAATAAGCTCATTTTTAGATCTGGTAGAATTCTTAGCATGTTGGACAAAATGCCTCGCAGCATTTTATTTGGTTCTTCACATTCTTAGTTCAAATTTTGCCAAGATCAACTCTGCTTTTCTTATTTTCAGGGCTAATAAAATAAGTACCAGTTGAGCATTGGGAACAATGTAAATTAATTTCCCTTTCCACTCAAAATGGCTAGCCCTGTGCCAAACATTAGAATTATTATTTTAGTGTTAAGTTGGCAGAATCTTTAGTACATCAGAAATTGCTTAGCAGCATTTCTTCTGGCTCTTCATGTTCTGAGTTCAAATCCTGCTGGGCTCAACTTTGCCTTTTATCCTTTCAGGATTGATAAAATGTAGCACCAGTCATGTACCACATCATCATCATCATCGTTTAACGTCCGCTTTCCATGCTAGCATGGGTTGGACGATTTGACTGAAGACTGGTGAACCAGATGGCTGCACCAGGCCCCAATCTGATCTGGCAGAGTTTCTACAGCTGGATGCCCTTCCTAACGCCAAACTAGACCCTACCTACTAAATTTCAGGCCTTGTGCCTACAGTAGAAATATTATTATTATTATTATTATTATTATTGTAGGAACATCACTTGTAGGTCTTCATTTAAATATCACCATCTTCAACTGTTTTGTCTCTTATTATGAATTTCATGAACTTCATTTCCTGGGGTAACCTAAGGACTTTAGCTTGTATTCATAACATAGTTTAAACTATATCTCCAAAGCTACAGAAAATACCGACTCTCTACAATGTTCAAGTGAGGCCTACTGTAGATTACTAGTTCCACATTCGAACATCTTGGATAGCACTGAAAAAAGTTGTTGGATTTAATGGCAAAAACTCACCAACACTTCAATGACTATCCCACAGATGTGCCATGTCTCGTCACTTTGCTGATTCCATTGTTGTGAAGGCACATGGTTTAGCAGTTAGGGTATTTGGTTCATAATTGTAAGTTCAATTTCCAGTAGTGCATTGTGTCCTTGAGTGAGACACTTTATCTCACATTGCTCCACTCCACTCAGCTGGCCAAAGTGAGTTGTATCTGTAATTCAAAGAGTCAGCCTTGTCATATTTTGTGTTACTTGGAATCTCCCTGAGAACTACATTAAGTGTACATGTGTCTGTGGAGTGCTCAACCACTTGCATGTTAATTTCACAAGCAGGCTGTTCAATTAATTGGATCAACTGGAACACTCATAGTCATAACCGATGGAGTTTTATTGTTGCTACTACAATTGCCTCTGTTTCTCAGAACCAGCTGTCTGCATACCACCAACATTCATCTACCCAACACCTTCATTTCACCCCTATACCAGCCATCTAAGATACCATATAAGCATTATGTCATTCCTTTCTCCCTGGAATATCATCCCTCTAGAATTCCATTCCTACCCACGTTTGTTTTTTCCTGCAAATATTGACTTGGAGATGTTCAAACTGAACATCAACCATATGAATCTCACCAGTCTTGGAGGCCCTGTGCATAGCCCATTCCTACCAAGTTATATCCTCATCATTTTAATGACTACTTTTCCATGCTTGTATGGGTCAGACAGTTTGTTGAGGTAAATTTTCTATAGCCAGATGCCCTTGCTGATGCCAACCTTCACCTGTTTCCATGCAGAATATTGGAAATGAATGGCATTATTTTTACAACAGTGAAAATCATTTACAACTATCATGTGATGTCAAGGCAAGGAGACACAAACTCACAGACATACCTCCACTCCTATATACATACGTATGGGTTTCTTTCTGTTTCCGTCTGCCAAATCTACTCATAAGGCTTTGGTTGGTCTGGGAATATAGTAGAAGACACTTGCTGAAGGTGCCATGCTGTGGAGCTAAACCTGGAATCATGTGGTTGGCAGGCAACCAAACAACTACATGCGTGTTTGTCTGTGCACACAAATGAAAAGAATAGAGTTCTCAACACCTGTGGAGGTAAATACAATAGAAACCTAAGCACACTTGGTCTCAAGTGCTCACTTGCAACTACCGAAATCAATTCACTGCCCATTGAAAGAATGCTGTCTTTCCAAAACTGTAGCTTTTAGAAAAAATCCTCGATTCATCTGATGCAAGTCCAGGATTGACAGTATCTCTAGGATCGGGCATAGTTTTGGGTTCGGTCATGCTGCATAGCACCTTGGGTAAGTGTCTACTATAATGTTGGGATGACCAAAGACCATTGCAAGCAGGTTTGGTGCATATATGGAAGCTGTAAGATATCTGTGACACATCCACTTTTAGCGGGAGATTATCTTTTGGTATTGAATCTGCTTCTGTCGCAATTATTTATACATATATTTCTAGAAGCAAGATAACAGATTGGTTAAGATATTGGAATACCTACTCTTGTTTTAAGTTCAAATCTGCTGCTGGCATTTTATAGTGTTCATGAACACTTTATAGTATATTGTTCCAATTCATCTACCTGTTAGGAATACATACCAGGTTTTGAGATTGTTAGTCATAGTTTGGCCTCTTTTCCAAACAGATTTATCTCTCACCTGCTTTAACCTATGAAACCCAAGCTAGGTACTATTCTTTAAAATTCCTTGGAGCTTAAAAAACATCTTAAAACATTGTAACTGCACTTTGTTATACTGTTATATTTCTATTAATCATTGTTTTGTCATTTCTTAGCCATACTTGTAAGGATTTGTTATACACTATTTTAACACTCAGTAACAACATCAATAGCTTCTTCCCTTTACTTGTTTCAGTCATTGGAATGTGGCCATGCTGGGGCACTGCATTAGAAAGTTTAGCCAAACAAATCAACCCCAGTGCTTATTTTTTAAGTCTGGTACTTATTCTATCAGACTTTTTAGTCAAATTGCTAAGTTATGGGGCTGTAAACAAACTAACACTCATTGTCAAGTGATGGTGGTGGGCACAAATGTACATGCACACACACACACATGACAGGCTTCCACATAGTTTCCGTCTACTAAATTCACTCATAAGGCCTTGGTCAGCCCAAGGCTTTAGAAGAAGACACTTGTCCAAGGTGCCATGCGGTGGAAACGAACCTGAAGTCATATGGTTGTAGAGCTTCTTAACCACACAATTATGCTTCTGCCTATGCTTTGTCTTTTCTCTTGAGAGAAATCCAGTAGTCTGAGTTCTGATTTCATTAATTCTTCCTATGTCTTTGAAACAGCTGTTTTTAGGTTGACCTAATTTTAGAAATTGTAAAACTATTCAGAGACTACTAGAATTGTTACCGGTGGTCTATTTTTATTACTGTTATTATTAAGGTGGTGAGCTGGCAGAATTGTTAACACAATGGGTGAAATGCTTAGCAGTATTTCATCTCCTGCCACATTCTGAGTTCAAATTCCACCGAGGTCAACTTTGCCTTTCATCCTTTCAGGGTCGATAAATTAAGTACCAGTCAAGTACTGGGGTCGATGTGATAGACTAGCCCCCTCCCCAGAAAATCTAGGCCTTGTGCCTAAGTAGAAAGGGTTATTACTGTTATTATTATTTTGTGAATGTGAGAAATCATTATTTAAAATATTAGGAATTGCTTCATAATCATATAATTTTGGTTCAGTCTCACTGTAAGACACTTTGGAGAAGTCTTTTACTATAGTCCTGGGCTGTACAATGCCTCTTGAGGTAATTGGTAGCTGGAAACTGTGTGGAAGCCCCTCATATGTATATGTTCATGTTTCTCTGTCACTGCTTAACAACCAGTGTTGGTTTGTTTATGTCCTGTAATTTAGAAACTGGTAAAGTACCAGCTTAAATAAATAATAAAAATATTATTAAGAGCGCGGGCTACTAACCCCAAGATTCCGAGTTCAATTCCAGGCTGTGACCTAAATAATAATAATGTTACCATTTTTAATTATCGTGTTGACAATTTGTATTTGCACATAATCAAGTGAAATGTCAGGGGTGTAGGAATACAAATTAATAGGTTTTGAGTTCAAATCAACTGTAAATATTTTGAGTATTTGGATAATATTTAATTTTATGTGCTACACCTCACCATGTTGTCTGGAACCGGTAGCAAATCATTTGTCAGATATTTTAATAAGTCTGCCCTGTATCCAAGTGGTGTGTGTGTGTTAACTTCTATTTACTTAACACCATAAAATTGGTCTTATGCCTCAGCTCTTAAAGCCTTTTTGGTTTTAGGAAATGCTTATGTAAGGTAAAATGTAGGGCCTGAGGAAACCAATAATTTTTTGTGCTAGCAACATTTAGTTAGTAGGGCATAAGGAAGGACATCTAGTCATAGAAACCATGCAAAAGAAGGTATTGAAGTACAACATAGTCCTTAGACGTGTCAGATCCTGTCAAACCATCCAACCCATGCTAGCATGGAAGACAGATGTTAAATCATGAGTGTTTAGTGGACTTATTGAACTCTATCGTACAATATAGCTTAATGTTTTATAGTTGAGAATATCAACTTCAGTAATAATTTCATGGCTATACAAACTTGTAAATGGTAAAGTTCTATTGTATCTATTACATTGATTGGCAGTGGTCCAGCTTTTTGAGAAAATAGATACATTTTCCCGTAGCTGCTATACAAATTGTAAATATCAAGTTATTAATTTTTCATTATGTATTTTATAATTTATTGTATAGATTCTTATTTGTGTAACAGTTTTGGATAGTATATGTCTCTGTTTGAAATTAGGAAGCTGTAAACTAGACCATACAGTTGATTGATATAATGCATCCATTGTAAAGACAATATGACCTATATAGGCCAAATCCAAAGGCAGATGTTCACATTCTGTTTTAAAATCTCACGGGAGATTACTTTGTTTTTCATCTTTCTAATGGGAGTTAAGACAATAAATATCAATGATGATGATGATTTAATATACTAAGGTTGACTCAGTCTGTCATACCCACTTCTACAAAAATTAATGTTATGTCAGTTGAAAAGAAGTTAAATTAAATATTTAAAAATTTTAATCAATTTAATTTATTTGACGTATCACCATTTCTTTTATATTTAGTTTTCATACTGGTATGAATTGAATAGGTTTGCAGTACAGCAGTAGTTTTCTACAACTCTTGGTTTTAAATCATTTGTATTTTGAGATTTAATAGTTTCAGGTCATCTCTGTCAAGATCTTCCTTCATGTGCTTCAACCATGGAGACTTTCCATTACTTATTCATGGCATCTTCTCATTCAGTTTGCAAAGCGTCCTTCTTAATCACCCAGGTATTCCGGCGCCTATTTGAGAATTTAATTTTAATTTTGCAACATGTTGATTTATTTCACAGTTCAGTTTTGTTTAGGTTTTGTTGCTTTCATTTTGTACCAGTTGAAGTATCTCTAACTAATCAGTTCTTAATTTTATAATTAAAATTTTACTTTGGTATCTTAATTACAATACGTTATCTCTTTCTTGTCACGATGGGAACGCGCTTTCTTGGTCTCTTCACATAACCGATTTCAGGAGACGAAATTAACTCCTCTACTGTACTTGTACTTTTTATTATATCAACTCCAACGAGTCGCAAAGTTTTCTATCCGACGCACAAACTACAATGCCATTATTTCATAAGCATTAAAGAGTTATCTCCCATATAGTTTCATCTAGTACTCTGTCGGTTACGAGGGCGAGGGTTCCAGTTGATCGATCAACGGAACAGCCTGCTCGTGAAATTAACATGCATGTTGCTGAGTACTCCATAGACACGCATACCCTCAACATAGTTCTCAAGGAGATTCAGCGTACACAGAATATGACAAGGCCAGCCCTTTTGAATTACAGTTTCAACTCATTTTTGCCAGCTGAGTCGGCTGGAGCAACGTGAGATAAAGTATCTTACTCAATGACACAACGCGCCGCCGGGAACCGAACTCACGACCTTACAATCTTGAGCCAAGTACTTTGAACACTAAATCATGCGCATTCTCGTTAACTATTTTCAATTATTTTCGTCTAAGCAACAAAAACATTTTAAAATAATGAAAATATATTTGTAGCCATAAAAGGTATATAATTTACTTATGATTTTTTTTTATTGGTCAATCAACAGTTTTAGCATAAAAAAGTAGACCCCTCCCCCTCCAAAAAAGGAGACATGTTGATAGGGGGATAGTTCATCATTTACTTGCTTCAGTCATTGCGCTGCGGCCGTGCTGGAGCACTGCCTTAAAGGATTTAATCGAACAAAGCGACCCAAGTACTTAATTCTTTTGAATACTTGTACTTTTTGTATTGGCCTCTTTTTACCAAACCGCTAAATAATGGGGACTTCAACAAACGAAACCAGGTTGTCAAGCGGTGAGGATGGGGGACAAACATATACGTATATACGACGGGCTTCCTTTCAGTTTCCATGTACCAATTTCACTCACAAGACATTGATTTGCCGGGGGCTAAAGTAGAAGATACTTACTCAAGGTGCCACATAGTGTGACTGATCCTAAAACCACGTGGTTACAAAGCGAGCTTCTTAAACAGGCAGCTATGCTCGCGCCAATTTGTTGGAAATTAAGGATGGAACTGGTTTATAAAGTAGCAATGAGCTTGTAGTGAAACCTCTCTCTCTCGGGCATTCAATCATAAATGATAACGAAGCTGCTAAAATCTAGCATTCGGCTGCCTCGGTCCCTTCTGTCCTACATCCTGATTGGTTCTTATTTGCGCGGCAGTTGTCCCCATGTTCTGCTTGCTAAGGGGGCATTACGTCCAATCGTGGCTTAACATAAGGTCACGTGAGATAGAGTTTTTCTGGGTTTCCGGTGAGCCCTATTTCAGCTATAAATAAGCCCGATCCAACGACGGTAGCTCTTCTTCGATTCCAGATCACTCACAGGTCTGGTCGCTGACCACACATACAGAACCAGCTACAGCCAGTTCCAGCGCCGACGTCTTCACCACCAATGTACTGTCTACCATTGTCGTCGCCAGCAACACCAACATCAACAAGCGAGTTTTATCTTCGCTGTTGAGTGGAATATTTCCACCATGAACAACAGTCAGAACTAACCAGCCAGAATATTCCGTACCAGGTAACACGGTCACAGCATTCGACGCTCAACACATATTGTGAACCACAGCTCTGCTACTTGGCCACAACTTTCTGCGTATGAACATTCTATCTCCTTGTGTAACTCTAATACGAACTGGTATTTCTCTATCTCAGTGTTTGAAGACTTTACAGACACTCTATGTTCTGTGTTTCCTCTCATACACACGCACACTTGTACTCTCACATATTGTACACACACTATTGCTTATACGACTGTCCGTCACTTAACATTGTTGTATACCTTCTCTTGTACACGAAGGCCTGACTTACCTACTGTTATTTTATATGCCGCATGCACGCGCACACAGACACAAACAGTTTCACTTTGTTAATAAACTTCCTCTCATTTTCTATCTAACGGTTGTGTCTGTCCTAAGTTCTTTACTGGCACCTTGTTTGTATCTCTCACGATGAGCCTTCTTTCTATCGTATATGTATCTTATTTTGTGTTCGACCGTGCGACATGGTAAGAAGGAGCCTTTACCGTCTACGTCGCCATCTCCTTTGGTTCGCACGGTCGAAGTATTACAAGCTATTCATCTTAGCTAAACATACTACGATAGACGTAACATACGGACCAACGAGAGACTGTATTTTTGTCGCTGGACCTGCTAAAAGCAATAGCCAAATCTCCTTTAAGTCATATCCGGCTGTCTCAAAAATAGAGGACGCAATGGAGTATACATACAAAATGACGATGATCATGGCTGAATCACCTTATGATCATAAGCCTGTGCATTTAGGTCTAACTTAGGATGGTATTTGATTAGGTATGTACTTAATTCTTTGAGATTAAAAATAGAAACAATAAGCTATTTTGAATAGGTCACTTTATAGTTTAAATGAAAGTGTAAAATGTCTTTAAAATATTCAACCTCATTGAAAAATGTGATACTGATCGAACCAGATATGAAATGGTATGGGTAAACTTAGAAGCCACTAAAAGTTATTTCCCTTTAGCTAAAAAAATTTGCAGTTCTTTTAACCATTAAAACTATTGTAAAACGAAAGCGTTTCAAAATTTTAGGGCGGGGAAAGTTAGTTGATTACATCAGTCCAGTATTTTGACTGGTACTTTATTTTATCGACTGTGGAGGCGCAGTGGTTAAAGCAGCGGGATCGCGGTTTCGATTCCCAGACCAGGCGTTGTGAGTGTTTATTGAGAGAAAACATCTAAAGCTCCAGGAGGCTCCGGCAGGGGATGGTGACGAACACTGCTGTACTCTTTCGCCACAACTTTCTCTCACTCTTACTTCCTGTTTCTGTTGTACCTGTAATTCAAAGGTCCAGTCTTATTACACTGTGTCACGCTGAATATCCCCGAGAACTACGTTAAGGGTACACGTGTCTGTGGAGTGCTCAGCCACTTGAATGTTAATTTCACGAGCAGGCTGTTCCGTTGATCGGATCAACTGGAACCCTCGTCGTCGTAAGCGACGGAGTGCCAACAACATTTTATCGACTGCGAAATGATTACCTTGGCTGTATAATAATATTAATAGCAGTTGCCCATATTTGTAAAAAAAAAAAAAAACAATCTCAGAGCTTTATTAAAAACAATAGTTCACCTAACATTTGTACTTTTTAATTTTTTCTTCAAAGTTATCTCCCTTAGATCTAATTTTTATTTTGTACATCGATACTGACCGGAATATGCTTGATAATTGTTACCATTCACTATAAAATCTATAACAAATTCTCACGCCCTGTATATTTGAAGTGATGTCCGGTCTGTATGATATTCCTTTGCTCAACAACAACCTCATATCTAAAATCATTAAACTTTAAAGAATCAACGAGAGAACCTGTATTTGTTCGCTTCACTTACTAGAAGCAACAGTTAAACTTCTCACTAATCACCGACTACGGTTGTAAATAAAGAAAGATCACCTAAGAACATTTATTCCTAAACAAATGAATGAATATTCCCAACTGCAGAGCTGATGGTAATGGGGCCTCAGACATAACTCATTTATTGCATCTTTAAGCTTTCTTCAGTATGAATAAGGCTAGAAGGGCTACGAGTTCTCTTCTGACCCGATAGCTCTCAGAGTTGACTCCCTTAGCTCTCACATCTTCGCAGGTGCTCACTGACAGGCGATGTGGGTTTGTGTTTAGAGTTGTCCTTGTCTTAGTCCGGCTGCTTAGTCCAGACACCAAATTAGATTATACTATTAGTAACTGTGGACAGAGTAGTACCTTCTCCAAGAGATATGTTTTAACAAAAGCTAAGGGTGCCTCTCCCTCAGTGATCTTACACTATGCTAGATACTAACTCAGCATTTCTACGTCCCCACAATATTACTAGACAGTCGTTGACTTTGCTTTCAGTTCATCCTTCTTTTTGATGGGCATTGCTTATGTCCTGCTGGGCGTCTAGCAATCCTCTTAATCAGACAATCCTGTTGGGGGAACCAGAATAGAAGTCAATGACACATCCATGCAGTAGGTTGTACTGCATAATACCAGTAGCACTCCTGCACAATCTGGTATTTATTCCTACTTACCCTTAAAAAGACGGGGTGGGTGAAGGGACATGGTTTACAATATTTTTGAATACAAGGTTGCTCATCATGATTGGTGCACTTTTTTTTTTCTAAAAGATGCACCTTTTTTCTAAAAAAAAAATTATCACAAAATATCACCCTGGGTCTTATATATAAGTTGCTCTAAATATTGATTTCAAATTTTGGTACAAGGCTGGCATTTCGGGGAAAGGGTAAGTCGATTTCATCGACCCCCCCCCC
>NC_068988.1:13682154-13685764 GCF_001194135.2 Octopus bimaculoides | reverse complement strand
ATGCTCAACTGGTACTTATTTTATCAACCCCAAAATGATGAAATGCAAAGTTGACCTGGATGGAAATTTGAACTCAGAACATAAAGAAGAAGGAAATGCTGCTAAGCATTTTACCTGGCATGCTAACGATTCTCCCAACTTGCTACCTTGAAGTTGCTCTAAATATTACAAGCTTTAATGTACTGAATACTTTTAATCCTAAATACGCACTGCTGAAATTGGGGTGCATCTCTAATATCCTTGTGCATCTTTTATGCTATCAAATCGTTAAACATGCTAGACAAAATGTTTAGCAGTATTTCATCCATCTTTGTGTTCTGAGTTCAACTGTGGTTGGCTTTGCCTTTCAGAGTTGGGGAAATAAATATCAGTTGAACATTGGGGTTGATGTAATTAACTAGTCCGTTCCCTAAAAATTTCAGGCTTTGTGCCTTTTGTAGAAAAGATATTTTTCATCCATATAATCCCTGGTTTCTCTCTCCCTTCCTATCTCTTTCTCTGTCTCTCTCTGTCTGTCTGTCTCTCTCTCTCTCTCTCTCTCTCTATATATATATATATATATATATATATATATATATATATATATTTATTTGTTTATTTATTTATTTATCTATCTGTCAATCCATCCCTCCCTCTTCTTCCTCATCCTTGTCCCCTCCCTCCCCTTTCTCTCCCCATTTCCTCCTCCCCATCTTTTCTCCCCCCCCTCCTCCATTTATTTTACCTTCTATTTATAGTTTCTGTAAAGCATTTTTTTCTCAATTGTTTAAAATATTTTAGTTTCCTCTCTTTGAGGATGTCTGATAAAATTTTCTTAGTTTTGCCACTTTTTTGTTTTTCATCATTGGTTTCATATCTTGTCTATGATATTGTCAAAAGTCTCCACTATACCTTCATCTCAAAGGCTTGTAACTTGTTTGATAGTATTTTTATTGATGTCCATGTTTCAGCACCATATCACATGATTGCGACAAATAGTTAAAAACTCATTCAACCATTCCTCCTTAATGATGAAATATCTCTGTCTACCAACTCAATTGTTCAACATTGAGCTGGCTAATAGTCTTTGCAGCAGAGCTCTTAAACAAATAAATGTGTTTTGTGTGTATGTGTGTGTGAGAGAGAGAGAGAGAAATGTGTTTTTTTGTTTCATTGTTAAAGCATTCAAATACTTTTATAGAGAGTGAAATGTGTGAAACCTGGTATTTATGTATTTGTATTTCAATAATTACCATTAAAGCCGATCATGTTTGTCCAAGGAAGATATTAATTTGATTGGATGTTGGTGATGTTCAATGTATGCATCTGTAAAATCATCATCATAGATACCTTTTTCTTCGCTGCTATGGGTTAGTCAATGTCTAGGGAATCTCTCGACCGACTGTGACAGTCAATAAGATACAAAAATAGAATTTTAAAATTTATTCTTTCTGTGTGGCCTGGCACCAAATGACCCACTGCCAGGTACTGGTCCACCACTTAATAACTGAGGGACCCCTGATCCACTTAATTCAAACTTTATTACAACCTGAAAATGAATTACCTGAAGTTTAATGTGCATGATGATGAGAAGCAAACTACCATTGCTTACTGGGTGGCCACATTACCAACCTCTTTTTTTAAAGGTTCTACGTTGTGGTTCCAAAAAAAATTTTTTTAACTATTATCGTATAGTCACACACATCTCATATCTTTCACACATATTACATCATCGTTTACTACTAACAGAATAGACTTTTCTACTTATGATCAAGAAGTTGAGGTGCCAAATCTTGGTTCAATGTTTACTATGAGAATTTATCCACGAATATGAGAAATTGTACATTAATAGTTAAGATTTTAATATAAATATTAGATATTATAAGCTGCAATTTAAAACAGAAAAAGAACACTAAATCTTCTCAAATTGGTACCTGTAATTACTTTGGTGTCTCAATGGTGCAGGTAATCTCAATAATCACTTGCTACAACCTTTAAGCTTTAGTGCATGGTTCCTTCAGCAATGCAAATATGTGTCCAAATTTTTAAATGCTATACCAGCCATGCTATACTATGGAAAAAAAATTAAAATAAGAAGGATAGGCTTCTTAGAAGCTGCAGAATTTAATGGTTTTTGATATTATTCAGTTTAACTACAGAGATTTAATCAAATCTGAAGATGGTGCTGATTTGTATATGAAAATATTAGTAAAAGACAAGAATAAACTAAATTAGAATTTCCATAGTTTTAGATTGCTCTTTGACAGTTCCATGTAAGATAAGTCAACATTTATAGTTGTGTGTACTTAGACGTGCACACACACACACACACACACATGACATCGCGATTTTCTCTCACACACTGTCTTGCAATTCAAAACACTTGAAGTTTCTGATCCTCACAATGCAGAACATTGGCAAATCTTTTCTTATCTGCTTCCCCTCTGGCTAAGTAAACCTGTCTCCCAGCTTCCCTTCTGGCAATCTGATACACCACACTTCCAGTCCTTCCATGCCTGTTTCTTTTTCCTAATGACCCTGTCAACTACATTGTTGCACCAGCCACAAATGTGGTCAGTAGCCCTCAACAGGTTGTCTCATAGGAACCTCTAGTTGTCCTCCACATTATGTGATGCCATATTCCCCTCTTTTTTGTCAAAAGCTTCATGTAATATGTCTCAAAATCTCTGTCCATTTAGAGGATCCTTAAGCTTCCAGACCCTTCTTTTCCACTTTGGTCGTCTTCTGGACAGCCATTTAGCCCTGAAGTCGCTAACTACTAACCTCTGCTGTGGGGAGCATTCTTCACCTGAGAAAGTTTTGGCATTTATAAGTAGCCATCTTTCTTGTTTCCTGGTGCGAATGTAGTCAATCTGACTAGTGTACCCACCAGACTAGTAGGTAAACAGGTGACTGGCAGGTTTCCTGAAGTTAGTATTATAGATCATAAGATCATTTGCATCACAGAGCTCCAGCAGCCTGGTTCCCTCATTGCGGAAACCAAATCTGTTGCCACCATGCACACCATGGAAGCTCCCTGGATGTTGTCTAGCATGCCCATTGAAGTCACCAGTCACAAAGAGAAGGTCTCTGTCATTTGTCAGTGAGGTAGTCTGCAAGAGGGTGTCATAAAATTAGTCATTCTGTTCATCAGGTAGCCTTGGCCAAGGGGGCATAGGCCAAGATAATGGTTGCTAATCCATGTTGCAAGACTAGTCTATGCTTAAGTATTCTATCACAGACTCTGACTATCTCGATTACCTTATCAACTCATTTCTCTGTAGGAGTATACCCATGCCCCCAACCCTGTCAGTGTTCCCTACCCAGAAAATCTTATACCTATGTTCTTTGCTTGTGAGGAACCTAGCAGAACTTCCTCTCCACCTTCTTGGATGCAGCACAAATCTACATGTCTCTGTTCAAACATCTCAACAATCTCACCAGCCCTACCTTTCAGTGTGCCAACTCTGAGGGTGCGGAAGGTGTGGGCTGGTGAGACCCTGGGATGGGAGACAGCAGCATTATGCATCTGAAAAGAAAGCTCGCATATGCGTTTGGCAGATCTCATAAGCTTTGGTTTGCTCAGGGCTACAGCAGAAGTCATCTGTCCCAGCCTAAAGTGATGCTTAGG
>NC_068988.1:13674869-13680761 GCF_001194135.2 Octopus bimaculoides | reverse complement strand
TATATATATATATATGTGTGTGTGTGTTTGTCCCCCCAACATCACTTGACAACCAATGCTGGTGTGTTTACGTCCCCGTAACTTAGCGGTTCGGTGAAAGAGACCGATAGAATAAGTACTAGGCATACAAGGAATAAGTGCTGGGGTTGATTTGCTCGACTAAAGGTGGTGCTCCAGCATGGCACAGTCAAATGGCTGAAACGAGTAAAAGAGTACATTTGATGAAACATGGAACTATTTTGCAAGCTACTTGGCAACCTCACTTGTGCCAGTGGCATAAAAAAAAAAAAAGCACCCAGTACACTCTATAAAGTGATTGGCATTAGGAAAGACATCCAGCCAAAGTTGACATGGAGCATGATGCAGCCCTGCAGCTCACCAGATCCTATCAAACCATCAAACCCTTGCCACTTGGAAAGTGAGCATTAAATGTTAATGATGAAAATGTGAAGTTGCTGTTGTACAGCTACCTGTTAAATAGTTGAAAATTAGCCATTGTTTTATTGTATGGCTTATATTAAAGTGATTGCTTACAAATATAAGTATATTTTTTCAAAATATAAAATTGTTTTGAATGCAAGCAAACCATTATTCATAGATTAGGTTTTTGAATGTGTGAAATGAGTTTTAGAAGCTTTTATCACCATTCTCATTAAATGAATTGACAGCTAAATGCTTATTGGGCATTTAGTTTCGACTTGACACACTAGACTTTGAATTTAATTTGAAGGTTGTCTTTCTCTTCAGGGTTAAGTGGAGTTCATTCAACAGTGATATTTCCCTTCAAATGTGTTTCCTTGTTCCTCTGTTTGATATGTACAATGGTAAAAGAAAAAAAAAAATTTATTCAAAAGATAAACTTTATAATGTAATGGAAATGAAACTGTAGCTGTGAAAGGTAACTTAAATAAACCTGGCTGTTGTTAAAGATGAAAAATGAATACAAGTGTTTGAATTATAAAAGAGAGAAATAAAAGAATTCTTTACAAGTGTGAAAATAAATGGAGGAAATTGAAAGAAGCCAAGGAAATCTAAAATAAAGACATACTATGCCCATTATTACTATATATTGAGCTCATGCATTCAGTCCTTACGAATAAACAAACTACAGAAGCACATACCTCAAGATATCTTTTATCAATGCAAACTAATAGTTATACTTGACATCACAGACACATGCTATTTTATTGAAAGTTAGATCCATGTTTAAATGTAAGTGAATTAAAATGTATGAAATTTATACTCCTCAAAACTTCAGAAAGCTGCTTCAGAGCTTATTGTGCTTATGTTAAACCCAGATAGACCTTCAGATAAAACTATTTGTGTCTGGTGGCATGCATAAACATTAGTGTGTATCAATAAAAGGTAATTTGATATTTATTCCTTTGACACTTAATCCTTTTGTTAGCATATTTCTATTGAAATACTCAGCCTTTGTTTCTATTAATTTTGAAAATAATGAGGAATTTAGTAAAATAATTCTGTCGTTGTTAAACTGGAGTTTAGAATATAAATTCACATGAAATCTTGATTTAAATCAGTTTAAAACAAGACGTTTATAGCACAGAGCCAAGAGTGGTCTCTGGCTGGTTAGTATCAAAAGGGTTAATATTTATTGAAGTTTCTAACAATTCTTGTCACTGGGCACATATCTTTTGGGAATTAGAGGTGAAGTGTTGAATTAATCTCTGTTTGTCTGATAAAATGGATAAATCAGCAAGACATTGATACTAAGGATATTGAAACACTGAGTGGGGAATCCATATGTGTGTGTGTGTGTGTGTAAACCAATACACATATTTGAAAAGGCTGTAAGTTCTTTAGCTAAATATAGTCATCATTACATCATCATACTTAAATTATTCATTTTCATTCTTGCCAATGAATAAACAAATAGCTGTTCTTGCATAACATCAATAAAGCTTCATCTGAAGATTTTGGCTTTTCACATAAAATGGTTTGTAAGATGGATAATTTCAGCCTTTCTTACAATCATATACTTTGGGTATAACCACAAAAATATTAATGCTCTTTGAATTATTTCAAATCTATTTTTGATTATTCGGGTTTTGCTGAAGCAATCTCGGTTTATTTGCGTTATCTGCAGTACAGTTGACTCTGATTGGCAGTTTCTTGTAAAGAAAGGGAGGAAAATCTATAATGATCAATGGCAATTTGACTTAGTTTCTTCTATGTCTTTTACTAAATGGTATTCTTGGACATGGTGATTTATATTCTAATCCCTCTTTACTAGCATCAAGTGCTGAAGTAGGAAAAGAATGGTGTTCTAGGCTGATGAATATTATTTTTGAATTAGGGGAAGAAAAACTAGTGGATTTCAGCTAATATACTTGAAGCAAATGACGTATAACATTAGCTTGCTTTGTTCTATTTTCTCTTCCATCACATCAACTCACTGAAGTTAATAAAACATCTTACTAATACCCTCTTGACATCATAAGCCTTGAGACTAGGAAAAGGTAGTTAGATCAGATCTTAGAAAATGAGATGACATTGACTAAATGAAGTGAGACTGTTTTGCCAGCTCTTCCCAACCCATCCATGACAACATTTAAGAAAAAGATTTTAGATCATTAACTATTTAATTTGAAGAGTCTTTGGAAGTTTTAATTATATAGTTTGTCTTTGTAATCTTTTTATTGCTTCAATTTATTCAATTATACTATATGACTGTCACTTTACAGTAATCTTTCAGTAATAAAAATAAGAATACAGTATAGTCACATGTGAAATCCCATTTTCATATTATTCACCAAACTGCAATATTACATGAAGCTATTTTACAGTAACATTAAGCATGTGGTAAGAAGTTTGCTTCTTAACCACATTGTTCTGGGTTCAATCCCACTGCATGGCACCTTGAGTAAGTGTCTTCTATGATAGCCCTGGGCTGACTTAAAGCCCTGTGAATGGATTTGGTTGACAAAATCTGAAATCTGAAAGAAGCCCATTGTGTGTGTGCATGTACATATATGTATATATACACACATACACACATGCGCAGACATGACCGGCTTCTTTTAATTTCCCTCTACCAAATTCATTTATAAGACTTTGGTCAGGATCGGGCTACTGCAGAAGACACTCACCCAAGGTGCCGTGCAGTGGGACTGAACACAGTGGTTGGGAAGCAAACTTAGAACTTCGAACTCAATATAGATATGGTTTAGAATAAAGCATCAGTGTATTAAGCAATAACATCCACTCATGTATGATAAAAGAATATGAGTTACATAATCACCTTCATTAGCTTACAGCTGTTTCTGCTGTAAGATGCAAAAGTACTCAACCCTGAATGCAATGTTCTTCTTTGAACAGAAACAACTGTAAGCTAATGAAGGTGATTATGTAACTCATGTTCTTTTGTCATTCACTAATTGATATATATATATATATATATATATATATACTGATATATTATGTTTCATATTTTGACTTTAGTTAATTGCATTGGATAATCCCTATTAATCTACTTGTCTCACTGTAGCTGTAATTTTGAATTGCTTGCATTTGGAAAAAATAATCCAGGAATGAAATATTTCCTTCAACTTATGAAAGAAAAAAATTAATATTTAAAATAAATTACATAAGTATATATATATATATATATATATTATATTTTCATATGCCAACATCAGTAACTGACATGTGCCAAAGGAGGGATATTCCTCAACCTTCTATTTAAAAATAAATGATACAAAATTGTTTTGTAGTGACAGAGCTAACTGCATGTCATCCATCTTTCATCTCTCTGTTTACTGTATCATCCATTTTTATTCTGCTGCTCTGCACTATCAGATTTCCACTACCCTCCCCACCTTTACTCCTGGCAGAAGAAGTAGGGAGCAATCATTCTTACCCACTTCATACTTTGAAGGTCCATCTTGACACATCATCTCCATCATTTTTACAGCTTTCCAACTCCGCCTGATTACCTCCCAAACCCTCTTCTAAAATGTGAGTAGCTGTGTATCTCCTCTACTGCAAGAAACCTGCTCTGTCCCCATCTTTTTTTTCACTCAAACTTTACCCTTCTTTACTCATTTGCATCGTATGAGGTTGCCCCACTCCCCTCAAAACTCATTAGTCTTGCAAGCTGCATGGCAACCTCATTAGGGCAGGTGATATGAAAAAAAATGCACCCTAGTACACACTGTGGTTGGCATTAGGAAGGCCATCCAGCACTAGAGAACACTACAGTCTTTGGAACCATCAGATTCTGTCAAAATGTCCAGTCAAGGCCAGCATGGGACATGGACATTAAATGATAATGACGATGATAAGAAGCAACTAAAAACTGTCCAAGAAATTTAATTCAATAATAACCTGCTTCTCTAATTGGTTTCTATAACACAGACACGTTTTAAGTGCCACCCACTTGTTTTGATTTTTTTGCATTAGTTCCTTCCATGCTGTCTTTACTAGAGCAGATATTTTATTGCTGGATATTACTTTTAATAAGTGATTCAACTTTTAAATAAGACCATGAAGGTGTAGAAACTCAGGAAAAAATCTAATAAAAATGATGAAACCAGAAGGCAGTTATGTTTTAAATAATACATGCACACACACACGCACACTCACATAAACATACTTGCCCACAAACACACACACTCACCCACGAACACATACACTCGCCCACAAACACACACACTCACACACAAACACACACACATTTGTATTAGATTAATTTATTTTCTAATTTATGTTACTTTCTTGATATTAATATCATAAATTAATGTAACCAGTTGGCAGCATGTCAGCTCAAAAGTACTTCTGGTAATACACACACACACACACACACACACAGTGTGTATATATAGATGTATGTGAATGAATGTGTATATGTGTATGAATATATGTGTATGGATATATGTATGAATATATGTGTATGAACATGTCGTTGCTATTATGCTAAACTGTTGTATGACCAGATTTGGCCAAATGCATTTTGTTTTTCAATTTTTATTTTGGCTTGCAATAGCCGGTTCTTTTGGTCAAACTATTGTATCTCCAGCTGCTTCAGATGCCAAGATATCAAAAATTGTCAAAGTGTAGTACAACAGTTTTGATATGGAATGGTGAAGCCATTCTTTTCATTTTCTGAAAAAGCAACGTTTTGGATTTACGATACTTTTGCATAATAGAAATGATGTGTATATATGTAAATATATGTGCATGTATGAACATGTATATATGTATGTGTATGAACATATATATATATATATATATATATATATATATATATATATATATATATATATATATATGTGTGTGTGTGTGTGTGTGTGTGTATGAATATGTATATATATGTGTATGAATATGTATATATATGTGTATGAATATGTATATATATGTGTATGAACATGTATATATATGTGTGTGTGTGTATGAACATGTATGTATATATATATATATGTGTGTATGAACATGTATGTATATATATATATGTGTGTATGAACATGTATGCATATATGTATGTATGAACATGTATGCATATATGTATGTATGAACATGTATGCATATATATGTGTATGAACATATATATATATATTCGCATATATATATATATATGTGTGTGTGTGTATATATATATATATATATATATGTGTGTAACAATTAGAAAATGGAGGATAATATGCTGAACCCAACTACTTGCAGACGGTGTATCCCGTTGAATTCATTAATTTAATTCATAGCAAAAGTGACAAAGGGAGGAAGAAAAGAAAAAGAAAGAAAGAACCAAAGCACACTCTCACGTTATATATATATATATATCATCATCATCGTCATCATTTAAGTCCGCTTTCCATGCTAGCATGGGTTGGACGATTTGACTGAGGACTGGTGAACCAGTTGGCTATGCCAGGC
>NC_068988.1:13662147-13674014 GCF_001194135.2 Octopus bimaculoides | reverse complement strand
TATATATATATATATATATATATATATATATATATATATATGCATACACACGTATATATGTTTATGTATGTGTATATGTATGTTTATATGTGTGTGTGTAATTGCATATATGTGTATATTTATGTATGTGTAAAAGAAAAAGTATAAAGATCCTTCCCAAGTCATATACACTCATAGGATCAGATTCTTGGTTTCCATGGTATTTATGTTCCCAACTAGGATGCGATTCTGGTCTGTCACAGCATTACTCATTTGTGTCAGCTGAGTGGACTGGAGAAACATGAAATGAAGTTTTGCTAAAAAACTCAACACGTTGCCCAGTCCAGGAATCAAAACTACAATCTTATGATCATGAGTCCAACACCCTAACTACTAAGCCATGTGTACGTTTGTATGTGTTTTATATATGTGTATATATAGATGATGTTTGTATATGTGTACATATGTATGCTTATCTTTATATGTGTGTGTGCTTGTTTGTTAACTATTTAATTTTAACATGATGGCTTAATAGAAATAATGATCTTTCTCAATTGGCATTGACTTTCATTACGATAGTAATAAATCAGCCATGCACATTCTTCATCCACAATCTGATAGCTGTCTCAGATTCCTTTCTGTATTGATCTTCCATCTCTTCGACCTTAGAGGATGTCTTCAAGGTGAAAAATATTCCTTTGTACAAAACTATAAAATTATACAAATTTCATGATCAAAATTATTATTATTATTATTATTATTATTATTATTATTATTATTATTATTATTATCATTATAATGATTGATCATCATGATAATAATCATCATTGCTTTGACATACATTTTCCATGCTCACACGATTTGGACAGATTTAATTGTATTAATATTTGAAAACTTTCATTAAATGGAGTTTGTTACTGTGAGAATCTTAGCTGTTTTCCTTCTTGGTTTTTGATAGATATTTTTTCTTCCCCATAATTCTTTTTATTTGTCTGGAATTTAATAGATAATAAATTCGCTTAATTGGTCTGTATTTAGAACCAATGTATAAACCAGTTTTATAATTGAAAGAGTATAAACTCAAATATGTTTGAAAAACTAGATTTATTTTTTTTAGTAGTTGCACTTAATTTTTATTTCAATCACAGAATGGAAAACAATTTAAAAAATAAAAATTTCCTTTGATAAAAAGTAACATAGCCAAAATGATTGTTTGGAATTCAAACACCATCCTTCATTAACATATAACATATTTCTAATTATCCTTCAAGCAGTAATTATCTTTGTCAGTGTGAATAACTTTTTTCTACTATGAGATTGAATGAAGTTTCTTTTATCTTATTCATTAGTGAATTCTGAAATTACTATTTCTTGTTTGTTGGTGTTTTTTTTTTTTAGGATGGGAGGGGTCTTATTTTTGTGAAAGACTGTTTAGCAGAGACCGGTGATTGTATTTGTGTCATTTATTAAAATAAAATCAACATATAACATAAAATGCTGACTGAATTCATAAATACTAGTTTTTGGTGTCCAATCTTGAATCAATATGAATAAACCATGAGTAGTGTATTCCCTATATTTATTGTGCATTTAAGCGTATGTCCTTGATTTACATTGTATATACTTGACACACTTTAGCAATCTGATCTTGATTTGTAGTTGCTAATCTCCTTAAGAGTGATTTCTACCATGAAACAATTGGTTGTATGAGCATTCAAGCTGCATTACTATCTAATATTTGTGTAGGTTATAGCTGTAATAAGGTATCACATCTATGATAGCTAATTCAGAAGTGTAAGGAATTATAATTTTAACAGCTAGTGTTATAGAAACGAAATTGGCTTGTCTCTTTTCTATTGGATCCTATCTTTATTGATTGTTTAAATGAATATTTTGTTAGATTATATTGTTAGCTCATGTTGTTATGTTGGAAAATGTTAGCATGTGAGTGTCATATGGATAAACTATTAGTTGGAGGTTGTAATTGAGTGAGAGATTAAGATGTTGAACTATTGAACTACTAGTAGGATTACATTGTGTAGCTCTCTCTCATCTTCGCTGAAAAATAAATACTATTCCAAATTTATGAATATAGACAGATGTTTTAAGGTACCAGTTTTGATATTTAATTTTTGTTGCATCTACTTATTCAGTTGGATTTAGTAACTCCACAAATATCAAGTGACATTAACTCTGTGTATATTCCTATAAAAATAATGTTTAAACATTATATAAATTGATTGCTTCAAATCATACAAGAATACAATGGTTAAGTGAATTAAGTGATGACATCTGAGGTGGTAGATACTTGAAGTATGAGGTCAAAAGTTCTTATTTAGCTGCAGGCATTGCATTGTCTCTTTGGCAAGTTACTACTACATGCTATTAATCTCGGTTACCTAATTGGTTAAATCTTCATTGGATTAATGTATTTTGCTTAAAGGAGACTGATCTTCTCTAACTTTATGGAAGCTGAAAATGTGGAAATATATTATGGCTGACTGATTCATTCTTACATTACTTCCTTATCTGATCATTTGTTTTAAATTATAAATTAAGTTGGTTTCTGAACCTACTATGAGAATTAAGCACACTTAATTACTTTTCATTTTGCTTCCATTCTTTATAACTGGTCTTTTGTTTTTGTAATTCTTTCAAATTAGTCTTGATACTCTTCAAGTATTGTATCTGTATAATTAAAAATTTACTATTTTTGTTGTTAATTTGGTACACAGTTCAATATGTTTAAATTTATCATATAAGATGTTTAACATCTGGCAGGAAAATTTCTGCACACAATTTATTGCTTGACTAAACACACATTGTCTGATTAGCAATAACTGAAGAAAAGTCTCATTAATAAATATTAATTGAAAACCAAATATGATATATGTAAAGGATAACTTGCAATAAGATGATAGAATTAATTATAGAGAATTGTAATTAACAGAAGTTACTCAGACTTCTCCATTTCCTACCAATATCAAATCAAATTTCAGATTCCTTAAAATCTTCTTGCTTTGAGGATTGGAGACAAAGCAAATGACATGATACATTTAAACTTATATACAAAAGAAAACTAGTACAGCCCAGGTTCTCTTTTGGTTATGTTAGCACACCAGACAAGTTGTCTTATGGTAGCTATTCCAGCTCTGTGTTCTGAGTTAAAAAATCTCATTAAAATCTGCTGTTATAGGGAAGTAGTTTCTTTGAGGAAGATTAAGAGAAAGAAAAGTGCCAGTTTCAAAAACGTTTATGTCTTTACTGAATAAAAACAAATTAAAAGCACAACATTCTCAAAAGTATTATAATCATGATGTTTATCAAGGGAGTTGAGTTGAGAATTGCAAGCCATTTAAACACTCATATTTACTACAGTGAAATTTACTATTCTATTTTAGTAATGTTTCTTTAGGTAGACTGAGCCATTAAAGAGCTGAGTGGGCATAGTGAAGCATCAGTAGCAGGTTAGAAACAACCAATTCTTCATTTGATTGTTTATCAACATAAATCTGTTTATGACAATGTCTTAGCTTGGTTGATCCTAATTTTAAAAGTATCAACAAAGTAATTGAGTCTAAGTTAAGTTAGAACAGTAGAAGTTTATTTTTCTGAAACTAATTTTAGATGTATTAATATCTAATGTATTCTTACCTGTTATAAGACAATGGGTGGGGTTACAGGGAGATTCGACTACTTTGTTTGGGTTTCTTGTTAGTTGGATGAAATTCACTTTCCAGTGATTCTTTAGATCTCTGTGTAGAAAGAAGAGAAATGTCTTCACAAAGGCACCTCTGATTAAAAGAAATACAGAATCAGTTTATCAAAGAGAAAAGCCAATTAGTAAGAGAAATTTTATAGGCATAGTTAATCAATATCATTATAGTATCATTTGTTGGTAAGTTAATTTACTATCAACCATTAAATTGGTTGACAATTTCTGACCTGAGATATTTGAAGTAGTGTTTTGATTCATAATAAATTTGCTGACAATGCTTAATATAATGAATGTGAACAGTAAAAAAGAAATAAAA
Organism: Octopus bimaculoides; assembly: GCF_001194135.2. Classification (NCBI taxonomy): domain Eukaryota; kingdom Metazoa; phylum Mollusca; class Cephalopoda; order Octopoda; family Octopodidae; genus Octopus; species Octopus bimaculoides. Next base: position 13,670,001 of record NC_068988.1, on the reverse strand, counting down.
TGGTATTCTTTAAAAAGATATTTTTAATTAAATCTGTATCTAAAGCAAGAGTCACTTTTAAATTCAAGAATTTGAAAGAAATTCAACTATATATATATATATATATATATATATATATATATATATATATATATACACACCTTATCAATGAATTTTTTTACCCTCCTCTTCCTAATCAGTATTATTATTTAGTATTATTATTGCAGAATCATTAGCGTGCCAGGCAAAATGTTTAGCAGCATTTCGTCTGTCTTAACATTCTGAGTTCAAATTCCACCAAGGTCAGCTTTGCCTTTCATCCTTTCTGGGTCAATAACTTAAGTACCAGTTGAACATTGGGTCGATGTAATTAACTAGTCCCTTCCTCCAAAATTTCAGGCCTTATGCCTTTAGTAGAAAGGATTATTATTATTATTATTATTATTATTATTATTATTATTATTATAGCAGTGACATGGCAGAATTGTTAGCATCCCAGACAAAATGCTTAGGAGCATTTTGTCCTGCCTTTCATCCTTTCAGGGTTGATAAAATAGAGTACCAGCCAAGTACTGGGATCCATGTAATTGACTAGCTCCCTCCCCAACAAAATTTCAACCTTTGTGCCTATAATAGAAAGAATTATTATCACCATTATTGCTGCTGCTGCTGCAAACTATAAGTAGCATCTTTATTAAATGTTTGTTCCTGCTGTAGGTTGATTAGAAATTATTTTGAAAAATATTTTCAACCAGGGAAATATTTTTAATCACATTGATATTATATATTGATAAAATTAATTAAATATTTCTTCTTAGTCTTATGATTTGTAAAAATAAAATAAAATAAAATACAAAAATAAATATTCATTTTTTAAATGAGACTTCTCTTCAATCTTATTATAATAAATGATAGTTTCTAATTTTTTCTTTTACAGAAAAGGTTAAGATAAAAATCAACAAACTCTTCAAACCAAGCAGAACTAATTATATGCAAATTTCAAAAAATATTTTTCTATTATATACTTTTAGAAATCTCTAAGTATGTATGTAATATATCAGTAAGATCATCTTATAGATTTTATTATTGTTTACTAAAGTAAATCTAATTTTAAATGAGAGGTAAGAAATAAGAGAGAAAAGTACAACAGGGGGGTGAGGGAGGGAGGGAGAGAGAGAGATATTATAGAAAGTCAATTATTAGCAGTGTTTAAATACGATGGAATGTAACCACATTAATGTTGTTCTTGTGATTCTGTATAGTACATTGTTTGTGTACAGTTTGGAATCAAACCAGCAATCAATAGTATGTTCAGCACTGTTTCTAATATTAGACATAGTTTTCTAAATAATCTGATATAAATGCAAATGAATTATCATCATATTTATTGCCTAGGCTGCTTTTAAGTGAATTTTAATAATTTCTACTGTGTTGTTTGTTTTGTTTTCACATTTTCTGTTTACGAAAATGCTATTAAAGTTTAAATACAAAGAACTGCCTTTTGTAATGCTTACATGAAATTTGAAATGACGAATAAATATCTAAAACTTTAGAACTACTTACAGTAAATGTTCAACCCTATAACACCTATTGTTAATAATTCTTGATGCTTTAAATACTACATTTTTATGAGAAGAAAACTACAAAATTGTAAGCTTGATTGAATCTAATGAATCTTTGTTTGAATAATATCATTCCAGGCAAGCAATTATGATATCTAGCAGATATTGTAAAGTTTTTAACATTTAGATAATTTATCTGTATATGTATATTTTGTGAAGTGGTGGGTGAGTGAATAGAAACTGCATAGGGACTGAGAGGATTCTTCAGCGTTGTCAAAGATACGACAACCTCTCTAGTACTGATGACTCAATAAAATGCAACCAATACACTCTGTAAAGTGGTTGGTTAATAGGAATGGCATTCATTCAATGAAATGAAGCTAAAATTGAAATGGACAAGTAAGACATGGTTCTCTGATCCATCAACGAGGGCAGTAATTTGAAATAAGAACTGATTCGGACTTTGATGACTTGTCTTACCCATACCAGAAGAGAAGACATGTATAAAATAATGTTGATGTGTTTGAAAATTTATTTTTGCATCAAACATACTGCTTATCTTATGCTGCTACTGATGATTTAAGAGCTGTAAGTTTAAAAGAAAATACAAGAATATTTTAGTGGATGAGTATTAATGTTAGGGGTTCTTAAGAAATAGATTTAATTGATATTCATATGATTGGATTTTTGTGGTTAGTCCTATCTTCCAAATTACAACAGGAAATCATATCAGAACCAGCCAGATCAAACCAACTTGTAAAAAATTAACAAAAAAGGAAAATTGCTTTGTTCTAACTTTATTGGTTATAAATATTTTTCCAGATTTTATGAGGTCATGCTTATATTTTGTTAAAATGATATTTTTCTAAATACACATAAATAACTCATTTGTCGTTTAAGTTGGAATGGATGATTCAAACTTTAATTGTTAATAGATATGCAAAGTTATTAAAACAGGAACCATGTGATTGTATATAGTTTTGCAAACAAGAAACAGATTATTTACGCATGTGCAAGAAAAAGAATCCTTTAGAATTTAGATGTCAAAAAAAGCCATTGAAAGAACCGTGTGCCTCTATCTTGTTAATGAATCTGTTTTACTTTATAAATTCACCTAATAGTAAAAGCAATCTTGATGATAAGGGTGTTTTTTAATTATACTTGATGGCTTATGCAAATAGGATTGAATAGTTTGTCCAAAACCACTAGGAAATGCTTCTAGTGGATATAAACTTTAGAGTAAAAAATTACTTAGACCTGGTATCTCTTATAATAGTGACGGTAATATTGTATATTAGAAAGTATTCTTGCTGGACCTCAACTATTCTAGATAACTTTTATAACGTTTATATAGCATATTTTAAAACCTGAAATGACATCAGTGACTTCATCAGTGTCATTTAACATCTGTTTTCCATGCTGGTATGTTGGATAGATTGGCAGGAACCAACAAATTAGAGGACTGTGTTAAGCTCCAGTGACTGCTTTGGTATGGTTTCTATGGCTGGATGCTTTTCCTAATGCCAGTCACTTCATAGAGTGCTATGGGGAGCTTTTTACATTGCACCAGCAAGTGAGGTTATCAAGTAAGTTGCAAGCCCACCCAACTGAGGAAGTGTAGTATTGACTTGTTTTCAGTAAATATTATCCAGTATTATTACCTTTGAAAATTTAGATAATGCAGGAACATCTATGTGATTGTCAGTTTGCTAGAAATTCTAGCCAAATCTCCTTACTACATTCTATCAGATTTGATTATTGGAAAATTTGGGTTAAATCTATATCTAGTGAAGGTTAATATTTTGTTTTAAAATAGTCAATATTGATTGACATCAGTTTATTTGATAAATTAATGTAACTTTATATATCATTTTATTTATTTTTTAAAATAACTACTGACATTGTAATTGCAAAATTGCTGTAGTTTTATTACACTGACTTAACCTAGTCAGTAAATACTCTCCCTTCTGATTTTTAACACTAACAAGGATGACATTGTTTAATGTGTATTTCAGTAGTATACTTATACTTATTCTCTATGTCTTAATTCATCTAGTTTATGGAAATAAGTATCAGATGATACTGGGATATTACCTATGATAGACTAGCATCACATCAGGCTGGTATGTCTTCCATTTTAATTATAGTTAAGCACAGGACCTTAAAGAGGTCTGTGAGATTATCAGTTGTTCCTTTCCAATTTACAAGTCACTCATGAGAGCTTTTTTGACAGGTTCTTCTTGATCTTCCCTTCTTTTTTTTATGACTGAAAACGACTCCTGTACTATGTTTGCAGACTTTTCTATTTGATGAAGAACTATAAGCCATTAAGCATCTTGTCCTTACTGTGACAATACCTTCAAATATTCTTCACTATTACTGATCTGTTATTATTTTAAATACAGTATTGTATTCATTGATTCACCAAACACCTTGACACTGTTCATGTTACTCGTTATGTCTAACTACTACTTTTATCATGTCATTTAGCTACATTAAAAATATGCTTTCATTAGCTATTTTCACTAATGACTGCTTTGTAACAGTATACTTACCTTTTCAAAACAACTAGTCTAGCCATCTTTACCTTTTCTCTCTAAGGAATGGTGGTTACATTTATGTAGAATTGCTTTAGTTATTAACCATTTCTTTATAATTCTTAATGATAGTTTTGCAGCTCTTTTCTGTGTATTTTAATACGTTGCTACACAAGTAAAGAATAGTCTCAAAATATTTAATATTCACTTGAAGTTTACGATGCTGTGAGAGTATTACTGTGTATTCTTATGATAATATGTAACCTGAATTCAATAGTATGTTTTAGGTGTTAGTAGTATTTTGGAATTTGTTGACTTAGTGGTGGGATGGCATCTTTAAAGATAGACTTAATTCCTCTCATTTAAATTCTGTTGCAAGCATTCAAGTCATGTTTCCATTCAGATTTCTCTATTTCCTCTTACTGGATTTGGAGACCCCAAAACGAGTCATCTGTGATGTCCTTCATCTTTTGACTAGGCCATTAAAAAGAAAAAAAGCCCAGTTCTGAAATATGCTTTATTCTCTGCTTGATGCAAAGTGCAGGGTTTGCTATTATTTTCCTCATAAAATGAATCACAAAAAAAAGACGACAAAACATAAAAAATAAGGTGGGTGTGTGGGTACAATCTTATTTCAAGTATGTTAATGAATTGTAAGAGATACCTTGGAAATATGACTCTATCATGTGTCAGCTTCTTAACAAACAAAATTAGCATAATTAAACAATTGGAAATTTGAGCCTAGATTTTGTTGTTTGAGCCATACTAAAACACTCAGACCTTTAAGTACATTAGTAAACAACAACTGACAGAATAGTAACTATGTAACAATTAGAAGATAAGTTTACTTAATGATTATCATCAGCATTTTGAAGTTTCAAGTTCAAAAATTACGCCTTCAGGTTTTTTTTTTTTGTTTAGTTTTTGTAGTTCTATATATTTATTTATTGTATGATCCGGAAATGCCAATATTTCCTATGGATGCAACCCCCTCCTTCCACATCATCCTCCAAGCATTGATTGTTTAAGTACAGCTGTTTCTGTTTCTTCTAGAATGAACGTGTATCCTATTCAGATTGTATATTATTGATTTCTCAAAGGCAAGAAATGCTTAGATGAAATTCAGTTTGTTTTTCCTGTTTCTGAAAGTTGTTCCTCTTGAAAATTGATTACTTTAGTAAATGTTACTGTTTGTTACTTTCTATTAGCCTCTGTATTAAATTGCCCATTAAGGTGTTAAACACACTAATTCATATTTTTATTAAAGGATATTAAAATTGTTTTCACCATTTTCAGATTTGATAATGTTTTATAATAAAATCATTTACATTATTTTCGTTTTTTTTAACTTGAATATCCCAAAGTAAATATTTGTTCTGAATAAAATGTCTTTTTTTTTATGAACAGATGGGTAAATTAGTAAGTCTATGCTTGTAACTCCATTTTATTTATTTGTTTGCTTAGAGTTGCCTATATTCAAAAAGAAATACAGCTCTTCTGTGTTATTAACTACAACTTAATTTATTTTTAAAGTTTTTTTTGTTTATGTAGTCATCAATATGAACTTGTTGATTTTTTTTTTTTTCCCCCAGCCATTAACTTAAAAGTAATTTTTGTGTATTCCTAATATGAGATAGGACAAACCTTTATCTTGCCAAATATATCAATACAAATCATTGATTTTATGTGGTTCATGTAACACTTCTGCTCTACCTGATGAAATAAAGAAAAAAATTAATAAAATTAGATCTTGAACCATCAAATGGAATTCTACATGTTATTTTTATTTTTGTTTTTACTTTTTTCTTTTTTAAAAAAAAAAGCACTCTGATATAAAAATTTTGTCATCCTTTAAACTCGTTTTATTTTTCAAGATACCCAGATGTTTATGTTAAAGAAACTATATAGCTAAAAGTATTAAAATATTGCACATTGCTCACTAAATAGATTAACATGGAGTTTATAATTTACTTTATTGCTCATGACTAGTTGCATTTTAACTAACTTTTCTTCTGTTAGTTGAACATTTCTCTGCATATTGAAATCACCAATCAAAATCAAAGTTTCCTCTTAGATTTTTAAAAATATTTCTATGGATCTGTTAAGATCTGCTGCATTTCTATGTTCTAAAAAAAACGAAAGTAAATATCTACCTACCGCTATTATAGTTCAATAGAAACCAACTTTATTATCTTTTATATATTTACTTAACTTCCAGTGCCACCAAGTACTTCTCTTTATATCAAACAAATCTGGTTGATACTAAAAAATAAGATGTGGAAAAGAAAATATAGTGAACAATATATGTTTTCCATTCTTTTCTTCAATGCCAAGATCATTGGTTCTAACTACTAAACTGTTAGACAACCAGCTTAACACAGATGAAATAGCATTAGCTAGATATGTAATCATATAAGTTTCTGAACATGCTCAATTCATAAATCATTGATATATGACTGGCTGTATCTGTGTGATAACTTATCTTGAGACAATCTACATTCATTTTTCATATTTATATACATGCTTTCTTTTTTTTCTTGATTTCTAATCTAATCATTTTCTTATTATTGTTAGAACATATATTTTTAACTGGATCTGCTTCTTAAAGTTAACTACTAGAATGTGAAACATCACCTACTGCCAACCAAATAGACTGAATAAAGACTAATTTAGAAAAGACAGACAACACATTAGCTCTAAATTTTTAAGTCATGACAATTTTCTTTTAGGAATTCTAAGCCTTAATCTCTCCTTACTAATATCTTCATGTTAGAAAAATATACCAAATTACTGTTATAATTAAGTATGTATCTTGTCTTGAAGTTAAGCATTTTTACTTTTCCACCTATTCCTGGTTTTGATTATACTATGAAAACTACTATGGAAAATACCCAAGGATTCATGCATGAAAAACATTTACTAAAATGTGAGCTCTAGCATAGTTAATGTATTGATCTAAAAAATTTTAACCAATTAAAATTAAGCTGATATTGACAAAAAAAAAAACATTAGCTTAAGACTAATCTGGTTATATAGCCATGGGAGTTAACCCTCACTCCCCACTGAATTCTTTCTTCCCCTTTTCATAAAATGGCTTTGAGTTCAGTCAAAAGTAATGCACATATATATATATATATATATATATATATATATATATATCACCAGATATATTTGATATCTACAGTAGTCATATATATATATATGATTAATGTGTATGAAGATGTGCCAGCAATGAGAATTTGTTCCAAGGTGCAGCTATCCGAAAAGTATGTTATGGTGAAATGATAAATCAAATGTCTTGTTGCATTAATTCAGTCAAGTGAATAAGTTGACAGTGGATTCTGTGAAATAGAGAGCAGGTAAATAAAACTCAGAACTATGCTGTTGTGAACAAAATATTTTTAGAACAGATATAATAATACAGCAATATTCTGTGGCTTTTAGAACCTCCTTTAACTTGAGTTTTCACTAATTGATTAATTTCATAATGTGGTTTCACCTTATTATTAATTTCAACCATGTGGTTTCACGTTCAGTCCCACTGTATGGCATCTTGGGCAAGTGTCTTCTACTACAGCCCCACGTTAACTATAATCATGTGAGTGAATTTGATGAACAGAAACTGTGCAGAAGCCCATCGTGTGTGTGTGTGTGTGTGTGTGTGTGTGTGTGCCCACTCACTGCTTGACAATATATATATACAACAGGCTTCTTCCAGTTTCTGTCTACCAAATCCACTCACAAGGCTTTGGTGGGCCTGAGGCTATAGTAGAAGA
>NC_068988.1:13644408-13662137 GCF_001194135.2 Octopus bimaculoides | reverse complement strand
CCTGAGGCTATAGTAGAAGACACTTCCTCAAGGTGCCATGCAGTGGGACTGAACCTGGAACCATGTGGTTGGGAAGGAAGCATTTTACCACACAGCCATACCTGCACCTACTCATCATCATTATTGTTTTCACACCCATTTTTCTATGCTTGCATATGTCAGATGGAGTTTGAGACAGGTACTCTATGGCCAGATGCTCTTCTTGTCACCAACCCTCACTAGTTTCCAAGCAAACTAATATTTTCCCATGGCCAGGCATGTTTTTGCAGAATATTGGAAATGAATGACAATTATTTACAACAATCACACAATCTTAAGACAAGCACAGAAAGACACACACACACACACACACACACACACACACACAATAATGATATACACATGCTTTGGGCTTCTTTAACCCTTTAGCATTTAAACCAACTATATCTGGCACAAATACTCTACATGTTTTATGTACAAACTGGCCAGAACTGACCTCTTGCGCCTATCCTACAATGTCACTCCATAAATAAACAATCACATAAAAATTTCAAAACTATGAAGTAATGCATGATTAATTGAAAACACTGAATAAATAACCATTACTTTTGACAGAGTAATCTAAATGATAAGGGGTTAAGAACAGGAAAAAAAAACAAAAACAACTGAGGTGACTCTTGTGAATGCAGAGCACTGTTAGCTTTCTTGAATTCTATTATTTTATTTACTCACAAGGTTTTGGTCAGCCTAAGGCTATAGTAAAAGGTACTTGCTCAAAGTGCCACACAGATATCCAAGGTATCCAAAACCAGGTAGTTGGGAAGCAAACTTCTTTGCCACACTTGTGCTTTATTCGTTCAACAAGTATGAATAGTCAGGTATTTTTCAACAGTAAACAGAGTGGTAATAATATTTCCAGACATGCAATGCAGTTTGCATTACAATAATGCTTGAGTTCATATGTCAGAAGGATAGAGTAACCTTTGTCAATTTGTTTCTTTACTTGCCTTTAATTATTTACATATGAAATAATTATCTGGTTATTTTCCTTATGTACAGATATTTTGCAATTCTCTGTATTTTTAATGAGTCTATATGTTTTCAAGTAAATAAAATAATAGAATTCAAGAAGGTTAACGGTGCTCTGCATTCGCAAGAGTCACCTCAGTTGTTCTTTTTTTTTTATCTCCTGTTCTTCTCTAATCCATCTAAACTATGATCAAAAGCATTCCACCCATACCTACCTCATCTATTCAAGATCTAGTGTATTTAGGAGTACATTATCTGAGATATAGTGCATTTAGGAGTACACTACCTGCTAATCTAGCACATCAAGCATCTACAAAAAGGCCTATTTGTAATCCCGAGCCAGCTCAATAAAAAGTTAGTATGCCTACGAGGAGATAAAATATTTACCCTTTTCGATGTAGCTTTTCACCAAAGAATGATTAAAAGATAATATTAGAGAATTCTTAGTTTTAACCCAGTCTTATAAACTCTTAGAGAAACATTTTATCATTTAATCACATTTAACAAATAAAACTCTTGATTATGGTTGATGCCTGCTGTTGGAAATTTTTTAATGCCAGAATATTAAATAGTACTTCAACGCTTTGGGGTCTAATTACAGTTAAATGAAATTCTAGTCGAAATTAAAAGATGATGTTGCCAAGAATGTGGCACAAGTAAATCCAAATAACTAATATTTGGTAATGCAATAAACTTTCAACAATCAAAATATTAGCAAATAGAAAGATATTCGTCCATCAACTATGAAATGACAATAGAATTTAAAAGTATTTATAGCAAAGTTATTTTGAGAGAATAAAATCAAATGACAAAATTATTCAGTTTATGTATGATGTAACACTGTAAAGGTGAAATGTTTAAATAGATAACATCTTCAACTACCAGCCTTTTAAGTATTTAGTTTAAATCCCCTGCAGAAATTTTACCGAGTCCTATGCTGGTTCTACTCCCCTACAAATCTGACAGAGACCACAACTTGTGGGAATGTCATAAGCAATAGACTAGTATCATGTACAGATTTATCTCTTGTCAATTTAACACCATAAAAATATGTTGCACACTAAACCTCTTGAGGATTTTAGCCATTTAAGAAAATTAATTACACATTTCCGATAGTTTTACCAAACCTGATAGTGATTAAAAATTCTTTTGAGATATTCTTTAAAGAGCAGTAGATGTCATTATCAGCCTCGTCGTCATCATCTTCATCATTATAATCATTATTTTACATCTGCTTTCCATGCTGGCATGGGTTGGATGCATCATTGCTACTTTCCTAAATTAGTTGGATGCCTCTTTTACCAGTTTTAGTAAGGAATGAATAGAGTGCTTAGCGGTGAGACTTGAGTCTGGAAGGCCTGTAGCAGTTGGAGACAAACTGTGGTGATTCATTGGGGATAACATGTTAATTTACATAACAGTGCAAATGAATTGAGAAAATGGCTTAATGTCAAAGATATTTGATGTGTGTGCAAGTGGTACTTGGTATGTGAGTACATAATGGGAAATGATGATGCAAGTTAGGTAAAATAGTGTTGTGAATCATTATTGGTTAATTGCCCATGAGTGAAGACATGTGGCCTAGTAATTAGGGTGTTGCACTGACAATTGTTGAATTACAGTGTCAATTCCTGGACCAGGCACTTCATCTCACATAACTCCAGCTCACTCAGCTCTAACTGAATAAACCAGCAATGGACCAGTGTCCTATTCAAGAGGAATGTTAGGATGAGTCCTAAGGCTTAAGACAAAACAACATACATACATACAATTCCTCATAAAGCAAACCAAGAAAGATATGATGTCAGAAATGTTTGATCTGAAGAAGAGATGATGATGCAGGATTGAGAAGATTGGATATATGCTGCACTGTAAACTTTCTCAATCAATATCATCAGAGGACAAATACTAAATACAATGTTGGTAAATATAATGATGATAGAAATGAGATTCATGATGTTTTCCACTGGCAAATCTTAAGGCTCTGTTTTTTTTAATCATAGCGCTAAAGGAAAGATAATGTTAAAGTTTTCAATGAGTAGGAAGAAATCGAAAGGTGATGGAATAACACTTAATATTTAGTTTCTGAATTCATAACTTGTCAGTGTTGACTTGTATCAATAAAATAATTTTTCTTGTGTCATTAAAATAAAATTATTGGTTTTGGAGGTCAGTTTCATAGACTATACCTTCCACCCTATAAATATTACTTTTATGTGATTACTGAAAAAAAAAAAAAATCAATAGTACTGGTAAATATATTTTAAATCCATAAATACTAAGAAAGTTTTACTCAGGAAAAATATAAAAACAAATTACATATTTAATCATTGGAAGATAAACATTTATGACAACTTATTTATTTTAATCAGACTTTTGACATAAAATAAATATTGTGTAATATTATACAGTAGACTTCTAAACTATCTTTTTATAAAGTTTAGTCAAGGTATATACATCCATTCCCTAACAAACATCTAATGTACTTGTCAATATACAACAGCTTCTGTCTACTCCTAATACAGTCTTGCAGTGAGTGCCTCCTACATACTAAGTAATATGAGCTACAGGCAAAGAAGCAGATGTTTTTTTTACAACTTATATGCTGCCAGTCATATCTAATTCTTTCATGAATTACTGTAAAATTGTTTCTTGCATGTTATCTATAACAGACTACAATTTCCATGTCATAATCAATTACTATGTTACTATGGTGTTTGGCTGCTTGTGGTATCTGGTGTTTGAGATAAGATATTGGGATATATTTTGCAATGGTACTCTAAATAATATATTTGTAATATCATAATGCTTGAAAATCTGTTCCCCTATGATTTTAAATTATGATGTATTTGTAGAAAAAATATTAGCAAATAACAGAAATTATTTTAAAATGATATTCTAAAGATCCTAAATGCTAATCCATTGAGAGCAAAAACAAATTATTCTTGAAATTAGATTATCATATTTGATGGCATAAAAGATGCATGGGCATATTAGACACACCCTAATTTCAGCAGTGCATATTCAGAAAAAAGTTTTTAATGCATTAAGTGAGGCTCAACTTCTCATGAGGGGCCCAGGTTGATTAAAATTTTTTTTTTTTTAAGTGAGTGTTTTATATGCCATCTATTATGGCACCTACAGTTTCATTAATGATCTAACAAGCCCTTGTATTAATAATTAAATACTTTAAACTGATCAGAGTTCACAATTTCTTGAATTTTGAATGGGTTGATGATAAAGTAAATATTGTATAAGACAAGCAGTTATGACCATTGTATGTTTGCACTTAGTTTGCTGAGCTCACATAGCACAGAATAGTATAATTGTCAAAAATAAAGCTCTATTAAAATTGATAACAGTTCTTCTAATTTGCATCTCCATCCCATTTTTTTCTCTACCTCTCCTCCCCCCTCTCTCTTATTCACACACACACACACCAGTTTTGCAGCCAATTTTTCTATGCTGGCATTTGGCCATTTATTTTGAACATGTATCTTCTCAAATATAATTACTCAGTCTTCAAAGGTTTGACGTAATTTCTTAATCACAATTGCACCATAAAATCCACCAAGTTGGCAGTTAAAACAGTGATGAATTTATTGTCATTCCTTACATGTTTTTATAATAACAAATTCTCAATGAGTAATGTTTGGCTTTGTTGGATTGTATCATATAAGAGCTTGTATAATTTTCTATTTGAATCATTCAAGATTAGAAATGTATAACGTGTATGTGTGTGTGTGTGTATATATATATATATATATATATATATATATATACATATATACACAAGGTCTGTCCAAAAAGAAACTTAACTTTTTAAAAAAGACAAATTCATTGCTCTACTTACAATTTAATCAGACATGTTTCCTTCAAAATGCCTCCATGCACTTTTGATAGACTACTTCCAGTGTATTTTTCCACTTTTAGAATACCATCTACAATGCTTTCCCAGAAGTAATGCACAGTTCTCAAAGTGAATTTTCTTTGATTTATTTTTTTCTGTCATCTCAGATTGATGTCCTTTCAGGATAGATTTTAACTTCAGGAACAAATAAGAGCACAGGTACCAAATTTAAAGTAAAATGACTGGGAGACAAGAGTCATCTTATACTTTGCCAAAATGTCATGAATAAAGTGTGTCCTGTGAGCAGTTGTGCTGTTGTGGTGCAGCATCTGGTTTGGTTCTCAATGCTTCAAGTCTTTTTGTTCACACTGTCTCTCTCAAGTATCTCAGGTTATCCAAGTAAAACTCTTTATTGTTCATCTTACCCACTCCAAACAAATTCGAAATGATTAATGCTGTTTCAATCAAAAAGAAAAGATAGTCAATATCATCTTCACATTTGAGTGATTCTGACAGGCATTACTGTCATACGGTGACAATCCAATCTACTTGCAGTAACTGCTTTTTGTTTTGACATCATAACCATGCACTCACTTTTTGTTACTGGTTATAACACTTTCTAGAAAGTTTTCATCAGCATTCAAACAATCCTGACTGACTGTGATTCAGTTCTCTTTTTGTTCAACACCATTTTTTTACACCACACAATGAATCTTCAGTTTTTCTTTTAAAATCATGTGGCATGAATTTTTACAGGTATTTACTTCTTTGAAAACTTCATAGACAGTTGGGTCAAGATTTTCACTAATGACAGCATAATGTGATGATCTCTTATCTTGGAAAATTGCTCAGATTTGGGATCAACTTTGGTAGACATTTCCCCTCAAACTGAAATGCTAATACCACTCATAACATTTCACAGCTCAAACAATCCTCCTTATAGACTTGTTGCAACATTAGAAAAGACTTTGTAAAAGTTCTTTCTTCAATATCAAACAGAATTTCACTCAAACTGTTACTCTTTAAATTCCTTCATTGTTCAACTTGTGTTAAATCAAGTGCACTATACATACATACATTTACTCAAGTATATGTGTAGATCAATGACTGAACATACTGTGATTATGGCTATTATTAGACAGAAGGTCAAAGTTCCCTATACATAGCACTGCAGTTGGGTGCATGCTGTTCCAACTGTTTGGCATACTATTTTAAATGTCCAGTTTCTTTTTGGACCAACCTTATATTTGTTCAAAACTGTTAATTCACTTCATTACCTCTCCAAGTCTCTTGCTTTGTAAGTTCATTCAGGTGATATACAATAAAAGAAAGAATTCAGTTGTCTCCCAAATGAATGTACACATCCATGCATATCTTATAAGCCAGAAAATACTTCAAAGCTGGCAGAAACATTAGCGTGCCGGGCGAAATGCTTAGCGGTATTTCATCTGCAGTTACATTCAGAGTTCAAATTCCACCGAGGTCAACTTTGCCTTTCATGCTTTCGGGGTCGATAAATTAAGTACCAGTTATGCACTGGGGTTGATGTAATCGATTTAATCCCTTTGTCTGTCCTTGTTTGTCCCCTCTATGTTTAGCCCCTTGTGGGCAATAAAGAAATAAGAAAATACTTCGAATTCTACAAATTACTAATATTCTATCAAGTTCAGATCTTTTCCTTTTCATGGGCAGCTCGATTAATTAATTTTCTTTAACTCAGCACTTTGAAACCTCTTATACTGGTAGAATGTGTCATATAGAACATCTTTTACTCATAGCGTTGTTGAGAAAAGTTTCTATTTACGAAATTATTTCGTGTTAAAGTTGTCGTATTTCGGTAATTTCAACCAATCAATGATGTAGGAAACAGAATTAGGCCAAATAGATATGTAGATTAAATTCATGAGCATGTGGTTATAGTAAACACACATATAGTAAACAAATAGACACCATGGCTAAATCACATTTTTCTCTCTCTAGTTAGAAATTGATATCAATATAACTAGATAAAATGATACAAATGCTGAAACTATTAGCTTAAATTCTAATCAACTTAATTACTCTATAATTTCAGTCAGTAAAACTTGCTGTAATTGTGTCATTTCTTACAGAAACTTTCATTTACCAAAATGTTTGTTTTTAATTTTTTTACTGGCATCATCTGTTATTTACTGTGTTAATAGTCTGCTATCTACATTAAAATATTTTAAGGGTGTAGGCATGGCTGTGTGGTTAAGTAGTTTGCTGTGCAATTATGTAGTTTTGGGTTCAGTCTCACTGCATGACACTTTGGACAAGTGTGTTCCACTGTAGCCCTAGACTGATCAATGCCTTGTGAGTGAATTTAGAAGACAGAAATTGCATGGAATCTGTGTATGTGTGTGTGTTTGTGTCCAACCAGTGTTGGTTTGTTTTTTTATTTTATTACGCCCTTTTAAAGCCTAGTCAGGATCATGGGCCCGGTTTCCTGGTTTCAATGGCGCATGTGTTCCCCAGCTGGACAGGACGCCAGTCCATCGCAGCATTACTCTTTTTTGCCAGCTGAGTGGACTGGAGCAATGTGAAATGATGTGTTTTGCTCAAGAACACAATGCGTCACTCGTTCCAGGAATCGAAAGCACATTTTCACAATCATGATGCTGACACCCTAACCACTAAGCATTGCGTCTCCACACATTGGTTTGTTTACATTCCTGTAAATTGGAGGTTCTGCAAAAGAGACTAACGGAATAAGTTTCACACTTAAAAATATATATCAGGGTCAATTTGTTCAACAAAACCCTTGTTGGTGCTACCCCAGCATGGCCACAATCCACTGAGTGAAACTTGTAAATGATAAAAAGTATAATTCAAACTTAAATTTAACTGGTTAAAAATGAACAACATTTCTCCTTGGTACTGATTCAAATTACATGAATAATTCATGAATACTTTCTATTTGATCATATTAATAACTTGTTACTTATGAAGGATATTGTCTACCAAGCTAATTATCTTTTATACTACAGTGTACTGAAGGAGAGTTTTTGGTTTATTGATTTTTTTGTTTTACAACAAGATCGTTTCAACATTTTTATACCATCAAACTTGAGTATATGGATTTATCTTTCCTCAAATAATACAAAATAAACAAGTTGAACTACAGTGACAAAGATGATAGTTACAAAAACATCAATATGAAAACACTTCTTAAGATTAATATTTACCGAAAACCTCAAGGTGCCATGCTTTGTTTAATATTTAACTTGTAACACTTCTTTAAAGGAAATACTTCAGATAGAAATTATTTGATGGCAGTAAAGATCATGAATAGAGCTGTTTCAACAATATTTTTGTTGAAGCGAAAGTTTGTTTTTTATTGATTATTTTTCCATCGGGTCAGGGTAGAGTAGGTATTTTTTAACTTTTTATTTTCATTTTTTCAACTATTATAAAATTTATATATATTGTTGCCACTTTTCTGTTTGGCATCTATTATTTTCCTTTTTTTATTCACTGTATTTAATATTCAATTAATTTTTATTCGTAAATTATCTTCTTGCTTTATATATTTTCACCTTAAAGATAAATTTATATTTTTATCTATATTTTTGTTCTTTTGTCTCAGTGATTATGTTTAGATGAAAAATAATTGATCAGTTATCTAATTTTTAATATTTTGTTGTTTCGTTTTTCTCTCTGATTAGATTCAGCAATTTTATAATGCCTAATAACATCTATATTAAAACGAATATAAAAATGTTTAGTATATTACATTATACTATAAATCTAGTCCATAAAAATATTTACTATTACATTATACTATACAATTAGTTCAAGCTTATGGCTTCAACTTTTGCTCTTTTTCCTTATTGAGCCCACAATGATGTAGAATGTGAATGAACACTATTTTGCTGGCCTCTTCAATGTAACCAATCCAGACAGACAGACAGAGAGAAACAACCCTAGCACTTAATTGATTCTTTATTATCAAACTTGAAAGAATAACCAGCAATGTCAGCCTCAGTGGGATTTGAACTTTGAGACAGCCAGAACAAATACCACGAGGCATTCTTTCTGATATGCTAACAGTTTTGCCAACTGACTGCACTTTTACTACGATTTGTATATCACTTGCTATTATCTTCATCATGATCATCATATAACATCCATTGTTCCATGCTGGCATGGGTTAGATGGAATTTATTAAGACAGATTTTCTATGACCAGTTGCCTATCCTGCCATCTGTTTCCAGGCAAAGTAATATTTCTCTGTGGCCAGACATATTTTTCAAGGAAGACTGGAAATAACAACACCACTTGTATGGCAGTGATGCTCATTTACAACCATCACATGGTGTCAAGACAAAGGCACACACACACACACACACACACACACAATGGGCGTTCTCCAGTTTCTGTTTACCAAATCCATTCATGAGGCTTTGGTTGGCCCAGGCCTATCGTAGAAGACACCTGTCCAAGGTGATATGCAATAGGACTGAACCCAAAACCATGTATTTAAAAAGCAAACTTCTTATCACACAGTCACATTTGTTGTCCATTTTAAAATAATTTATTATTGTAGCAGATGAAAATTTTAGATTCAATAGCATTTACAGACTATGACATTTTACAGGGAATTACATCCATTTTTCATATACTGACAAGAGTGGTTTGGTTCTTAAAAAAAAAAGTCAGGGTAACACTTAAACTACTTCTACTAATCTTAACCATCCTGTTACCATGTAGTAATTATTTTTCAGATCAGATAAATCTGGTGCAAGCTTTTAATTATTAATCTTGGAATAATTGTGCATGCAATCTCTGTCTGTCTGTCTTTCTCTCTCTCTCTCTCTCTCATATTGGGAAATTCTAAGTTCTGAATATTTGAAGGAAAATAGAGTATTGATAAAATCGCATGATAATATTTCATCGGAGCTGTCATTTTGATGATTGTATCAGTACCTTGCATACCAATAGCTAGAAATATTCTGTTATGAACAATCAATAGCTTAAGGTTATTTGCTCAGGAAATCTTTGTCTCTTCTATCTTGTAAATTGGAAAGAAAATTCATTTATTTTGGTGTATTTATAGGTATTGTAGGTACAAGCTATAACAATTAAGCCACTTACTTCACATTTCTATACTCTCTCCTCCTTAGGTTTTGACACGAGGGAGTTATTATTAGACAGTAGTTGTCATAAATCTAGCTGGAAATAAAATGAAAGCACAGGAAGAGAAAAAGAGGTCTTTCTTCCTTCATTCTAATGCAGCTGCACACTGCCCAAGCCAATAAAATCTACTAAGTCTAATATCTATAGCATCTTTTGTCTGCTCATCTTCCTAATGTGAAAATTAGTCCTGCTGTTATGTTATTGGCATGGATTCAAATCCTATCATTTGTAAGTGAGCTTCATCTTATTGTTTACCTAGCTGATAGTGGTATCACTTCATCATCATCATTTAACGTTCACTTCTATGTGCTTGCATGGGTTAGACATAGTTTGTTGAGGCAGATTTTCTACAACTGGCTGTTGTTGGTCTCAAACCCTCACCTCTTTCCAAGTAAAGTAATATTTCCCGTGACCACACTTTTTTGTAGAAGACTGGAAATGAAAATAATCTCTTGTATAATGGTAAGGTTCGTTTACAACCATCATGTGATGTCAAGATATGGATTCACACACACACACACACACACACACACACACGTGTATATACAAAAGGCTTCTTCCAGTATCCATCTACCAAATTCACTCACTAGCCATTTATCTGTTGTACATTTAATCCTTTAGTATTCAAATTACTCTGTCAAATGTAATGTTTATTTATTCAGATTGTTTTCAACTAATCATTTATCATCTTGTAAGCATTGAGATTTCGATGGTGTGATTGTATATTTTCAAAATGAGATTATAGGGTAGGTGTGAAAGGCAGGATCTGGCCAGTTTGAACATAAAACAGAGAAAATATTTGGGCCAGATATGGCCAGATTAAATGTTAAAGGGTTAATAATTATAATTGCTATTTTCCATATTAACATAGCCAGTGTGTGTGTGTGTGTGTGTGTGTGTGTGTGTGTGTGTGTGTGTTTTAATTTTGACAGGTGCAGGTGTGACTGTGTGGTAAGAAGCTTGTTTCTCAACCACATGGTTCCAGGTTCAGTCCTACTGCATGATACTTTAAACAAGAGTCTTCTTCTATAGTCTCAAGTTGACCAAAGCCTTATAGTAGAAAGAAAATGTGCCAGTGTCATGTTAAAACCCCCTAGTACACTCTGTAAAGTGGTTGGCATTAGGAGGGGCATACATCCCTGCAACTTAGCAGTTCAACAAAAAGAGACTGATAGAATAAGTACCAGGCTTAAAAATAAGTGCTGGGGGTCGATTTGTTTCACTGTAATTCTTCAAACTGGTGCCCCAGCATGGCTGCAGTCTAATGACTGAAGCTAGTAAAAGATAAAAGATATATTGTTAACAGGATATTTTACAACTGAAGTATGAAGCAAGTATGATATTAGCAAAAACCTACAACTATTGACATTTGTTAAACACTTTCTTGCCCTCAGATTAATGTTCTTCCACTTTTAGTTATTATATTAATCTGTAGTAGGTTTTGTACATTACACTTTATTTCCCTTGATGTATCTCAGATTTATTAGCATGACAAATACTTTCAGACAGAAAACCAGGATGATTGAGTGAAAGAAATAAAAGAACATAATGGTAGAATCAGAACAGGGTGGAGGAGTAGTATAGGGTGGGAGAGGGAATATTGACTGTTAGTTTGGAAAGGATGTTTTGAGTACTGGATGATGGTAGTGGGGGGTGAATACAGGTAAATTAAGTGCCATTCCTTGTTACATGGGTGAGTGTCAGAGAGAGAGAGGGGGGGGTCATATAGGCTGAATGACTTCCCATATACAGCATGATACAGTGAACAGGAGAGATTCATGGTTATAAAATATTGTCAGAATGTGGAGAATTTGTGCAAGCTTGATTAAAGTGAGACAAACCTATTGGATGTTTAATGTCAACCTCCATGAAATGATGAGCATTAGGAAGTGGAGAGTGAAGCTGGGCATTACTTATCAGCCTAAGTGTGCAGGGGACACTTGCTTGAATTGCTGATCAATCAGCCAAATGTTGTTTCTGGGTCCAGGTGTCAGTTTGCCAAACCTCACCAGTTTTCTCATAAATGGGTTGTCCGTATTAGATAAAGGACTGCTATGTACTGTCAATAGAAGGTACTCATGGAAGATAAAAACCTAGGAAGATAAAGGGAAATAGTAGCAAGACCAGATGTCTAGAGAGTGTGCCTTATGGAACAGATAATAAGAGACCAAGATAATGCAATATCATGTTGTTTGGTAGATTCATTCAAAGTTCAACTGAAGCCTACCATAGAATATTGCTATGAGTTAGTGCTGCTACTGCACATGTAAACATCCTAGACAACTTCTAGAAAGGTCCATCTGACTGATTGGCATAGAATAACTCACAGACATGCTCCAGCCACTACTCACAGGTTCACTATCTCCTCAGTGTCTGCCTTTCCTACCATATAATCGTGGCCTCTGCTCCTTGGAGCTGGCTAGACTCATGCTACTTCTACTAAGACATATCCATCTCACTTGTATCTCCTCCTCCCATCACCTTTGTATCCAGCCTCACAAGGCCCTACACTAACAGAATGTCTGCCCTCAGGAATTTTCTCCCAACTTATATCTTTCCTGCAGGTGTTGACTTGCATTGTTTTTAGGTGACATTAGTGGTATTAATCACACTGGACTAGGGAGAGGGGATGCAAAGCCTATGAGCACTGTCCTTTCCACCAGACCCACCAAATGAAAACAAAAATTATATTAGTAAAAAACATACCCAGTAGGTTTATTAAAATGTGTATTTCATATTAAAATATTGGTTTTTAACTTTTGTACAAGGCCTCATAATGTCACTCATGCTTTTCTCAATTGTATTAATTGTAATGTGAAATAGCTATGAAATAGCTAAAACCAAGTTGCAAATTTTCTCACAGGGAACCTCTCTCTACACTGCAATGATCTCCACTTAGTATTTAAATATTGATTTTCTTTTTAACCAAAATGTTACTGTTTTTTTTCTTTTTTCTTGTTACTGGTCTTGCTCTGTCTCTTATGTTCCTAATGCACAATATATCATTTCTCATGTCCTGTTTAGGTTATCTTTTACATCAACAATGTAATTTTTCTCATTTAACTGTTTTCTCTTTTGCACACATTTTGAAGATATCGATATGATCTTGATGTTTTATATTTAACTAATTAATCATCAATAATATTTTTATTTATTTCTTTTTACTTTTTTTTTTAGGTAAGAAGTTATTTTCAATTCTTAATATTTGTTTACCAAGAAGATATATGAAATTCTGTGAGCCAAAAATATTTTCTATTTACATCTAATATAACATTTTGATAACAAAAATAAGATATTATTATTCAAAATTTATTTTTATTTAATTTTATAACTGATAACATTTTCTGCTCATTTTCATCTTCCCATTGTTTTGACTATGTATTGATTGATATGGCAAGGGCTGTTTCATCTAAATTTTATATTTATTCTATGGTTACATATTGTAATACATATGGAAGTTCATAAGTCATAAGTTAACTGATTTTCTGCAGATACAAAATTATGTAAAGCCCATAAATTTAGATAAGTTTGTATGAATTTTGTTGAAAGGCTTTACTTATTGAAGTAGTCTAGAAAAGTAGTTTCACTTTAGCTGGAAATCTATATTTTGAAAATCCATGTTGTTGCTATCATTGTTTTCATATTTAACACTCTTTATACCAACCTAATTGAGACTGCCTGTGGTTCTATTATATAAACTTACTGTCTTAACCCTTTAGCATTCAAACTACTCTATCAAATGTAAAGCATATTTACTAACACTGTTTTGAATTAATCATCCATTGTCTCATAGTTTTGGAGATTTTGATGATGTAATTATTTATTTTTAAAATGACACTGTAGGGTAGGTGTAAGAGGTAAGAACTAATCAGTTTAAACATAAAACAAGTAGAATGTTTGAGCCAGATATAGCTAGTTTAAATGCTTAAAGGTTAAAGTGATCAAAATGAAAACCTTCCATCAAAATCTAATGTTAATTTATGCTGCAAATGCCAGCTTAACAATGATAAAATTATTTTACTAAATTCATTATTTTCAAAATTAATTGAATCAATGATTCCAACAGAAATATAGTAACAAGGGGTTAATCTCTGATATAAAGAATAGCTATATGATTGAAAGAAAGATATGAAAAGATTATTGCATAGTATGGAAAATTAAGCTTACAGGTTCACATCTTGACATTGGCACACTGTTTGGAAAA
Source organism: Octopus bimaculoides (assembly GCF_001194135.2). Classification (NCBI taxonomy): domain Eukaryota; kingdom Metazoa; phylum Mollusca; class Cephalopoda; order Octopoda; family Octopodidae; genus Octopus; species Octopus bimaculoides. Next base: position 13,647,918 of record NC_068988.1, on the reverse strand, counting down.
ATTTGCTAAAACTTGGTTTGTTTAATATTATCATCATCATCATTTAACATCCATGTTCCATGCTGGCATGGGTTGGATGGTCTGACAGGATCTGATGGTTCCAAAGACTGCAGTGTGTTTCAGTGTTTGCTTTGATATGGTTTCTTTGGCCAGATGCTTTTTCTAAAGCCAATCACTTCACTGCATGTACTGGTTACTTTTTCCATGTCACCAACACTAGTGTGGTCACAATGTAGCTTGCAAGACTATAAACCCTGAGGAGGGATGGAATCAGCTTTATGATAGGAGATGAGGGGTTAAAGTATGAGATAAGGGGGTTTGCAGAGCAGGTTCTTGATATATTCGAGCTACATGACTGCTCACATTTGAATGATACACATTGAGGTGTTTACAGGCCACTGTCTAAACCAAGCTAAAGCTTCTTTATCTTTGCACATTCTTTTTATCATTTATGGAAAATATGAAGAAATAACTCTCATTAAAAAGAATCTTCACATATTGCAAACTTTTTATCAGAATTACTGTTTACATTAAAACAAATCAAACTTGAAACTTTTTATGCATTAACATGAGTAACCATAAATTTATTACAAGAACTATAACTTTAATTATCTCTGGAAAAGAAGATTACAGTTATTACTTAATATTTTAGTATAAAATATAAACATTAAGTTTTGCTAACTATAAAACATTTTAAAATCTGTTTTATATGAATACAAAAATATTTTGCAAATTTTGATATGAAAATATTTTGTTATGACATTAATAACTCGATCATTAAATTTTTATTTGTTAACCTAAAGAAGAACAGTTATTATTATTTTAGACTTTCATAGACTGAATCCAGTGTGGCCAAGTGAAGACAGTGTAGTTAACTTGGTTTTCATTTGATAATTAGAATGGACAAGAAAGACGTATATCTGTAGTTTTGGAAATGACAGACTTGACCAATTGTTTTCTAGGTATATTATATGCATTACATGAGTTTAAACTGTAGTGGGAGTAGTTCACTTTAGCATAACTGCTATCATAAGTTGAGCAAAGAGAGGAGGATATGTTGACCTATTATAAGAGAATGTTAGGATGGCTATTTCTAGAAGTAGATTCTTGTGTTGTGTAGCTCTAGATCAGTTGTGATTGAACAGATCTATGATCAAAAGCATTTCAGCTGTGGCCATTCCAATTTTTTTTCTCTCTTTCCAGATATACTATGACTATATCATGTCTTTCCATTTTTAAGAATGTATTATGAAGGGAATTTGGCTACTATTTTTAGCAAGTTATTGACTATTTAGAGGCTTCTTTTGATAGTTCATAGTCTTTTGTATTGATTTAACATGGTGCATGCACTATTTCAAATATATGTGCAGCATCCCATTGCTAGACTTTTAGGTTTCTTATAAAGCATTTATATATGTTTAAAGTACTTTGACTGCACAGAGAAAACAATGTTTTTTTTAATGCAGTTTACATTTTGTTGGTTATCCAGAATTCCTGAGAGATTGTTTGAAAGGTTATGCCTAGCATGCAATTTACATTAGATTTCATTTTAGAAGAAATGACAGAATGGATTTCATCTTAAAATGATTCTGTTGGTTTTCATTACTTAATGTATTTGTAGGTATTACAGTGTTTTCATATAAAAAAGGACAGCCAAAATCTGTGGTGTATTTCACTTAAAAAATTTCACTCAGTCAATAGCATTACAATCAAAATAAGCTTGTGGTCATATACTTTCGCAGGATTTTCTGTATTAAGTGATCAGATTTTTTTTCTCATTACTTTAAATCATAAAGTGTTGAGAAAGATTATAGATTTATATTTACAACATAAAATATCAGCATACATTAATACAGCACTGATCCTAATGATATGTATTTAGAAGGCTTCTAAGGGCCAATTATCAATCCATCTACATATATCTGTTGATATATAATCATCATTACCACTACCACCACCATTTAACATTCATTTTCCATGCTGGCATGGGTTAGATGGTTCAACAGGATGGTAAGCAAGGGCTGCACTAAACTCAAATATCTACTTTGGCTTGATTTCTATGTCTGGATACCTTTCTTAGCATTAGTCACTTTATAGAGTGTGTATGTGTGTATATGTACAAATATTTACTGAAACAGTTCATTATAAACAACTCTTTGAATAACATTCTAAGAAACTTCATAACAGATTTCATTCTGGTTGGAGTGCCTAGATTTCGCCCCCAGAAGTTCCTGTCACTCTCTCTCACTTACACACACTCTACTCTAAATTTCAAGTATAAAATGTTTTGTATTTTTGGATTGAAATTAGAAAGTTTTTTAATTTTATCATAACTGATAAAAGGGACATTTCTTTTTTTTTTACTCTTTTAATTCTGATATGCTTTAGCTCAGCACTTTTAAAAAGTTTTTAAAATTACTCTCTCAGGGAAAATAAATGAATGGATAAAGAAAAATTGAAACTATAAAGTGACTATGCAAATCTTGTGAGATGTGTGAAAATAAGATTTTGTGATTAATTCTTGATTCTCATCATATTAATTAAATTGCTACTTAATTAACAGCTTTTCAGGCACATGAAACATTAAAGTATGTTATAAAAATATAATTTATTTAATATTTGTTATAGTTTTGAATCTAGATATTACGTTGCAATTATGTTGTATGAAACAAAATTCTGAAGATCTATAAAATAACAAATAAATGGCAAATATCCTAAAATATAAAGTTATAACATAATTTCAACCTGTATTTTATTTTTATATTATAATTGGTAAATGATGGCAGCATTCATTACAGGTTTCCAATGTGCCAATCACAAGTTCATTACATTTCTGATGGTGTGAGTGATAAGGGAGTGTCTGTAACTCAAGCCAGAACAAATATCACCAGAGACTTTTGAAAGACAACTGGATAATGCTTTATCAGGCCAATGATTTTATTCTTTGCAGTATGCAGTGCTGATAGACATCTGCATTTCTGTTTGTCTCTGTCTAGTTACCATCTTGTGTATGACAAACTTCTGCAGAGTTTGTCTCTACCAAATCCATTTAAAAAGTATTGGTCAGCCCAAGGTTACATAAGAGGATATTTGACCAAACTTCTGTGCAGTATTGAAACAGAAACTACATGATTGAGAAACAATTTTCTTAACCACACAGCCATACCCGTGCACATGTATGTTGAATTGATTGGAAAACGTAGTATTTAACATCCATCAAAGCTGTGCATGGAATGCTGTAAGAAACACGTTCTTAATAACCTGAATCCATGACCCATTTTTGATTCTCAACTGAATTTGTTTAATTTTATTTGTGTTATTCATGTCCTTGAGAAAAGAATGAATGCCACCAATTTGTTCAGTTCGGTATGGTTATTTTCAGAAATGTCAAATATAGCGTAAACTGTACATTGCACTGAGTAAACTAGCTACACACTATGACGATGATGATGATGATGATGATGATGATAGTGGAAGTAAGGTTGCAATGTTTCTCAGTCAGCATATGCT
>NC_068988.1:13585830-13644398 GCF_001194135.2 Octopus bimaculoides | reverse complement strand
AGGTTGCAATGTTTCTCAGTCAGCATATGCTGGCTATAACTTTTTTTTTTTTTCTAACAGCTCTGAATTATTGCATTTTTACTTTACATACTCCTCTCACTATTATCATTATTTCTATACTTAATAAGGCTATCCACTGTTCAATGTATTACTTATCTTGCTTGTTTGTAAAACACAAGGTATGCTATTGAACTTAACTAAATACACTTAGCTCTAATCCATTTTCCTATTTTCAGATCAAATCACCTATTGCTTAATCCATTTATTTGGTTTTTTTTTTTTGTTACTTTTTTTCATCTTGTTATTTAAGCCACTCACTTGTACTGTTTTATTTGAAACAAAAAGCAAAAAAGGAAAAAAGAAAAAAAGGTATAGAAACAAATATAATCATATTGTTGGAATTTCCAAAATTGACACTGTATTAAAAGAAGTATAATCTTATATTATGTAGTGTTGATGTTATAAGCTAGGTCACTGACATACATTTAGGTGCACTTTTGGGCGAATGTATTTCAGTCTATATTAATTAAACTGGTGTCATACTTTATACAAGTGATCACAATGAGTTGTTCATTAACCTTCATTTATTAGGATTTATTATATTGACACAAAGTCTCAATGTTATGGGAGAAGAAATAGTGAAAGTAGTCTCATTTGTATCTTTATTAACAGCATCCACTGAACTATGGCTGTAAAACCTTTTCCTTTTTTCTCTTATAGTATAGCTATTAGAAATTATTTCTAGTAATACAGAGTTATAGACAAGGACACAATATTCATAAGCCAAAGGTAACTGAAGGCTCGTTTACAATTTTATGCTACATAGGAAAAGAAAGTTTAGTCACAGTCACTTGTTATTTTAACAGTTAAACTTTTCTCAATATGAATAGTCTATAAGCAGATTACCTGTTAAATGTTGCCATTTTGAGATCTTGTATCACAGCTATCACTAAATGCAAGCTTTTTGGGAAGTTCAAATAATCTATTATAGATTTTTCTTTACATATTTGGAATTATTCCATTTTCTGCATTCAGTGCTTTCTAGCATTTAAGAGCCATAACTTGTTAAAATCGAAGCACAATTTAACTGATATATTTTTGAAAAGATTTGACACCATTAGAAATGGAATAAATAAATGCTTTGCCAAATTTTTGTGGTTTTATATATTTTTAATCTTGTTTTATTTTAAGATTTTGTAATTAAGTTTTTATTGGTATAATTTTAATTCATTTTAATTAATTAATTAATAGTGTATTAGACTGATTTATAACTGTAGCAACAAGTTAGGTGTAAAAAGTTATACAAAGCAGGAAAAACAGAATCGGTAATGATGATTGTCATTTACTGAAATCTTGTAATTTGTAGTTTGTTGACTTCTTGCTGTCTAATTTTTGATTTATAGCACCATCTAAGTTGATTAGTTCAATCTAAACTGATTGGCTAAAGTGTAGCCAGATGTTCAATACTGACAATTCTAAAGGAACAGGTTTTGAAGAGAATGTAATTAAATGCAAACTTGAATTTTTCTGATTTTGACTTCTTTAATCTTTAGAATTCAGTTTAGTCTGTCAAATGTAATGCTCATTTATACACATTGGTTTCAGTTAATCATGCATTATCTTGTGGCTTTGAGATTTCAATGACGTGATTGTATATGTTTAGAATGATATTGTAGGGTAGATGTGAGAGATCAGATCTGGCCAGTTTTAACAAAATAAGTAAAATTTTTTTGCTGGATATGGCCGGTTTACATGCTAAAGGCTTAATTTAATGATTAACAATCATTTTTACATTAGTACTTTATTTTTAGATTGAAAATGACAAATTTGTTTGCTAGTAAATAAACTATTATTTTTATATATGTTTATACATTGTTACTTAAACACATTTATGCTGTTATATGCTTATCTATTCATAAATGCATATACATATTTCCATTCACAAATTTTGTTAATTACTGAGATGGTTTGCTAGTAGTTAGTTGATAGTTTCTGTTAACTAGAGGACCTTATTAGTAGTGAAGGTGGTTGTGATGAAAGCATAGTAGCCAGAGTAAGGGTCAGTTTTTGAGGGGAAGTGGGATTCAGGAAATTATTACCAGGGCTTCTTTCTCTAAGTGAAGGTTTGATTGTATGATGCTTGTATAAAAAGTGTAATACCACATGGTTATCAGATATGGACACTGGATGTGAAAGATATTAAAAAATAAGGCATGTTCTTCTGGGTGTGTAATGTCAGCATGTATGAATGACAATGCTTAGGTTGCTGAAAGTAAAACTGATCATCAAAGTTATCAGCTATAGTGTGCAAGGGAAGAGACTGCTCGTATGGAATGCATATAAGCAGTAATAGTAACTGAAAAGTATTTAACAATTCCAGCAGAAGGAACATGTAAGTTGAAGACTAAAGAAGACAGGATGAAGTTTGTGGGGTGAGGTTTGGTATCAGGGTGATAGACTTCACAAACAACTGCAACAAGTTGCAAAATACTGAATTGAAATAGGTCTATCCAACTCATGCCTGCATAGAAATGCATATGTAAAAGTTGTAAATATATTATTTTAAATTGTTGTGTTCAAATTCATTAGGCTTCATTGCTTCAATGAAATATTCATTTTTATTTTTAGTAATTTAAAATGTGTATTTGTGTGTGTGTATGTGTGTTATATACTTATATATACCAGTGAGTGGATAAACGAAAGTAGCACAACACATTTAGTAGGAGTTATGTATATTATTTAATAATAGTTTGATTGAGCTCCATATGATTTAATATTTCATAGGCTTGTAGGTACCTAATATGATACACTTGCTCTATGAACCTACAACACTTTGAGTTGTATGGAGCTGAGTTACAGTGTTATCAAATTATAGCTGGCTTAGAGATGGTGAGCTGGCAAAACTGTTAGCACACCAGGCAAAATGCTTAGTGTCATTTCATCTGTCAAATTCCGTCAAGGTTGACTTTGCTTTTCATCCTTACAGAGGTCAATAAAATAAGTACCAGCTGAGCATTGGGGTCCCTCGAAATTGCTGGCCTTGTGCCAAAATTTGAAATCATATTACACACACACACACACACACACACACACACACACAAATAGGATGGGTGTATGTGTGTTTGTATACACATTACTGATTAATTATAACAATCCACAACCACTTCATTATCTTATAATTTTCAATGTTTAATATCATTAGATTTATTTGCTCAAGTATTGAATAACTCTCATTGTTTTGAAGCTTTATTTCTTCAGAAATTTCTGGAATTTTATTGGTGAAATTGAACATTCAAGTTGCATATTTGAGATTCTTGATTCAGAAATTCTTGTTTCACAAACATTGTCATTTATTTAATCAATTTTAGCAGGTCAATATATTGGCAGGTTTATTGGTTATATTTCCATTCATCTTATGAGATTGAATTTTCTGTCTGTCTGTGTTTTTAATCCTACAAATTTATCTGTTTCTTTAAATATCATTTTATAACTATATCTCTCTGTAATTAATTACTATAATTTTGAACAAATGATAAATATTGTATTATTTGAGCTTCAGTTGTTATGTAAGAAGTGTTAACACATAATTTCATTGATAGTATATTTAACCATAAATTAACTGCCTACCTAATTAAATAGAAAATATACTCTTAAAGCTAATTATATTCTCAATCATTATAAATATATAAACACATTCCTAAATCAATGTAAATAATGCATTCATAATTATTCATTATGAATACATTTACAGACATAGACATATATTTGCACAAACAACAAATGACAATTTCCTACTAAAATCACCAATGTTAATGAGAAATCTGTTTTGTTTCTATATTTTCTGCTAATTTTAAAGAATTGTTTTAAAGATTAATTAATATGAGAAGCAATATTTCTATAATCTTAGATTGCATAATTGATGTAGGAAGAATTCAGTTGATAAATAGCAGGCTGTAAGAGTTGAAAAATATTTACTGGTAGTTCTAGGGTACAATGACTACAGGATGATTTGAACATGATTATTTAGTGGCAGGTTTAATGTAAAGGATAACATACATCTTTTTTTTTTATCATCCTTTTCATAGTTATATTATATATTTTAATTCAAATCATAAAGCATTATTATTATTATTATTATTACTACTACTACTATTACTACTACTACTACTACTACTACTACTGCTAAGGCTGCAAGCTGGCAGAGTCATTATAGCATTGGATGAAATACTTAGTGGTATTTTTTCTGTCACTATGTTCTGAGTTCAAATTCTGCCGAGGTTGACTTTGCCTTTTGTCCTTTCAGGGTTGATAAATTAAGTACCAGTTGAGTACTGAGGTTGATGTAATCGACTTAACCCCTCCCCCCAAATTTCAGGCCTTGTGCTATAAGCAAAAAGGATTATGATTACTTCAAGGCGGTGAGCTGGCAGAATCGTTAGCATGCTGGGAAAAATTCTTAGCAGCATTTTGTCTGTCTTTACATCCTGAGTCCAAATACTGCCGAGGTTGACTTTACCTTTCATCCTTCAGGGTCAATAGATTAAGTACCAGTGAAACACTGGGGTCAATGTAATCAATTAGTCCCCACCGCGAAAATCTCAGACCTTGTGTCTATAGCAGTAAGGATTATTATTATCATTATTTTTATTTATTATTTTGTTTTTTAGTGTACCCTATTGGTATTACATGTTCTGCTAGTGTCTTGAGATCAAACCTCATTATTTGATCCCTCTTTGTCTTCCCCTTCTGCAAGCTCCTCCTGCTTTTTTATTCAGCTATCATTATGCGTGCACACACACACACACACACACACACACACAGAACTTTTTAGATCTTATTTCTTGCAATGTAGGTGTTCTAACACCCTAGTCATATTTAGTGACAATTTTAGCTTTCCTTTTTGGTAACATATTGCACACAGCTGTCAATATTAATTTTATACATATATATCACACATACCCACATTACATTTCATTTTTTTTCTCATTTCCTTTCTCAATTTACTGTGAAACCTGTTTCAAAAATGAACATCATACATTCTTGACAACTCTTGTTAATTTCCTGCTCCCAATTCCATGTTTTACTGCTATATAGCATCATACATTTTATGCATACCTTAAGTATTTCCCCTTTTATAGGAAAAAAATTATGTTTTTTAAATGACATCTCCTAAATACCTTAGCTGTCCCTGTGCTGATTAAATTTTTTCAGATGATGTAACCTGCTAATTATATGCAAATCAGTTCTCTTAACCTCTTTCAATTAGTCAATAAGAATAAAATGTGCATATTACATCATATGTAATGTGGAAAACTCCAGAAAGTATCCCACTATCAAAAATGAGTCAACTCAACTCCAGTGTCTCAAGTGCTTATGCATATAACCAAATATACTCAGTTCTAGCACAGTGAGGGAACTTCCATCCTCTTTGAACACTTATACAACTTTTTTTTTTCCTTTGATTCAAAAATAATGTAAATATGGCTACATAAATGGATCATATAAAGATATAGTACCATATCTTATATAATATATACAAATTAGCATAAGGAAACTACAGGAGCAGCAGGTTTTGAACAGCTTGAAAGGCATCCCTATACAATTCATGTATCAAGGAAATTATTATTGAATAACATGTTAGAAGATTCTAACAATGGCTGAGTACTGGATGCATTAAATAAACTAAGAGCTGTAGTGAGAGTTCCAAGATCTCATTTTTGAACCCATGAGAGAAAGACGTAGCTCCTGTCCTGTTGATTAATAAGCATAAATAGCTGTGATGTGTGTGTGTGTGTGTGTGTGTGTGTGTGTGAGTGAGAGTGAGAGAGAGAGAGAGAGAGAGATTTCAGCTATTAGACTGTGGCTGCATTGGTCACCACCTTCAAAGGTATAAAAGAATTGACATTGAAGGGACGAAGGAAGGCAGAGATGCTTTCAATAAGATTTGGAATACAGATGTTATTAAATGTTGCAAGGCACTTTTCCTACCTGTACCACCTCACACACACATTCACATTTGGATGTTGCATGATAAAAACGGTTGGGAAGTATCACATGAAATCTGATTGCACAACATCTCGGGCAAATATCTAACCTAAACCTTGTGAGGGAAATTAGATAGACAGAAACTTGTTGGATGGATTGTACTTGTAATTCAAAAACTCAACCTTGTCACAGTGTTACGCTCATTCTGCTTGAGTATTACATAAAGAAAGCACATGTCTGTGGAATTCTCAGCTACTCACATGCTAATTAAAAATCAATGGACATTCATTTACACTTGCATATGCATTTAAGTGAAAGGACATAAATAATTATTAACAAGGAATAGAAAACAAGCAGATGTAAAAATACTCTTCGTTGGCCATATTACCATAGGAGTAATAGTAATTTTGGTCCATTAAAACACAAGATTATTCATCTGGCAAAAATCACTAAGGTAGAAGGCAGAAGATGAAAAATACAAGTCTTATAACTTAACACAAAGAGAATAGCATCTCATGATTTAGAAAAAACCCATCAGCAAGAGGACTAGTGCAAAGGAAATAGAAAGGAAAATTGGCTTTCAGAAATATCAGCTGAAAGGAGTTGGGGGAGAAAAAGTATGTGGCTTGTTCGGATTTCACAAAAAAAAAACAGTGATAATCATATGGATACAACAATGATAAGAGCAGAGTATGTGAAAAGATGAAAGGCAGAAGGATAGTGAGGAGAAGGGAGATCATGTGTCACAGTACAAAAAGCTAATTTATGATGAATATTAAGACTGTGTGTGCTATAGTTATTAATACGTTAAAAGACATAGACAGCAACAATTATCAAAGAATTGAAAACTAATATGGAATTCCCCTCATCAGCCTTGTTGTTCAAGATTCAATTTCAACATTTAAAACATGGAGTCACTCTGAGCAACTTGATCAATTATTACACACTTGCACTTTTCAATTCACTCATTTTATTAACATTTATAATTCATAATCCTCTCTTTATAGCTGTAACCTTCTCATCATAACCTTTTCCTGTAAAAGAGCCTCAGAAAAAGTGCCAAACCAGAAAGAACAGTCTAGGGTGTTAAAATGTAACTTTTCTAATTGGTTTTATCTTACCTTTTATTCTTCAATTCAAATTGTACAAAAGCAGTTCATTGTGTTGTCTACATTTTGTGTGCGTATGCTTCACTCATTTTGAAACATTCTGAAAAATTGGCTCTATCATATTCTCTCTGTATTTGACACATTTTGTTTAAATGTTCACCAACCATTAGCTGTGCTCTGTGTAGTGTGAAGCCACTGTTCAGTGAATTATTGATGTCACTGCATGAGGTTGTTTTTGTTGTAAAGTTTCATCTATCATTCATTGCCTGTTGCCTGTTTATTGAACACCGAATAAATTTTGTTTAAGGATTTCTGTATTTTCCTATGTTTTTTTTAAATCTAATTCCCTGGATGGTTATTGTGTTACTTTCTTCAGTGCACTGTACACAGATATTTAAACAGCTAAAAAAAATATATGGTTAAAAAACATTGGTAAATAACCAAAAATTTACCATTAGAGCCTCCCTGCAATGAAAGTAATTTTATTAGCTTATTTGTATCTTGAATGTTACAATTAAAGCTTTAAATATTCAGATGAATAACAGTTAATAGATATCTCTCCCTAGCTTTTATCACTTTATTACCTTTATTATTTATATTGATCCAATATTTAGCAGCATCATGAAATGGAATTTGCCTTTACAAGATATTTATCACTCTTTGTCAGTGTCAAATAAACTATACCCCTGGAATTGACAGTTTTGAATTATCATAAGTTATTACTTTTAACCACATATTTTTCACCTGCTATGTAGTGTTTTTTTGTTTGTTTTTTTACTTTTTTCTTGCATCAATCAACACCGACATCTTCAGTATATAATCTCATATACATATTCTGGAATGCTAGTCATGAAAAATCCTATTCTGTGTATAATTTATTTACTTAAACATGTTAGTTCTGTTAGAATCTTCTAAATCATCATAATCTTTTTTTTTTCCTCAACATACTTTTTCTAATAATAATAATAATAATGTACAATAATCTTTTCCATTAGAGTCATTAAGTGCAAATTATCTCACTCCTGTTATCTACCTGTATGACTCCTAATTTTCCATGTTTTCAATGCATTTCAAACTTTTCACCACCTGTTGATCAGGTCTAGCATCACCATGTATATAAATTTTGTCTGAAAATTGTGATGACTATTTTATTTCCATCTCCAATATATTTTCATTATCATTATTATTATTATTATTATTATTATTATTATTATTGAAGATGGTGAGTTGGGAGAATTGTTAGCACCAGAGAAAATGCTTAGCAGCATTTCTTTTGGTTTTACGTTCTTAGCTCAGGTTCCTCCAAGGTTGATTTTGCCTTTCATACTTTTGGGGTCCATGAAATAAATACCAGTTAAGTACTGGGGTTGATGAAATTAACTAGCCCCCTCCTCCAATATTTCAGGCCTTATACCTACAGTGAAAAGGATTAATATTATTTGATGAAAACTCTGCTTATTTTGCTGGGTATGATGGAAAGTGTCAGCTGTTCACAGCTAGCAGACTAACTTGTTTTATTATTATTATTTTATTGTTTTATTATTATTATTAATATACAATCAGATAATCTATTTTATCATTTTGTTTATATTTCTTTAGATTTTGAAATATTAACAAGATATTGTCTATCATTTAGGTTTAAGATAAACACCATCATAATTTTACTCCTGTTTTTCCTTTATTTTTTTTATATGTATGTATGGGTTAGAGGAGTCTTTCCCATACAGTGTCTCACCACTCATTGCATTTTTTTTGTCATCTCCTTCATGAGGTTCAACATACCAAAATTAGCTTTCACCACATTTTCTTACATCTTCCTCTTCTGTAAGTTTCTTCTACTTGGCACTTCTTCACCTACTGTCACCTTTCATACATACTACAGTAGACAAAATGATTAAAATAGCACAAAATAAAAACAAAACAAAAAAAAGGCATTTAAAATTTGATTGTGATTAACTCCTTGAATAGTGAAATAATCAATAAGCCTGTCCTATTAGGGTATATAAAGTAGGGCTTATAAACTTAAGTGCCTTGCTCAGAGACCCAGCATCATAATACTCCTTGAGTGGAATATAAACTTAGACTGTCTAAAATAATATCCACTTGATGTTTGTTCCTATGTGTATTTTATTTTTATCGTATTGTTCCATTGACAGTCTTATATATATATATATATATATATAGTAGGCATTGTATGTGTGTTTAAATAGATTTGTAGTTTTTATAGATAGTGAATAAAAACAAAGATGAACTTTTCCTTTTTCCTAATGTAAATTACATTACTCAAAATATTTTGGCAAAATATATTTCCTTTCTTGTATACAATGGACAGTTAGATTTAAACAAATTGTAGTTCATATTCCCTCAGTTCACCTTTTCCAGTCTATCTTCCACATCTCTCTCTCTCTCTCTCTCTCTCTCTCTCTCCCTCCCACACTTGTGTGTATATTAATTCATCTGTGCTGTGTGGTGCTTTATATTTTTAGTGTATGCATTGTAATGCAAATCAGACTGACCAGTTCATCTGAGTCTTGTTCTATATACTTCAACAATCTATGAGCTACTGAAGGTGTACGGCCTAGTGGTTAGGGTGTTGTACTCGTGATTGTAAGATTGCTATTTTAATTCCCAGACCAGGAGTACATTTTGCTCTTGACATCATTCAAAACTAAAGCAATGTGAGGAACCACATTGTGGCCAGAGATGTATGACAACTTTCAGTAGTCTGGTCAATGCAATAAGCTATTAAGCTCTCTCCTTCATCAGAAGATGATATTCTTTCACTGATGAATGTTTAAAAAGACTTGAAATCAAGTCTTCAGGACCAAGCAAAAGTGGCAACATTTAATTTTGTTGGGTCCTGAAAGACATGCTTTGGGATATTATCTACCAAGTGCCCAAGTATTTCAGCATATCACCCTCAATAACACTACACTAATTGGCAGGTTAGAATATAAGGGTACGTTCAACTTCTGTGCAATCTAAAGGAAAAACTGAGAGGTTATTTAGAGAGAGAGAGATGGGGGGAGAGGGAGAGAGATCAGAGGAAGGGGAGAGGGAGAGAGATCAGAGGGAGGGGAGAGGGAGAGAGATCATTTAGAGGGAGAGGAGAGGGAGAGAGATCATTTAGGGGAAGGTAGAGAGAGGTTGTGAGAGAAAGAGAGACCATTTAGAGCGAGTTAGAGATGGGGAGGTCATTTAGAAAGAGAGAGAGGGAGAGAAAGAGATAAAGCATTTAAATTATATTGTTTGCTTCATTACCCATTCTATTTTCAGTAACCAAGTTGGATTCATTCCTAAGATGATGTTTTCAATCACTATAAAAGTAATATTTATATTTAGTTTTTCTTCTTTTGTGCCAAGTGACCAGCTAGTCTCACCTAAACTCTCTCTCTCTCAGGTCAGATTTTATTTGAAAACATTGGTTTATTAATTTTTGTGTCAACCTCTTCAATTTTTAGTATAGTCATTAATACTGAATGTATTTATAATAAATGTTTCTTTTTTTTTTTTTTATATATGTAGTGTAATTTTCAAAATCTATTTTCTGTATGCTTCTATTTTCATAGATAGAATTGTTGTATACCAATGTGTGTATTTAGCTAATCAGTAGACTTAGAGGGGTAAAGGAAAATAGGTAACGAAGGGTAGTTTCAAGAAGCTTGATAGCATGTCTATTATGCCAAGAGGCTCAGAGTAGGAGGTTTGCTAATTTCTACACTGAGAGAGTAAAAAGCATGAAGTTTTTCAAATTGCAAGGAATATACTCTATTAGCAAAAACGATGTTGGAGATTAATGTCTTATATTGGTAAATTTGTTCTCAGTAACAAAATAGAAATAATATAGAAATGTTACTGTGAGAAGTTCAATGAAGAATTATAGGTGGGTTAGTAAGAAGTAACTGAAAGACTATCTATTAAGACTATTATGCTTCGGTATGATCTGGAATGAAGTTAGGGAGGATATCAGGTCCATCATTGATAATGACCAAATTACTTATCACATATGCAACTACTGGTATTTCTGTTTGTATGAATAATCAGTCAATGTAAGGCGTTATACCTAATGATATTACCATAAACTGATAGCAGATCATAAGATAACTGCAAAGTCCTTGAGCTAATTAATGCATTAAAACATTGACAAAAGTATGTAGATGGACCAATTTTGAAAGTTGGTCAGTGAATGATAATGAAATTAGTGCAAGAGAGGGTCAATTTGGATAAGATATTGTTATGGTTATATCAGAACGAGAGACAGCAAATGCCATGTTTTTTGGTGTGTTAACTACTAGAACCAAGTAACTCTTCTTTCCAACTGACAACCTTCAAATGTCCTTTGCTAGGAGCCTGTGCTCTGTAGTGTGGTTGGTGCTAAGAAAGTTAAGCAAGCATGAATGACTAGAGTCCAATCCTGAAAATTTGACATAGCAAAGACCAAAGTTGTAACCAATAATAAACACAGAATCCTGCTGTTGTATATTAAGTGGCTTTGATTGATTGATAAGTAGGAAAGTAGTTAGGGGTTCAATATTATGTAAGCAGTGCAGACAAAGGTATATGAAATATATAGCAGGGTCTTTAGCAAACTGACAGAAATTACTACATGTTAGCAGTAGAATCACTTATAGCATCCTTGGAAAGATGTCCATGAACTGCTTAGGTGCATTATCTGTTGTAATGGCTAGAATCAGTAATGTAGATCAGTGCTTCTCAAACTATCTATTGGCAGTTTTTCTTTTTCCATTGTGCCAGGGACCGGTAATATTTCTTAGTAATATTAATTTATACCAGAAAAAATAGATCTAATATGAAGCGGTGAGAATAGATCTCATGATGTTGGTCCTTACAGATATCATGACTGAAGATTAATATATATGATCCATCAAATCCATGCCAGTACAGGAAAATAGACATTATAGAATTTGTAATAATGGTATTTATATATACAGAGATTACAAACAATGAAGAGACCACTCAATTTGTTTAGTATTGTTTACTGGTGTAATTTGTTTTGGCTAAAAAATGCTACTCAATTAATCAACGCAAAAATATTTACTCTCTCCATATTTTGGTCAATGCCACTGAATAGTTAGTTGTTTTCAAATTCATTTTTGTTAGTTCAGAGTTTGTTGGAAAATCTTTGTTTGTTATTAGTCATTTCCCTCATCTTATAATATTCTAAATCCATTATTGATAAAATTCTGTTAGCCTTTTTTTATAATGTTTATTATTTTGTTGCCGTACGTGCAACTGTTTCCCTCCCCCACTTTTCTTGGGTGCCCTGTTATATTTAATGAAAAGTTTCTCTAGTGTATTCTGTATGCTTAGTCACAAGAGAATTTGTGTAACTGTATGTTATGGACTCTTAAATGTAAAAATTTGTTATGATTTACAAGTGTGCAGTTAACATCAATAATAAAGAGTTAACGTTGATAGATTTGATCTGGGAAGAAAAAAAAACTAAAAAGCTTCAAGGGTGTTTTAAAACAAATATAAAAATAACTTCCAAAATTTCTCTCTTTTTTTTTTCTTCTACTACAACTTTTCATGTAAGAGATACATGCTTGTTTTTGGTTCGTTTTAAAACTCACTATTATTTCTATTGATAAAGAATGTTCGAAAATGTTGTGCTGATTCAATTACAAATTCAATGAAAAAGATAGCATTTCCAAATGTTATCAATTGTTACTCTTTTTCATTAAAAAAAATGCCTGCAAGTATTCAACATCTACTTAATAAAAAAACTGTATCATATGACAATATTAATAAACTCAGTTTTCCATGGTTTTACATTGTATGATGAAGACATTGTGAGTGTAATACTGAATTTCAGAGATATGAGTATATTTAACTCTTTAGCATTTAATCCAGCCATATCCAGCCTAAATATTCTACCTGTTTTACATTCAAACCAGCCAAATCCAGCTTTTCATACCTACCCTACAATGTCATTCTTGAAATAAGCAATCACATCATCATTATTTTGAAGCTACAACATAATGCATGATTCAAAACAATGTGAATAAATAAGCAATTATACTTGAGAGTAATCTGAATGTTAAAGGGTTAAAACAGAAAACCATGGCTAAGATGAACATGTCTTGTCAGCTTTTGAAATGTTGGTTGTGTAAAATAACTGAGAAACCAGATGAATATTCAAAGTAAAAGTAATTATGTTTAGTTATGATAGAAGTGGATGATAAATTCCAGTGTTTCATAATCACACTTTGAAGTAATACTTGGTAAACTTAGGTTTTTCTTACTTGGAAAATATTTAAAAAA
The DNA here is from genome assembly GCF_001194135.2 of Octopus bimaculoides. Lineage (NCBI taxonomy): Eukaryota > Metazoa > Mollusca > Cephalopoda > Octopoda > Octopodidae > Octopus > Octopus bimaculoides. The sequence goes on along the minus strand of NC_068988.1, from coordinate 13,631,019 downwards.
TTTAAATGGTACAGGAGTGTCTGTGTGGTAAGAAGCTTATTTCCCAACCACATGGTTCCGCGTTCAGTCCCACTGCGTGGCACCTTGGGAAAGTGTATTCTACCATAGCCTTGGGCTGACCAAAGCCTTTTTAGTGGATTTGGTAGACGGAAACTGAAAGAAGCCTGTCGTGTATATATACACACACACACACACACACACACACACACACACACACACACACACACAGTTATGTATTTGTGTGTATGTGTTTGTCTGCCCCACCATTGCTTGGCAACCGATGTTAGTGTGTTAATGTCCCCCATAACTTAGCAGTTCAGCAAAAGAGACCAATAGAATAAATACTAGGCTTACAAAGAATAAGTCCTTAGGTCGATTTGTTCGACTAAAGGTGGTGCTCCAGCATGGCCACAGTCAAATGACTGAAACAAATAAAAGGGTAAAAGAGAGTCCAGGTTTCCTTGAAAAAAAATCCTTTGAATTATATCTCAAAACTCCAGCTAGAGCAGCCATTTGTTCAACCAGGTTTTCAAGGAGCTGAAAAAGATTTGATGTTTCCTGTGATTTTGTAGTTTTTTGTGATAAAGCAAGTTGTTCTTGCAAGAAAAGTAACATCAGTAAATTATTTTGTTATTGACTTTAAGTACTCCCTCTATAAGCCAAAAGCTGTGGACAATAAAGCTTGTGTTACATACTTTAACTTTGTTAAAGTCACTTTTCTGAAACTTTACCAAAAATGGACTGACAGACAAGACAAAAAAGAATTGTTTCAGTTTGATTCATGTCTAGAACTATAAAATCGTGTAATTATAGTTCTAGAGGAATTTCACTATTTTATAGTGAGATAATAGCTTCTATATAGAAATGTCTGCCCTAGAGAAGTGGTTTTAGTGTTATGTAATCACATCATGTACCTGGTTCATTAAAAAAAAGCTGAATAGAATAAAATGGAAATGCTTCAGATCATTTAAATATGTCTCTGAAAATCTTGATGCATGCTTTTTCCTGTTTACCAAATGCTGATACCCTTTACTTTTACTTAATACACTGTCACTAATTTGAAGTTTTCCAATGTTTTATTTTTAGCTTAGAAGGCCCCCAGACCAAAAAATACCTGTAGAAAGTCCCAAAATAATTTTTTGGAAGTAATTTTACATTTCAGAGGTTATTCTAAGGCCAACCTAAGAGAAAATGGCATCAGTGATAGTTTACAGAAAATATTGATTTTGCTGCTAAGGTTATGAATGGTTGTAATCTTTGTGGAAATAGATCAAAGAATTCTTGAATTAGAATACCTTAAAATGACTGATGCATATCTTTTCAGAATGATATGCATCTATATCTTTAAAGTTGTTACGTATGATCTTTCCAACACATTTTACTCTTTGTATGGGATGTAAAACACTAATCTAGAAGATAGTTATGATGACATGATAATCCAAACGAATTTTTATTTTAACTGACCCTTTTTTTTACTTGTTTCCATTGTTCCTTCACAATGGTTACAGGCTAAAATATTTCATTTACATTTTGATTAAAATTAAAATTTCTTTGTTTTTTGTAATAATATTACCCATTCTTATATGCACTGTGCTGTCATATCAGCATCTATTAATGTCACAATTTTTGTTGCATGTGGCTTAGGCTACTGCTACACTCACCAAACTTATATAGAACAAATTTTGGATGTGACTATTCTTTAGTATTTATTATTTGCCAAATGGATAATTCCTCGTTCAGTTTGATATTGACTATTACATTTGACCATTCTGCAGATAAAATCTTCGAATGATTAGTTATTTCATCTGTTCAAGTACAACTTTCAAAGAACAGATTCCCTGCAGAAATACCTACAACACATTGTACTAATAAATTTAAAGTTACTTATTCTCACTAAAACATTTGACTTATATCCTAGTTTTGATATTGGGTTAAGTTCCTTTTGTTTAAGAATAATTTGTAATTTCTGTTCATATCTGAGAAGTCTTATGTATTGGACAACTCCAGAGCTAGAAGAGGAAAATCAAGTTTTTGAACAATGACATTTAAGCTGCTTATTCTCTTTATATGTCCCCAAAATAGAAATAAATATAATTTCATATACATTTTGAATAGGAAATTTAATATCTTGGTCATTAAGTAGCCCATATAATTTAGAAACAGAGCTGTAAACTGCCTTGGTTTAAAATAATGGTATGTTCTGTCATGAAATACTGTTTTTCATTTCTAGAATGTTTCTGTGCTCCAGTGGCTAAAATGTTAGACTACATCCTAGAAAAATCAAACCATCTGATTAACAGACTTTTTCTACAAAATTCTCAGCTCTTACTCCAGTATTATATTGTACCTCCTTCCTTCTGGTTTGTCTACTATTAGTTCATCCTCTTTTACTCGTTTAAAGTTTGATAGTGGTCATCTTCCTTCAACACACCTTTCCATCTGTTATAATTATTCTCTCATTCCCATCCCAGAAGCATGTTTATTGCTTTCTCATACCTAGTCATTCCACTTACTTATTAACCTACACCAGTACAAAAGAATTCACCAACATTAATCTCCCATCTACCCCAACTCGTATGTTCACTATGGAAACTGTATAACACGCAAAACAAAAAAAGAAACTGTTTCACACATGTTAGGTTATAAAAGAAACTAATTTCTAATAACTGTTATATGAGTACAGTTGATATTACTACTACATCAGTATCTATAGTAATTAGATGTTCAGAATAGACAGGCTGCTCAAAAAAATGTGAAGTCCTTCTCTTAGACTTGTGGTATATAAATATTCTCAGATCTATTTCAGATAATTTCCAGTTAGGGTTTTTAAACCTAAAATGAAGAAATAAACGAAATATACTCAAAATTTACATTAAGTGCATTACAATTTTATTTCAAACTTGACCATAAGAACTACATCTAAAAATATTCTGTTTAAATTTGAACTAGCTGTGTTTATTTATGAATATTCTTTGTACATCTTAATATATAAAACAGAGTTTGTGTGTGTGCATGTGCGCGCATGCTCATGAGTGCATGTGTATATTCTTTTTGCATTCAAAAACTGAGTTGCTGAATTTGACATATGAGATATCAAAAGATTCAGTAATCTTTTGGCTACCAAATAAAGTATGTTTTTTGCACAATAACTCTTTTTTACTATAAAAATAACCTCGAAAACAAGGTCAGGTTGCACAATTTTGAGGTCTTTAGCTAAGTGGGGCAACTCTGCTTGACCAATATGTCTTACATAGGGTATAATGAGAAAATGTTTAAAATACATGGAGTTTTACCAGAGAATGAAACTTCAGATATACTGTCAACTTTATTAGTATTATTTAGTAGATAATCTTTTAATGTAAAGTATGTTTGTGTTTTGTTTAGCCCAGAGCTGCCTCTGATGAAGCAGACCCATGGCATAGTTTTTTTTTTCTTCCCAAAATACTGTAAATCTGTGTGTTGGAGATTTGGCTGCTATTTGTAGTAGCTCGAGTTACCACAGGCATACTTGTGTGTGTGTGTGTGTGTGTGTGTGTGTGTTTTGTTGTGGTGAAAAAACTACTTTTTCTCAGAATATTTTGCACAATAAATTTTTAAGAAATCTGGACATCTTTCTTACTGCTAACCATTCAACTTCAAATTACAATTGTTAATTTTTGGAAGTCAAGTAGACTGAGATGTACATATACTGTTACCGTATAGAGTGGAAGTTCAATACGAAGCTTTGAACTCCTTGACTTGTGATTAGTAATCCTTTACCTTAAATTTGAAGCCATTAAGTCTTTAAACATTATTTTACTGGGTTTGATCTTTTATCTGTTTCCATGATGGGGTATCACCTTTGAAAATTTAATTGATCACACTGACCTCAATACGTATTTCAATCTGGCATTTATTTTATAGATCTCTGCTTGATGAACTGCTAACTTTGAGACATAGTGGGACACATTACTTGATTTAATAACTAATATAAACACACACACATATATTAGGTGCAACAATGACTGTATGGTTGAGAAGTTTGCTTACCAACCACATGGTTCCATGTTCAGTCCGTCTGCATGGTACCTTGGGCAAATGTTTTTTTACTATAGCCCTAGGCCAACCACAGACTTCTGACTGAATTTGGTAGATGGAAACTGCAGCTTTGTTCATCAGAAAATGACTGAAAAACATGTTTATAAAGAAGAGTTGTTTGCTTCATACTCTTTGTGTGCTGATTCTGCCCATAAGAAAGGCACATACAATGTGGAAGTCAGTCATAAATTGTTGAATTTATCCTTGATTAAAATTTCTATATTTCTGAAATTATAGGAAAACTATTGATGGGTGATAAACTATTACTTCTAAATAAACATTTGGGGATTTTGTTAAAATATTAGTCTAAATATTCAGAACCTGTTAAAAGAGAATTCTGGATTTTAACAACCAATTCTTAACCATATCTTCTGATAAGTTAAACAGATGAGGTATAAGTTCTCTTGACTCCACAAGAGAAAATAATTGTCTAACACAGGTAACATCTTTAAAGGCCTAGTATCAATTTTGTAGCCAATAAACATGAATGTTATGCTTCTTGATACAATGAATTAGCTACTGTATGATACGAGTTCATGAATTATGGGTTGCAGATTAATTGGATGTGAATTGTTGATGCACAGAAGGAAAATTTGTAGCCATGTTTCTTCTAAAAACAGAAAATGAGTTGAGATATATAAATTGTGTCTGTATTGTGCATTTCTAGAGCTGCCATAAATTCCTGTTTGTCTACATAATAGACATTAATGATTTCTTTTTTTTTATTGTTTATTCATGCAATTATTCATATCTAAATATATTCAGGCATTCCCCTATTCATATTTACATACACTAAATATATTACATAGCAGTGATTTATAATATTTCTGGGATTTCTGAAAGGCAGTTTTGATTTATACATATTTAATTTGAAATTTGTTGCTTAGAGAGACTCATTAAGTGACTAGTTTTCCTGGTAAAAGTTTCCCAATTATTATTTCTAAGAAATACTGCCACACTTTATTTTATTTCATTTTTCTGTTAACAAGAGAGATATTGTTTTACATACCAGCTTACAGAATATGCTAAACATATATTTGTATAATTAAACAGCAAAAGTGATATATATCTAACAAGTACAGTGTTAGAATTGCCTTAAGAAAATGTATTTCACTATTATGATATTCTCTGCTGATTTCAAACATCAGAATTATAGCTTGGTAGCTTGGTTGCCAATAAGAAACTTGGTTAATCTGATGTAACAACCATTGCTAATTAGGTAATTAGCTTAGGGAGTTAGCTTTAGGAATAAATTTAAATGAATCAATATATTTTTCAGATTTTATATTATGTTATTATTGACTACTCATTCTACATATCTTAAGTTTCTTTTTAAATGGCAACAATTGAAAAAGCTGTTGGAAACCTTCAGATAATTAATCATAACTCCAACAAATATTACAAATAAGAATTTTTCAAATATTCTAATGCATAAAGATTATTTTGCTACTTTGTAATGGTTGTCTTAGCAAATGCAATTTCACAAATATTTCAAAGCTTAATATTACTATGTGATAGATGTCTTCTATCTGAAAATTTAAATGGTATCATTATGAAATAATGAGTATAAAGTATTAAAACCATAATTATTATTTCAAGCATTCTCTATTCACATCAAATAAAAAGAGACATCATTTTATCTTTTTGATTATGTTTATTTTTTTCAATGTCCTGATGCTTAATTTAGTTCTAAACATACTTTTGTTGCTGTTTAGGTTGTTGTATAGCAGCTTTATAATTGTAATAAGATTATCTGAACACAGTAATGAAATATCTTTAGAGGTTTTCTAATATTTTTTTTGTCTTTCATTTAACCGCTCACCAATCTCATTCTCCATAAAGAATAAATCTTTATTAGATGGTATAAATTTAAATCTATTCAATGTTTTTACATTAATATACCTTTATTGAAATGTGCTAGATTCTTGTGCAACTCTGCTTCAGTCTGCCCAGTTTACGAACAGGCCAGAAGTAAAACAAAGGAAGTATTGCCACACTAGTGTATAAATAGCTAAAGTTGTTAAAAGTACACCATCCATATATTCATGGAAAAAATGAGTGTGAAACATATTCTTAAGTCATGTAGAGTAATCAAATAAATCATATCTTTAGTAGAGTTGAACTGAAGTCATCAACAAAAGTGAATTGAAAGCAAATTGAAAAAAGATATCAAGGAATGGTAATTTCAATAATTTATTTAATCTGAAAATTTGTACATGAAAATAAAACATAGATCAACATATATGCAAAGAAGTGTTATGATAATGACAACAATGGTAATAATGATGATGAAGATAATGATGATGAATATAGGTAGTTGATAAAATCATTTCACCACAATCACATTTTTTTTTTTTCATAATTTGCCAACTGAGAACTATTGTGATACATTTCCAAAATATATCCTCAATTTAAAATGTCCCAAATAGAATTTCTGAACATTTTCAAAATTATGCATATTTAATGACATTTTATCTCAATTTCCAATTTTTTCCTCTTTAATTTCTGATTTAATTTCCAGAAATTACACATACACACACACACACACAAAATAAATAAAAGAAAACAAGTATATTTTTCTTAATTCTGTAGTTTTTTCTGGTTTATTTACTAAAAGAATTATTGAAAGTAGTGATATTGTGGATCTCATAAACTAGTTTTGCTATAGAAGAGTTAAAATATCTTGTTTATAAAAAATCATTTCTTAAAACATGAAAGCGTTGAATGGTAATTATCAAATTTCATTTATTGGAATCTTAAATCATTAATTTCAAAGATATTTACTCTATTACTTTTGATACTTATAAAAACAAAATATTTAATAAGATGAAATATTTTGTTGGATTTGCTATATTGTGACTTAAAAGCTAAATTGACTTTACCTGAAAGCAAACTAACTATATAAGGACTGACTGAGAAACAAGCTTTAGAAAACTTTGATTTAAATATTTCTGTAACTCAACACCAGCAGATTAAATATCAAGATTTAACTAGTACCAATATTTAATCCAATACTAAATCTAGTCAATGTAAAGCAATAACAATAAATATTTAGTGAAATTTCAAAATTTGCAATCTATTTTTTTTAAGACAAGAAATAATCTACGAATGAAAATTGGCATTGAATTTTCATTTAATTTTACATGTTTATTTTATATTTATTCTACAATTATATATAAAAAGAAATGCATCAAATTGGAAATCTTTATAACTTTAAAGATGAAAATCTGACTGATTATATCTAAGAAAAGCAAGATCATGATTTAAAATGGTTTAGGCAAAGGTCAGAAGCATTCTATCATTATCTCAGAATAAATCAATCATTTCTGCTGATAATCCATGTAAGGTGTAACAAATGTTTCTTCAAAAACTCATAAAATAAAAAAAAGAAGTGTGTTCCAAAAATATTTATGATGTAACTTATAGCCAATCTTAAATCACTATTTGATTTTTTTAAAATAGAAAATCAGAGTTGAATGAATATTGATTTTTTTTTTTTTTTTTTTTTTTATATTAAAATTAATATGTTGGACTGAATAAAAAAAAATGACATTTTAATACCAAAACCTCACTAGAAAACAGATAATTTTTTATAGTTTTCTTTAATGCTTTTACATATCATCTCTAAATAACATATATTTCCAAACCATCTTTAGATTGCTTTAAAAAAAACCTAAAGTTAGTTTACTCAGTTGAGTACATAGTCTGAAGGCTTCAGTCCTGAGTCCTACTGTTTTTGAAAGTCTGAAAGCTTCAGTCCTATCGTTTTTGATTTAATTTTTCATATATCTTAAGAAGTACCAGTTGGCCATACAGCAATAAATGGTTACATTTGAATTAACTTTAGACTGAAGTGAAAAAGTAAAAATAAAGGCATTTGGGTTTTAGTTACAGTTTTATTTCTATTGGGAGCATCTAAACTCTAATGTGTATAATCAGCTGGTTTAGAACAATCACCTGGGCTTTGGGTGTTGCTTTTAGTGGAGTTCATCATGTTACTAGTGTTTAGGCCTGGTCTGAGGAAAACCTCCTTCCACCAGGGTCTGAAAAGGGTTATAGATGCAGTTCTGCTTCCTTTGGTTAAGCCATTTACATAATAGACAATATTTCATATTTTAAAGATTTGTGTATACACCCCAAAATGTTTTACTTTGATTTTCCAAAAATATTTCATCAATCATATATATACTGTGTCTCTCCTATCTCAAATCCATCTTGTTATTTCATATATACATATGTAAACATTTTAAGACATTTGGGAAAATAGCAATTAGAGATATATTTTTGAGGGTGGTTTCCATAACAATAATCACTTTATATTTACAATAAATAGTTTAATTTCTATGCTTGTGTAGAACTGTTTGTGATTTTCATGTTAATAATTAGTTGCATTTTAAAATTTTTTGTGAATATATATGTTTTAAAAATGGAAATTATAAAGAATTCTTGCTATGGAAAGAACTGATTCTTGGATAAGCTATAAAATACTGTGAGGTTTATTGTTTAAAGACTGTATTACTTCATCAGAAAAACTACTTCAAAATTTATTTTGGCTTTATGGAAATTCAAAACTAACAATAGCAGAAATATATATTTTGTTCTCATTGAAATAATTTAAATAGTTTATGATACATATTTTACCTTTTTATTTCACATAAGCATTTTAAGAAGTTAATCTTATTAATTTTGAAATCAATTATTTCTATTATTTACTTAAAAGTCAAGAACATATAAGTTCATTTTAAGAAAAGTATTTTGCGCTCTCAGTTTCTTGTCGTAATTAAAATTTTACAAATTAATCTTGGCATACCAACCTATTGCAACATTTCCTTTTCTTTTCATTATGGAATGCCAAAAGTACATCTTGTCTCCTATATTATATAAGTTTATATTTGAAACAAAGACATATTTGTTGTCTCTTAATTTGTAAATTAGTGGAAGTTGTTGCTTTTAATTAAAACTTTATATATATATATATATATATATATATATATATATATATATATATTAGTCTGTAACTTACTGTACAACAACACTAAACAAATTTCAACAGCTTAGAGAGGAATCAAATTATATTTGCAACTTTTGTTGACATACACACCTCTAAGCTGAAAATCTATATGGATACTTCAAATCATTCTGCATGAATTAATATAAAATCACCTTTACAAGTAATATGAATAGATTTTAATCACTGCCTGATTATGTATGTTGTAAAATGAGCAAAGGACTTTATAGAGGTTATCTTTTCAGCTTTTGTTTATTGATAATTTTTTTCAAAACATATAAACAAGGGAATATTTTACTTCAAATTAACAATCGTACAAAATTGAACACATTTTGTAGTATGAAAAAATAGGTTGTTTTTTTGTTTTTGTTTTTTTTTCTCCCTCCATTTAGTTAACAGTTGTCTAACAAATTTATTTTTAAAAAAAACATGACAAAATAAAAATAACACAAGTTTCCAGTTAGTATCAGAAGGAATAACAAAATGTTTAAAGACAATCTGGAAGAGAAATGCCAAATAAGGCAAAATAAATTAAAATAAAATCTCTGATAATGTGGAAGAAATAGAATATGATCAAGAAAACATTTTTATAAAAATCTGGTTTTCTTACCTTAACTGGAAACTTATGGAGATATCTGTTTTCGATATGTGTTACTTTAATTTATTGGTTTCTGGTAGTAAATGTAATCCCTGATGATAGCCATAGATTTGTCAGAAGTTTTAACCTTTCAGAATTTCTTGAAAATTACTTACTCATTAAACCATGTGTCTCTTATGATCAATATGCCATTTTCATCAGATACTACATATTTTATTTAGCATTCATTAGTAAATACCTCCCACCTTATCTATAATCATATGCACACATAGAATCACACAAAGTAATGTGTTGTCACATAAAAAATATATCTCAATTCATGTCTACAAACAAATGTATGTAACCTCTCTGCACAAGTATCTATATGTGCACCTAAATGTATATATATGTACTTGTGTATAGAGATGTTTCATTGGTATTTGTCTGTAGGGCAAAGGTACAAAGGCAGCTTGAATATTAGCTACTCCCTGGAAATGTTATTTAGTTGTTAATTAGTTCTAGCACCTGCCCCTAACATCATTTGGGGCTTCAAGATGAGGTAAAAATCTGTTCTCCATCATTTTTTTTTCTTTGTTTAAAATAATGTGAAATTTACTTGAATGAGCAACTACTTACTTCATGTAATAGAATCCAACTGCTCAATTTATCACTTCTACAGCATTTCAAGTTTTCCGGGTTTTTTTTAACATAGTGACAAGCGCCTTTCAGATAACTTCTAATTGAACAAATGAATACATTTTCTGACCAATATTTTCATTGTATTTGACCTCAACAATATATAATTAATTTTAATTATATATTTTTTATCTTTGTGAAAATCTGGCTATAATTCTTTAAATTGCATTTTACATTAAGAATATACCAGAACTCACTTTAAAAAAATAGCCTCATATTAAATACAAACATTACTATGCAGCAACAGCTTAGAAACTGTTTAATAGAGAATATATTTTGAAATCTAGAAAAAAAATCTAAGTGTTTTATTTGTAAATGTACTTGATAATTTAAGTTTTCTCCAACTTAAAAAATGTTGGGATACAAGGCAAATTATTCGATTTGACAAAGTAAACTGTTTTGTTCTGCACTTACCTTGAACTGTAATTTAAATTAGTCTGATTTTAAAACAAATTGGTGGAAACTGGTTTACCAATGTTCAGTTTGTTTTTGGCTTTTTTATTTTTTTTAGTTTTTTTTTTATATTTCATGATAAATATCTAAACATTTTAATTAACAAAATCATGCAAATAGTGTGTTTATAATGAGCAGCAAAATGTTAAGTGGATCAGAGTAATTAATTATTGAGGAAATTATTTTGGATTTACAAAATCCTCTAAATGTCTTAAATTGAAATAAAGCTGACATTTTTTTTTTTTTGTTCAACAATATTTACACAATCTATGATAATGCTCCACAAAATATTGCATTCTGTTAATATTTCTATTATTATCTTTTAGAAAATATCTATTTGATTAAAAAGATTAAAACTATATAATCAATAAAACACAATTTGTGTCATATATTTTTGTAGGGTTATGATAACACAAAAGGGTTTGTAAAAAGTAAAATAAATTTCAGTGAGTTGATTTGCTGTGCGGAGTGAAAAATATTTGCCCTTTTTTTAATATTGAGAGAATAATGAAGCCTTAATCCCATGGTCACAAAATCACAAATAAGAAATGGAATGAATAATGTAGACACTGGAAATGGAGAGACAGGAAGAGAGAGCCAATATGTGATGTGGAAGCTGGATGTCATGAGAAGAAGTAAAGTGTGCAGGAACAGGTGGTCAAAGTTTGTAACAAAAGTAAGGTCAGTTGAAGTGGGAGATATTGAGGTCTAGTTCAGGTGAGATAGAAAGTAGCAGAGGCAATGGAACATGTAAAAAAAAAAAATTTTTTTAAAGGGAGAGAAGAAAAAGGGAATGAGTTAGCAGTCAGAATTAAAGAATTAGATTTGAGAAAATGAAGCATGTTTAAAACAGTGAGTTGTCAGAATTATAAAGACAAAAAAAAAATGTCTTGCAAAGGGAGGTAGAAGTGTGTATACACCACCTCCCACACTACTCACATTTGCTCTTTCTCTTCCACACTATTGTATCAATCCATTGTTATTTCTTTCATTTATCATTCACAATTGGTATTGGGCTTCTTTATTTTCTCTCCCACTGTATGAGTGTCTAAAATACTAAATTTTTCGATTCCCATTGCAAAGCAGCTCACTGAAATTATTCATCTGCAAAGTTTTTTGGATTAAGTTTTGCCAATTAGTTTTGTCAAATTCTGAATTTTACCTTATTACAAAAACACAATTTACAAACTTTACCATTCTACTTGTTATATACATTTGCTGCCTACAGTCTAGTAATCTACTTCAATCCCTATTACTCTTTGTATTTACAGCTAAAATGAAGATAATTATAGATCAATATTAATTATGTTTGACATTGTCATGTCTTGAGACTGAAAGTTATCAAATGGTTTTACCTGTATTCTAGGCAAGGATTATATAAACAAATTCTCATCCTTACAAGATGAGACTGACAACATAAATAAAAGGTTATTGTATTGGGAAGTGGCTGCTACTCTTCCCCTTCGGTGTGTATTCTAATGTACATGTTTTTCTAATGTACATGTTTAGCTACTTGTCTGTTATCAATTTATACATTCATTATATTTCAAAGAGCAAATACTACATAAAATGAGTTGTAAAGCATTAACAGCACTCATCTTTGTGCGTATCATTCCACACACAAAAAGTACTTTTCAAAACACCACCACATTTGCCTCTGTCATTAACTTTCAGTTTGAAATTTGTTTGCTTCAAAAAAAAGTTCCTATTTAGAATGCTAATGTCTAATTGCAAAGCTGATGGGAAAGAATTTTTAAAAATTTAAGCAGCAAAATTTATAAAAATATTCATGATTTATACAATGAATGTATAAATGACTTTTCTCCAACGATGTATGTTTCGAATGGAAATCAAATCTACTTTAATATTATTTGTTGATGTTTTTTTCAGTTATTGAAGTTAAAAACATAATCATAAATTTAAAAGTATAAGTTACTTTCTATTTCACTTTATATTCATACCTAAATATAAGCTCAAATCAGTTAAGGAACATATTCAATTTTTTATATTTCGTTATACAGAATTATTTTCTCTATATAACTGTCTTTATAACCATCCAGTATAATAGACTGTTAGTGATTGTATTATTGTTATAAAGACTAAAAAATATTTGACATTCTCATAACTTCAGCAACACATTGCTGCTATTTTTACCACCATTAACATGTGAACCAAGAAACTGTCAATTGGAGTACCAGTAATTGGATTGTAGTAAGGTTCTTTCTTCATTTGAATCAAATTACCTCTTGCCAGATTTACATTGTTGGCACTTAATCCTATGTTTGGCACCATTGCCATTGTAGGCTGGTATAATTGATACTCTAAATCATCAAAGTCTCATTCCAATGCATGTTTCTTAGTGTTGCAGATTTATTTCTCTTCTCTTAAAAAGACCTTAAGAAAACTTCATAAAACTGTCACTTTTTCTTTATTATCAGAACTGTCTTCATCATCCAAGATATCAGATATAAATAAAGGAGCTGATAATGCTGTAATATTTGCCTGGTTAATTATTCCTGAAACAATGCTAAACTGTCGATTAACTTGTTTTTGTCTTCGTTCTTGTAAATAGTTAATGATGCAAAGCCGTAAAGATTTGATTAGGGATAATACTATGTAAATACCAGGAGTTGTAAAAATAACAAGAAACGGTACAGTTGATGACAAATCCCCAGGTCTGCTTGAGAGAGAAAAACGTAAAGCTGCTACTGTTATCAGATTGTTAAAGCTTGAGGTTTCGAGAGAGAGAGCTTCTAAAATTGGCCCATCTTGACGGAATATCAAGCCTAGAAAAAATCCGAGAACCCAACCCGTTACTGGTAATAGAGTACATCCTAATATAATATACATGTCCAATATGTTCCATACATACATATTAATGTAGACACCAAGGGTGATAAATAAAATACACATAAGTAATAGCAATGGTTTGATTATCCAGTTCAATATTGCTTCTGCCACATTTGGTTTTAAATACTTTGTTAATATCCCTCCTGTATAGGCAACGAAGACTGACACCAACCACACTTCAATGTGGTAAATAGGAATGGTTTTGTGTGCGTCTAAATGTAAAAAGTACTGTCCTAGTACAAATATCCAAAGAGGAGCTGTCCCTGTAAGAAACAGAAGTTATGTTAGTATTGTTTGTTGTTATAGAATGAAAACTGTAAGCTTTTATTTTATTTTTTAGTAAATCATGGTTTTAATTCAATAATAACTATAAGTTAATTATATTTAAAGCAAGATTATAAATGAAAAGTTCACAAAAATATTTCTTAATAAAATTATAATTTTTGAAGAAAAAAACCTATTATTAGTAAAGTTAACAATGAAACTTGAAGATTAAAAAATGCAAACATATATTAATCTATTAAAAAATATTACATCTTTATAACTTCTTACACCTGTAATCAACCATGTTCACACCCTTGTCTGTCTCATATTGGTTTCACCAAAATGCTGTACATAGGTGGCAGAGCAGCACTCAAACAGAAATACCACTATGGTCTCTATGCCAAAATGGATATTCCTGAATCAATTTACAACTAAGTTCACTGGTATTTTGTTATTTACCTCTCAGTATTTAGTCAGTGGAGGATAAGTGTTGTAATATTTGCAGGTCATCTCAAACTTGATTGATGTGATTAATGTTCAGCTTGAACATTTAAAGGTTGACATGATCATGAAAAATGTGTGTGGCAAGGTTATTCTAGATGAATGCACTTGTGTGAGAAATAATTAGGAAAAGTGTTTAGTGTTGGTTCTGGAAGGTGAGACAATAACATGAGGAGCTATGTCAGATTGGCTTGGGTGAAGGGATAGCTAATTTATCAGAGCTGGAGGTTTGTAATAGTGGTACAAGAGTCAGAGAGGCAAAAAAAAAGTATCTGTAAGCCAATGTTTGTAGCATCTTTATTAACGAATCTTTTCTAATTAATTGAATGGCTTTTGATGGGGGCATGTTGTCTATCGTGGCACTCCGTCAGTTACTATGATGAGGGTTCCAGTTAATCCGATCAACAGAACAGCCAGCTCGTGAAATTAACGTGCAAGTGGCTGAGCACTCCACAGACATGTGTACCGTTAACGTTCTCAGAGAGATTCAGCATGACATAGAGTGTGACAAGGCCCTTTGAAATACAGGTACAACAGAAACAGGAATAAAGAGTGAGAGAAAGTTGTGGTGAAAGAATACAACAGAGTTGTACTGTTACATTATACATATAAGGTCGGCATCAGAGATTGTAAAGTATAACTTTTGTAACAATTTTGGAAACTTCAGTTATATGATAGAAACTTTGTCTTTCATGTTTGCAACAGTTGTCTTGGTGTTGGTGTGGAAATATAGATTGAAATGTTGCTATCAAAGTAGGTTTTGAGGTTTCTCTTTTCAGTCCTGCTCCAGATGTGATGTAGAAGATTAAGAAGAAATGAAGAGTAGTAGTCATCTGCATTGAAATGTGTATTGTTAGAAGTAAGAGTGAGTAGGTTAATGAGTGTGGGAGACATAACCAATCTTAGGTTACAGCAATTAGCATACATGTGGTTTTTAGTTATACATAAAAATGTTGTGTGAATGAGTCTGTAGTAAATTTCTTTTTTAAGCCATCTTAGTTTGTACCTATGGATTACAGATTCTGTTTTCAACAAACCAGTTATAATAATAATTTTTCTGGTTAAAATCTCAGTAAAGAAAATAAAATTAAAAGTTGATAAATTTCTATGGTCCTTTTGGGATAAGTTTCTCACACCTGTTTTAGGTGTGAGAATTTATCCCAATATAATTATAAATAAATATATACACAAGAATTTTGTATAAAAGCAATCATAATATATTGTAATCTATAGCTTTTTAAAATTCGAATTAGTATGAGTATTGTTTATGCACTCATAATAAACTAAATTTCATTTTTTAAATTTGAAATGTAAGAAGTTAGTGAATCAACTCTTATTTGCTGATAAACAGTATAGCCTAAATATCAATATTGATAAAGTATGTATTCCTTTTAAACTAGTTCAGAATATTTGAACTACAAGAGAAGCCACTTTTTTTTTTCTTAATAGGTTTAAATTACTTTATTCATTTATAATACATACTCATGTATTATGTGCACCGAAATTATGAACAATGAAATCCCAGAAAAATATACCCTATCTATAAGATGCAGTGACTCATTAAAGTATTATAATTTATGGAAAAAGAGTTTATCTGATTTATCATAACTACTGTATAAAATATATTGGGAAGTTGACAAATTCAAAACAAAATAAAATAATTTTGAAGGTGACCTTTGAACTTTATCAGTGTAATAGACCATAAAAGTATACCTACCATAAAGGCAACATTGTGGAAATCACATGATGTTTCTGTTATATTTGGTTTTGATGATATACATAAACAAGAGAAAACGCAATGTTCTATGTGTTGTAACAAAAGAACAAACATTTAAGAATGGATTTCTCAAAACCCTCTAATTTTTTTACTATGATTTTTTTTTTTTTTTATAAAATGTTTGTTGGATTCTTATGCTTTGAACATCAGGCATTCAAGATCTGACAATTTTGTTTTCAACTATGCAATGTATTTCGTTTAGCATATAAAGCAAAAATCATTTAATAGTATAAAAAGAGATATTTTTATACACATTGTATATATTTTTAATGATTTCTATTATAGCAGCTTATTGAAACACAATATTCTAAGTATATGTTCTTATAGCAGTAATTATACTTAGGCTGATATGTAGCAGTGTATAGACAGAAACAAAATGCATTTCATACTTTTATTGCTTCTGTTTTAGTTTTACATTTTACTTGTTAATCATTTGTGTGTGTGTGTTAGTAAAACTGGAAAGATCCATGATCACTACAATTTTTGATGTGGGAATACTTATGAAATATAAAGAACATTTAATGTATTATTACTGTCATAAAATAATGAAACAACATTATGATGATTTAAAATTTTCATTGCACATCACTTAGCTTGAACAATATAATTTTCTTTCCAATTACATCATCCAGAATAAGACCATGTATTAACTAGAAAAATGGATAACATTTAGTTCTCATGAATAA
Organism: Octopus bimaculoides; assembly: GCF_001194135.2. Taxonomy (NCBI): domain Eukaryota; kingdom Metazoa; phylum Mollusca; class Cephalopoda; order Octopoda; family Octopodidae; genus Octopus; species Octopus bimaculoides. The sequence goes on along the minus strand of NC_068988.1, from coordinate 13,614,130 downwards.
TGTGCTCCTTTAATATTTAATTTTCAAAAAGTATGGACAAAATGTATTATAAACTTATATATGATAGTGTATTAGAATTTATGCCATATAAAAGTAGCATTGCATTAAAGTTAAATAAAATTGTAAATAATTTTAAGAGTTAATAGCGAATTAGTATCCTCACCATCATCATCTTCAATCATTTTTCTTTTTTTTGAAAAACTGCTCATAATTCTCAACAAACCAGAAAGCTACATTTTTCACTGCCATTTACCTGTCAGCATACACATACCATATTGTTTAGTGGCAGTGTCCATTTCTTTTGTCTTGTGCATTAATCTCTTTAATTTCCTCCACTTCCTAGTGCTTCTTTATTACTCTACCATTTGAAAATTGGGTTTTATATACATAATAATTTTCACTTGCTTTTAAATTATGATATACTATTTCATTCTCATCATATGAATATCATTTTCATCATATGAAATATGTGAATATCAGTTATATTTTATGTTACTTGTATTCTTAGTCACTATAAATATACATGAATAGATGTGTCTTTGTTGTTTCATCAATTTCTTCATAAATTCTGCTTTTTATTAATTCTTTCTGTCTCAATATTTATTGAAATTGTGATTAATCAAAGTGAAACATTCACAGTCAAATAAGTTATCTACCTGCTTATAGAAGCTGGTCCCCTCAATCAAAAATAGGGTCTATTTGCATTGGAAAGCCTGACTGAAGTGAATGGATTCTACTCGGGAGACAAATTTCGATTCCTGTTATTTTCATAGGAAACTATTCTTTGCAGAATTGACCAAAATTTGCTACAAGGTGACAAATTAGCTTGATGTTATTGTTGTTATTTAGCCTCACACCATCCTTGTTAAGCAAATTTATGATCAAAAGCTTTCCAATAAAGACCATCCTGTCCTTTTTCAAGATGGTGAGTAAAATCTGAGGATGATTTTGCTGCTATTTCTGTTAGGTTGAGCAACTGCATAAAAGTTCTTTCATTGCCTCAGACAGTGCATAAGTCTCATAATTGACCGTTTGGTGGTTTTCTTTTATTTCTATTTCTCTGTTTTTTTTGTTTTTTTTTAGAACTGTATACCTAACATCTGATTAAATGATATAACTTGATTTTATACTTGCCTAAGATAAGTAATGATTATGTTTCGAGATGATTATGAACCTTACAAATAGGAATTTATTAAAAAAATATATTGCTATAATCCTCTTGCATGTATCGAGCAAAACAATTATCACCTTAAAACATATTAAGTAGAATATAATTGAAATTATGCTTATCAGTATGTTTTTGTTGTTGTTGGAGGAAGTGTGATCCAGTACATTTGTGACAATAAATTAATTGAACATTTAATGATAATCCATCAACTCTTTATATTAAATAGTAAAAATTTCTTTTATTATCTAATTCTCTCTCCATGCTTCTGTTATTTATTATATCAATGCTAGATGGATGAAAGGTTAAGTTTTTTTTTTAACACAGAAAAGTAGTCTACTGAATGACCTAGCAGTTACACAGATGATAGTTAAGTTAATTTTAACATTTTTAATAAAATGAGCATCAAAGTTCTAAGTCTAATTAGAATATTCATGCACTAAGGAAAAGACAACACTGGCTCAATAACTAATACCATTTTGGCACATACAAAGACAACTACAGATGTATTTCCTTTTTATTAAACCTCCTTAGTAAAGCATAGACTTTACCACACTTGCTGAAGTAGTGGTAAGAGAATTGCTTGGTTAATGTGAAATATTATATATATGTGTGAAAAATTATCATGTTTTCCATCTGTGACATGGTGTAACATCTATAGTTAACTAAATTGAATACAGTGGGGCATAGAATTTGTGAATTATAGAAATATTAAATGGAGAAAATACCATTAACCAGTAATGTTGTGGACACCTCACTCTGTTTATTCTATTTAACCCTTTCATTACTGTATTTTGAGATGCTCTGTGTTTCTTTCAATTACTTTAGATATAACAAAGAATTTAGTAAAATAACTTAGTTATCATTTAGCTAGTGTTAGGAACATAAATTGTGACTAAGGTTTGGTAGAAGATTTTAATTCAGAACTTATGAAAACAAGACATTTGTACTCAGATCCAGTGCCGGTTTCAGTTGGATTGGTAATGAAAGGGTTAAATTACTGTAAACTTGTTTTATTTGCACAGTGTGGCACACATGATGACGTTTCTTTTGATGAGATACAAGAAAAACTTTGCAAGCATTTCATATTTATATAAAATAGATGTTGTGTGTATGTTGAATTTCATCCAATAACAAATTTGTTTTAACTGCTCTTCACCTGTATGTGTCCAATGAATTCATTTGAACTAAATTATTACAACTTGTAGATCTTTTCTGCCTTTATTTGTATTAACTATTTAGTTTTAGATAGGATACCTTACATTGATATGTCTTAAAAAGCAGGGGTTAGAAAATTGCAATCTCCAGAATGTTCCATCTGCTGCTAATTCAGATGACTTCATATGGGAAAATGCAAGGGCAGAAAACATTAATATTCTATTCTCATCAAAACATGTCAATGTTTCATTTTTTTAGCAATCCACAGCTGTTTGTGTACCCCATGATATAAACTTGGAATAATTTTAATGTAGAAATCAAAGAATATGCCTTTCACTGTTGCCTTCCCATTTTTGTGGCTTAACAGCTGTAAATTTATTTTCTTTCATTTGGTTGCTATATAAACTAATATATGGTTTCATTTGGTTTCAACATTATTATTAGTAGCATCAGTATTATTATCGTCATCATCGTCAGTTTTCAATTACTTAACAGATGTAAGAAATGTATCTAAGTATGCATGCGCTTATACACATGTTCATATTGAATGAGATAAAGAGAGAAATTCCAAGCATTCTTTACTTTTTTATGTTGTCATATTTAAAATCAAAATGGAAGCTATTGATCTTTTTAAAACATTTACTTTGTGTAACTTTTGGAAATTATACTATCTGTACTTTTTTTTAATATATATATACATTGCCTTTTATTGCTTTATTTGTTCCAATTATACATAGGAAAAAATTAGCTGAATTTTTCTGTTACATAGAGGAATAGGATAGAATAAAATGATTTTTTTTTTTAATAGATTCCCTTCAAGTACATGTTTTAACATGGTTTAGCTACTTCATTAAATATTTCAGTTACCATTATAGAAATGTTTAAATTTCCTCCCATTTTTCATTGAGTTTCATTTTCCAACCATTTTTCCTTTCCCTATTTTAGAATAAAAATAAATTTTTGTCAATATTTCCGTAGATTTTAAAGCCCACTGATGTCTCTACACTAAAGAAAACAAGTATTTTTTTCAAAGTTATTAAAAGAATAAGGTTGTTATTTGGTTAAAATGCTATACCTAAATTTCAATGGAGAGAATATATGTATATTCAGCCCCTCTTTCTAGTAAAAAGACCAGCTAAATTGTCATATAAGTGTTAATAAGATAATATTGAGTTTAACAGTTTAAAGTCTTGCAGTTGTAAGACTCCTAAATTATCAATTTTTAAGTGTCTTATTTTGTCAAAACATGTTTATTCATAAATATTTTCCTCAAAACTATTATCTGATTTTAATGTAGTTTATTTCTGTAATGAGAACACAAATAGAAGAGAGCTGAGCTAGACAGCTTAATATCTTGAGTTCCAATTCTGCTAGAATTGCCTTTCGTGAAACTGGGATCCATAGATAAAAAACATCAGTAATATACTTTGGTTCATCTCTGTTAACTGTTACATTTTAAAATATGAGTATTTATGCAAGAATAGTAATATTTAATTCCAATAATGTTTATATATCATATAATTGTTTTACATATCAGTAGTAGAATAAGTTTTCATTAAAAAAAATTAATCTACTGACTCAAAGAGATTCACCTTAGACACACATGGGCATATACACATGTACAAATGTATGCATTTTCTACATTTGTGTGTATTCAATAGTTCACTACAGGCTCCTTCAAGAGAACTTTTCATACAAATTTATCAAAAATCATTTCAATAGGTCACCTCATTCTTCAAATTTTTATAGATTCTTACACTTGTTTACACTTGGTAAGAATTTCTGGTTCCATGTATAAGTGTATAACTGAGTCTTCAGCATGGTCCAAATGGATCCAACTGATGTGTTATATATAAAAAAAAAAATTTTCAAGCACCAAAAGACCAATCACCTGAGGATTGAGAATAAAAACTTCTGGGTAATGATTCTTACAGACTCAGCTCTGAAAAACTTTTACTCTGCTCTTTTTAACAGTACTGAGTATTCTCTGTCACTTAATTGCTTTCACACCAATGTGATATCACCAGTCACTAAAACAAGATATGCGCACAGAAAATTTTGTTTCCAAACTCAACAAAATTCTTATGTTAGATTTGAACATATGCCATGTTTTTTTTTGCTTTTTTTTTTTGTATTTTCTTTTTTCTTTGGAGAAGTAGTTATGCTCTTTGTTGCCTGAGCTATATTGACTATAACTGTCTGAAGTATGTTATGGCAATCATAAGTTCAGTATTTTAATCAAATATCTATTAGATCTTTATAAAACACTAGTGAATCAAAGAAATAAATTATTTTTAACAAATACTGACTAATATGTAAATGAAGAGTCAACATTACACAATTATTGGCAATTAAAACATCTGTGTTTACATTAAAAGAATCTTATTCTTTTGCACTTAATTTGATATCTTTCATATTGAATTTTATTTATCTCATTATATTTCCAGTTAAACTTCATTCTTTTATCAATTTCTGGCAATAACAATTGATCCATCTTTCTAAAGATAAATGCAACACATTTATCCTTAGACTGTAGACTTGGTCCAAATGCTTACAACAGTATCAACTCTGTTAAAGACATCCAAAGGGCCCAGTTGGTGGTGTTAAACTGGTAATAAACTAGGTTTGCCTTTCCTACTTAATACATTTTCTTCATTTCTATAAATTTTTGTTCATTTAGGGAAAAGTTTTTTATGATAACATTTAAATTCAAAGCTCTTTGTAATTTTCTGTTTGAAACAAATGTATGAATTGGGGTGTCATGCTCAATATAGCATCCATCATTTAATGTCCATTTTCCATGCTGACATGAGTTAAACAGTTTGATGGGTCAAAGGACTGCATCATGCTTCATTATCTCCTTTAGCATAGTTTCTATGGCTAGATACCCTTCATAATGCCAACCACTTTACAACATATACTAAGTGCTTTTATTTTTAATGCCACCAACATAGTGAGGACATCATGCAGCTTGCAAGATTACAAACCCAAAGAGAGGTGGCTTTATACTAGGAAATGAGGGATTAAAGTATAAGGGAAGGGGCCAAAGGGGAACAGGTTTCTTGCTGTAAAGGAGCTACTTGGCTACTCAGAATTTAGAAGTGGAGATGATTGGGTGGAGCTGGGAAAAAATAGTGGTGATGAGGTAATTGGATGGATCCTCAAGGAATGTGTGGGAGAATCAGAACTGGGGAATGGATGTGGGGTGGGGCTTTATAAATTGTAGTTTCCAATGAGAATAAACATAAATTATTCATTCTGGGAGATCAAATGTAAGATCTTACATTTTCTATATATATATGGTGATTTGTTTAATTTTTTGGTGAAATTTATATTTAGTTTATATTGGAACTTTATATTATGATAAGCTATATGTATTTATGTTTAGTAATACTTACCCAACATTGCTACCATACTGATGACATTCATACTTATGCTGAGGCTCATCTCCCCTTCTGTGACAGACGTGATACTTAGTCCCAAACCACCTCCTGGTACACAAGTTGTGGAAAGTAAACCAAATCGTATGCTGTCATCAACAGGTAATGACATTGCTATTCCAAATGCAATCTGAAAGAAAAATAGGGAAGTGTTCTTAAACTGTTAATTACAAGATTAGCATGCATATGGCTTATCACTATCATCACCATTTTTATGATCATTTTTTTCATGATTGCTTGGACTAGATGGATCTTCTCAAACAGAGCACCTCACTACTTACCACAACTCCTTATGAGGTTCAGTTTCCTGAGATCAGTTTTCACTACTTTATCACCATACCTTCCTCAGTCTTCTACAGGTTCCTTCCATTTAGATTGCTTGGCACTTCTTTACTTAATTTCATCCTCCATAAGTATTGTATGCCTGTCCTAGCTCAGTCTTCTCTGTAGCATACTACATCTAATTCCTTAGCTCATTTGTTTTCCATTGTTCATGTATACCAATGTTACACCTCCAGAGCATGTATCTATGGTACACCATGTGGATTTTTACTCCTTTTCTCCATATTGAACATGGCCATTTTTATAAATGACAGTAGAGTCTTCTCTTTCTTGTTTATTAAAATTTTTATCTTTGCTAAGTTTACTTCGATGCCTCTTCATTCTAGATTTTACTTCCTCATTTGGAATTTCTTTTCTAAATCTTCAGTAGCTATAAGAACTAGATCATTGCTAAGGAACTCTTACAAATGGCTTGTCTTAAACTCTATTGTTATTTCCTAGAGAACTACAATAAACAGGAAAGGTTTGAGAATCAAACCCTTGTGGATATGTAAAGGTATGCTAAATTCCTTGCTGAATCCATTATTAATTCATACCTTGTTGGCAGTATTTCTATATATGACTTGTATGGCTCTCACAAGCATACACGTAATTTCCTTACTATTCACCAGACTACATCATAATATATCATTTATTTGTGTAACACACACACACACACACACACACACACACACATACACACAACATCATTTTTCCATTTAAGTAGAAAAAAAGTGTTTTGTTTTTAAGCATATTTTCATTAATTTGATATTTGTTTCTAAAATATGTTTTAGCTATATTACAAAAATATTGAATTTACCTAATATATAGATTTAGATATTGAATATAATATCAATTTAGATAAAACATATCTTTTCAACTGAGAAAATAGATATAATTGATGAAATGAACTGCTTTTCAATAGCTGTAGGTTTAAGGTGCTGGACTATTGATCTCTCACTTGTAAGTTCAAAAGAATTGTTTGCTACATAACTTTACAGCCTCTTTGCAATCTCCATTTAATTTACTCACTTTCCTTAAATGGTGAATTCCTACATACAATGTTTAATTATCATTGTTTTATTTTATCTTATTTTTGTTTACTTTTTTCTAATCATTTGGAAGTTGTTTTTTGAAATCCAAATGGCTTGACAAATAGCATGAAGAAATACAGTAGATGTATCAATGATGGAAAGATGATGATAGGGTTCAGAGATAGCTATTTACTACATAAAAGTATGTGAATGCACATTTCCTTGTCATTTCAATTTTCCAGTTGAACTAAAACCCAGTGAATCTCCCCTAAATTAAACTTTGAAGGTTCAACATTAAGTGATTTTTATAAATTTATAGACTTTTTTTTGTTCTGAATGAGAATTTTATGCTAGCAATACTTAGCAACACTCACATCACTGAAATCTTGCCAGATTTGTAGCTTTAATTAACTCTAAGGTCATTTAATTTAGACTTTGTAATATTGGAATATGAAGACATTGCAAGCATGATGTATCGACCACCTAACAATAATGCTAATATGCTGACATAATGTGTGAAACAATATTGATATATAACTCTATACATACATCCACAAATCAGCTGCTTTTTACCCAGTGTGTTATTCCATTTGATATAGTATCTTATTGTGTAGCTAGCATTTATCTTGATAATTGATTTGGAAACCATTTATAAGCAATTTTATAATGTTGACTATAAGCCTTTAACCTTTAGATTCGTATTTTGCTGTTGTTGATTGATTACTCTATTCATCTGTGAACATATCTATAATACATTTAACAGTTTCATTAAACATCAAGAACAGCTGCTAAATTTCATTTGGCTTTAGTGTGATTTTCAATCCTTTATGTTAGTATTTAAATATATTTGATTAACTCCAATGTAATTAAAGGTTAAAATTAATTATGACTTGTGTGGGGTTAAAATTCAAAACCACACATCACTATGACATGTTACAGTATTGGATATCAGAATTATGTTTTAGATTCCAAGCACTGTTACAAATCTAAAATAGCTGGTATTAGCAAGAAAGCTCGGAGAAAATTTCATTAATTCTAAGATTGGAGAATAGAAGATTATCTGTTGGAGTTGCATCCAGTTGCAGATCCCTAATTATCTGGCACTTAGTCTCTGCTTGAAGACCCATCCCATTAATATTCTTTGACAAGGGGTAAGGAATAACAGAACACTGTAGATTGGTGACCTTGTACATTCACTAACCAGTAGACTGATTTATAACTTTGCTTGTATGTATTTTGCTAAAATTCCAAACATTAGTTTGTGCTATTGTAATGAACCTTTCTGTAGAATAGTAGTAGGTGGGGGGGGGGGGGGAAGAAAAAATAGTTTAAAAATGGGGAGTAATGTGACACAAAATAAAAAACAGAAACGTGAAATGAATAAAGATAGGAAAAGAGATCAGTTGAAAGGTGGGAAAAGGAAAAGTATGAATAGGTGTGATAATCCGTAAATGTAGGAGTTAGGAGTGCAAATCTATCAATGAGCTGGTGGGAGAATACCACTAAAGACCCTGTAACCTACTCAATCAATGTAGTCTAGAGTTGTATAACCAATTAATTATCTAGTTCAGTTTGTTATTCTGCTGCAAGGCATTATCTCACTTTATTGCATTTTTGCTTTTCATATGTGATGCTAATTTATCATATTTTTACATAAATGCATTAGGGTAGTGTTAAATGCATGCTATTGGAAATGTTACAGAATGTTCATTTTCGATGTCATAAATATTTCAGCAATTACACGTAAATATATAGTTTAGCTATTTCTATTAAGCTTCTGTTTATAATGAGAACCACTGTGCTTTTATTGTTAATGCTGTGGGGAAATGAATAAGTGTCACAACTTTCCATTTCTTATTCTCTAATAAAATTAATAGTTTCCTGGTTATGTTAGTAATATATTTTATTGATTATAAATGTGTGGATAACTGGTTAGATAGAAGTATAAAATACAGCTTTGCCTTCATTAATCTGCACATGACTTTTGGCCCACTCTTAGCTACTGATATTATTGAAATAAGTTGTATTGCATGATTGTGGCTGCATAACAGAGCCTCTGAGAAGTGAGCAACATAGTCATGATGGCTGGCAAAAATAATAATGAGATAATGGCTCATGTAATCAGGCTTACAAATGAGTTGTTATATTACTTGAAGTACATTGGTCTCTGATGAATTGACCACATCAAACCTTGAGTACTACTGACAATATAAGTATTACATGTGTGAATGTGTATTTTATTTCATGTACAGGGTTAGGTGTCTTTTATTGTACTTTTAGATGGAATTAAAAAAATTTCACGTAACCAGGGAAATATATTTGATTAGCTGAATGATTGTGATGATAATGATGATTTTATATCATTTCTTCATTCTGAAAACTTCACTGCCTATGAACAACTTGTTACTGATAGATGCAAAAAATAAAAAGAGAAAAAAATTGATCTGTTTCAAATATCCTTATATCACTTTTTCTATTAATGAAATATTTTGCTATTTGCTGTATTTATTCTCTATGTTCCTGTTTTGGCAATTTTATGGCATTTTAGATTGAATTTTTTTCTATTTGTTTCTGGTTTCTTCCTCACCAGTTAACATATAGTATTTTCATAATAGCTATTTATGTAATATATCAATTTTATCATTTGCCAACATCATTTTGTTATCTTTTCAACTATTTCGTGACTCTAAGGAAGGGAATCATTTGAATTAATTGAAATTAACTTTATTTCTTTCTTTACTTTGGCATTTAACTATTGGATTAAAAAAAAGTCATTTGCCATTATTATATGTTAATGAATAAACATTATTATTATACATTGATAAATGTACATTATTGTTATAAGTTGAGAAATATATGTAATAACAGATATATAGCACGTTATTCCAACATTAATTATTAGATATATCTTTAAAAATGTATGCTGCACAGCAGAAGTTAACATATTCTTCTCACTTTTTTATGTTCAAGTATGTAACAATTTGTTTTTTTTTTATCTAACAATGAAGATTTTGAATACAGTTGAAAGAATGACAAAAACTACAGTTACACACATATTGTTCATATGTAATGAACGGGACAATATGGTAATATTTTATTACCAAACAAAAGTACATGGCTCATATCCACTAAAGTTCTTTCAGAAGAGATTAAGAATCTAATAATAATACAGTCCAATCAAGTTTACTCAATGGCTTCTTTTTATACCATTGTTGTATCAATTTTAATATTTATCTCTTCACCTAACCTCATTTCATTTATTAGAATGTCTTTTTTTCTTGTCTATTATGACTTTTACATAATCTTAATTGTAGCTGCCTTACTATTACTACTACTTTATCCAGTGTTTCTCCATAATCATGTCAAATATGTCTCACTATGAAATTCATTGTGCTTTGTTATTTCTTTGCATTATTCATTATAGCAAGATGTTGGGTTGGCAGAATTGTTAGAGCATCAGAAAAGTGCATCATGGTATTTTGCTACATCCTTTTACATTCTAAACTCAGATTCTGCTGAGGTTGATTATACTTTCATCCTTCTGGGTCAATAAAATAAAGTACCAGTCAAGTACTGGTTTAGATTTATAACTGTGCTCCTTTTGGAAATTTGAGCACCAGTGCCTACATCAGAGATTATTATTAGGCCCTCTGAGGTTGATTTTGCCTTTCATCCTTTCATCCAACTGAGCACCAGGGTCAATGTAATTGACAAATCTCCCCCTAAAATTGCTGGCTATGTGCTAAAATTTGAAATAATTATTAATAGAAAAATAGTAGAAATAGTAGCTTTGGACAAAATGCCTTGTAATATTTAGTTATCCCTTCACATTCCGAGTTCAAATTTCAACAGTCAATAAAGTACCAGTAATATATGAAGGTCAATTTCATTGACTACTTCCTTACTTGACACCCATAATTTTGTAGCTTTGTGCCTACAGTAAAATGTTACATGCAAAAACAGTTGAAGGTACACCTCTAACAAAGACTTGACATAGATCTCCAATTCATTGTGGTTCATTCTATAGAAATTTTTCTCCCAGAGTAGTGATCAATGGCATCCAGTATGATAGTGTGATACACACTGTGAAGTGGTTGGCAATAGGAAGGGCGTCCAACCTTAAAAACCATGCCAAAGCAGACATTAGAGCTCAAGGCAGTCCTTGGGCACATCAGATCCTGTCAAACCATTCAACCCATGCCAGTATGGAACATGGATGTTAAATGATGATGATGATGATGTCATTGATTAGAAATGATTAAAAAAAATTATGGTTAATATATTGTTAATTTGTTCCATTCTTTTTTAATTTTATCCCTCAGACATTTGCCTTCAAAAAATGGTTATTACTGGAGTTATTGTTATTAGGGTGATAAATATGCTTTAGATCACTGGCTAAGATGTGTTTAGTTTTAAACTCATTCACTCTTAACTTGATTTTACTTTCCATCCTTTCAGGATCAATGAATACCAGTAATTTATTGGCATCAGCTGATTCCAGCTGTTCACAAACATTGTTTTTAAGTCTATACAAAGAATCGATTTTATCAGTATATATATTATATACATAATTAGATGCTTTACTACATTGGAGATATGTTGACCTAATATTTTTCATTTCTCTTGTGAACCCCAACACTTTTTCCATTTGTAATAGGCTAGGCAAAACCATACTAAACTGTTTCCTATATTTCTAGATAATCTTTCATCATATACATTTATAATTTGATCATATATCTGAATATTCACTCTTGCTAGCAGCACCTAATGCCATTACTTCATTATAACATACAGATTGTATCCATCCATTCTTTGTGAAGCCAAAAATTCTCTTAGCTCTGCAAGCTCTATGTGTTATAATATCACTGTCCCTTACACTAATATTATAAAATTTTCACAATGTGTCCATTAATTTTGGTTGAATTATCATCATAACTGAAGTTCTCTAAACTTGGACCTTTTGTTTTGTTTTGTGCTGTTTTATCACTTCTTTTGAAACAGGGAAAATGTTGATACTTTGTTGCATGAAATGATGTAACCATTTCCGCTGCTTATATAATATTAAATTCTTACTTACACATTAGTCTATCTTGTTGTGAAAGCTTTATATCACTTTCTAGCATACATCACCACCTAAAATTATTAATCCCATCAATCTTATGCCTTAAATTTATCATATACGTGTTTCAAACTTCTTATGTAACTCAGAATTATCTCCTCTCTATCTGAAGCTTGTTATCAGGTTTTAAAACCTGCAAAAAATTTTTTTTTTTTTTTTTAATATAAAATTAGATTGTTTTGTGATTTATACCAAATTCCTTGTTACCACTTAATTTTACACTATTTGTCATATTCTTTTGCATTCATTTACAACTTTACTTTCTATCTTCTACTTGATTTCTTTTATTTGTAATATTGTTTTGAAACCTAAGCAAATACATTTTTCAGTTGTGAAATGTATGTGCATTTTGCTTTCTAAATATTTCCCTAATAATTGGCACAGATGAAATATATGATTTATTGTTTTATATTCTGGCATAAAACGAAACTGGATTTGTGTGATAGTTGTTCATTCCTTGATTACTTTTGCACTAACATTTCTACATTTGAGAATATCCAATTTAAGGCTCCACTTAAAAACATCATCATCATCATATATAAGCATTTTTATGTATGCAACGCCAACATTTTTTTTACACCATATCTCCTTGATAGATATTTTCTTGTTGATCACTTTTTTATAGACCCAACTGTTTTCCATCAGCGCTTGTTAAATATCTCCTGACCAGTTGCAAGTCTCATCATTATGATCATTGTTGTTTTAATACCTATATTTTTTCATACTCCTATAAGCTGAAGATATATGCTGTATAGTACATAGCCATTCTTTTCAATCATGCATAATCTCTACTGTGAGGTCTAAAATTGCTGGGTCAGACCTCTTCATTCTTCCTATATACTTCATAATCAGCCTCTATTACAAATATTAATACTCTCTGGTATCATTATATAGTACTTATCCTGTCAGCTGGTATCATCTATTTGCAAATTATAATAATTAAAATCATCCCTATGAACTTTTGTTTGGATTCTGGCCTTGAATATTTATATAGTCAATTATATTACCCTGTTTTCCTAGTTACAGTATTTAATTTATTGAATAGAAGAAATGTGATTGTGTAATGTTCATGCTTTTCTCCTGAGCTTTAATAATATAAATGAAATGACCCTAATTGGGACTCACTAACAGCTTACCTGAATCTATTTTCATTATATACATTGCAATATTTTTCCATTTTTTTTTCTTCAAAAACATTTGATACTATATTGTTATTTAAGCTTTTAAATTAAAACTTTCTCAATCCCTTAATAAATATTCTATGCTTTAGCTTATAGTTAAATGTTTATTAGCACTACTGACTCTCTACTTTGCACAACTCAGTTCAATTTTCATGTCACATTTCTTATACTCAGAGGTAAGTTCCTAGTGAGCTGAGTTCTTGATACACTTGGGAAAAGAATGAACAACATAACCTTACATTTTTCTTTACTCAAATTGCTGATTTCATGCCTATGTAAGAATATGTTGTTGCCTTTTTGAAGTGCTATTTTCAATATGTCTTTATTATTTAGATGTAATTACATTGTTGCAAATATATTTTTGCAATAATTACAAGAAAATTGTCATACTGTACAAAAGAACAAAAGTGAAGAAAATAATTGCCACAATTACAATCATACCTCTTGTTATAGTCAGTACTCTTTGCTCAAATAGTTTTGCAAAGGTTTTAGAAACTTACAGACAGAGTACATCTACATCACAATGTGATTTCTGTACCAAAAAGAGGTCTACTTATGTAGACATGATATTTTTACTGCACCAGCTTCAAGAAAAGTGTTGAGGGTAGAATCATTCACTGTACTGAGTCTTTAATCCATTTACTTCATAAGTAGAGATGGCTTGTTTAATATTTTACTACTCATTAATTGCCCACCTAAGCAAGTGAAGTGTGGAGTAAAGCAAAGATATGACCCTGCCCACCACTTTTTGATAATTCCTTTGCTCTGCTCCTGAAGCCTGCATTCAATTCCTCAGCCAATGATCTCCATCTGTACTCAAGGTCTGATGCCTGGCTCTTCAATATAGCCAGAATAAAGATCAAAACTAATGTGATCAGTCACTTCTTGAGACTGTTCTCACAATCAGTTTCAAGACCCAAAACAAGGGTCATGGAACTCCATCATTAAGATTGAAGTGAGGAACTGGACGTGGTCCACAAGTTTCTATATTTTGGCTCCGCTGTTACAGGTAACCTCGCCCTAAAAGCAGAAATCATCAAGTGCATTGGCAAAGCCACATCTCTCAGAACCTATGAAAATACGGGAAGATAAGTAATCAGTAGCTCAAAGCATCTACAAAATTCAATGTGTATAAGAACTATTGCCAATGCACTTCTGTACAATGGTGAGATACTCTTCACAAAAGCACAATCTTCAAATATTTCATATGAAATGTTGGCAAAAATTCCCTGAGATCAAATAGCAGGTCAGGATCTGCCCCATTACTGTACTTGCCAGGGTGAACAGCCCCTCTATAGTCATTTTCCAGTGCTAATGATAGTAAATTCTCTTAACTCTGCAAGCTCTATGTGTTATAATATATATGGTCATCACATGAGTGATGGTTGCATTCTAAAACACCTGTTCTGTGGTGAACTGATATCTGGATGAAGGGACAAAGGCTCCCTGCAGCTGAGATGTAAAGATGCATGTAAGCATGATATGTAAGTAACTAATAGCGTGATAGCTAGAAACCAGTCTAACCCATCATCATTTCTTGATTATAAGACCAATATTTAAACGAAGATACACAACTGCTAGAATATTAATGAGTCAACAGCCAATCAGTATTATATATATATATATATATATATATATATATATATCAGTCATAAATACTCTTCCTTTATTATTTTTGTTTTAATTTGTTTCGTATCTTTCTTCATCTTATCACATACTAATTGTTTAGATTGGGATATATTTTGTCTTTTCATAATTTACAAGCTTTATTAAATTCCTTTCGAATAAAACAATTTTCACCAGTTTCTTTATAATTCCTTTTTTTCTTTTTCCAATATTTATTCACTTATAGCTTTTAATCTTTCTTTTTTTTTTTCCTAGAAGATGAAGGGTAATTATTGAAATATTTTTAAACAAAATTGTTGATATTTTTAACAAAATAGTCAAGTATATTTGTTTTAGTTCCTTCATTGGCTTTGAGAACTGCTTACATATTAGAGCTATGCCAAGAAGAAAATAGAAGCTGTTTATACTTATGAGCCTGGGAAAGAGCCAGTGGAGAAGAGGTAGATGTCATCTACCTTTTTATTATCCATTGTATTAACACAAGTACGTTTTACCAGGCTCCAGTAAGCATATTTAGGCTTAATACCCATATAAAGCACAAAAAATTGAAATTTCTATATATGCCAACAGCCTAAATTAAAATATCTGTTTTCCTCAGGAGAGCATAATCAGGTGTTTATAACAGCCAAAACCCTTCTGCACCAATAGGGCTATTGAAATGCTAAACAATGTCATCTAAACTAATGTTTCCAATTGGAGAAGGCTTGTGAGGATTTAAAAGGGGCAAACAGACCACCATTTTAAGATGGTTTCCAACTTTTCAAATTTGCCCAATACCTTGGCAAAAGAAAGAAGAATTATATGGATGCAAATTCTATTTTGTCCTCTCCTTAAAGAAAGGATAGAATCAAAAAATTCTAATATTTAAGAATTTCAGTATTTTGATGGGTGGGTCTTGGTATCTGTCAGTCTAAGAACTGCTGACCCAGACAACTTATTTGTAAGGCACAAATATCTGCTGCATTATCTGAGAATTTTATCCTTTCATTTGCATGAGTGATCCTAATTTATTGAAAGTTGTTCTGTGTAACTCTGCCCTGTAAATTACAACAGTAAGGTCAATAATTGCTCAAAGGAATGTAAAAATATTATCCCTGAAGTGGACTGAAATGTAGTGTATGAATTTGATATCAAATTAAGACTTTTCTGCTCTTGTGAACATTAAATTTCAACTACCATCAATCTTTCTGATTATATGTATAGTAAGTTTTAGTTTCACTTATTTTGTTAGATTCCAATTAATCATATTTTATAGATGAAAAATATGATGTAGAACCAGAATCTTTAGCTAAAGTATAAAACTAGAATTTGTTTTATTCTGTATTAACCTGATATATATTTTGACAAAATTTTGCTGTATGAAATATCTTTTTTTACTTTTATTTCATAACCATTTGAATCAAATATTTATCAGTAGATGCCCTTGTTTTCTCCAATCTGTGAAAAGAGAAGCCTTGTTAATTTAATAAACCCTATTATTCAAAACCATTTTCCCCAAATTATCTTCACTCTGGCTTAAGGAGTCATTTTATATTTATGAAATACGGCATAGAGATTTGTTAGATAAATCAATGTTGCAGATATTAGATTACTGGTTAAAAGAATACTAGCAGTCTGTAATTACTGATAAACCAAATAGCTATATACTGTGTTTATAAATAAGCAAACATCAAGGAATTAATTCTTTACTTTTACTTGAAATGTTTTCTCTAATTAAATAGATTGATGGGGAAAATAGATTTCATGTCATTAACATTCACTCATTTAAGAATTATTGTAAAACATATTTGATGGTGAGGTTTTATATTCCTGAACTAGGTATTGCTTTCATATGATCAATTCTTTACATGAACATTATTAAGACTAGACACCAATTGTATATTTTACCTACCTAAAAAATGATGTACCAAATATGATTTATTATTATAATTTCAAAATTCAACATCCCTATAACTTCATCATCATCATTTAACATCTGTTTTCCATGCTGGCATGGGTTAGATGGTTTGACTGGAGATGATAAACCAGAGAGCTGCACCGGGCTCCATAAATTATAGCCCATGTGTTCTTCATAATTTTCATGCTGCATGGGATTGATTTCTGTGCTGTACAACATATCATCACTCATCTGAATGCTGCATCATCCTATCTGTGAGGCTGAGTATCCTGATAACTGACCACTCCTTTCTATGTCCTATACAATTTTCCTCTGAATTCCTTCAGCTATTTCTCTTTCTCACACACACACGTTTTCACCCAACAATCATTATCTATTTGTTTCACATGTCCACCCAATACAGTTGACTTTTACAATACATACATTAGACAATGTCTTTAATGCCTAGCTGCTCTCTTGGTGCACTTGTGCTTTGCATTTCATGCACTATAGCATTACATATCCAATGGGTCATACTTGTATTATTTTTCTTCTACCTTCATAGACCTTCTACTTACAATGTCCATTTTAAGGGTTCAACTAAAAAGAAAAAAAAAGATAAGTATTATGATAACTATAGCTAGCAGGTACATTTATGTCCTGGTGTTGCTAGACTGAAGAACACAAAATGCTTTTCTAAGTAGGCAAACCAACTCTGAGGAAGTTAAGTGATACATAACTCTCCAATACATTTTTCTGTTTCCTTGTCTGTTTTTCACATCTCTCTCACTATCTTTCTATTTGTTTAATGTGCCTGTCTGTTTTACACACATGGAAAAAGACATATTTATTTGCTCTTAATATCATTCTAGCCTAAGCCAAATCATATATGAAATCTTTTGCAATTATTATTTGCCATCAGGTCACTAAAATTAAAGCAATGAAACCAATACTCCAACAATTAAAAATCGAATTAAGTGTTGAGTCGAATTAAGTTTAGACTATAGAGTCAGATAATATATTAGCCCAAGAATGATTGCATATTATGTTTAATTGTACAGCATTAATTAATAAATGAGAACAAAGGATCCGGATTTGAAACTTAATAATTTCTTGAGTAACTGACTTTTAAATGTCTTTAAGAAACAAAAATTAATATAAATAGCAATAATAATAAAATAAACAATCAGGTGTTGAATGCAGTAAATACTGCTGGATTTACAAATCTATTAAAATGTACAGGCAGTAGGTACTGCAATAGCTATCTAGTTTTTATTTCTTCTTTTTTGTTTTATTTGAGTAAAATAGAAAACAAAATGCACAAGGCTTAAAGCATAATATAGTTACTGCAATGTCATTGTGAATGAAAATTTTGAGACTAGAGACCAACCTACCTAGAAATTACTGTACCAAAACTATTTTATTGTCATAAATTCACAATTTGACACCTAAAATTTAAAAATATTGATTTTAATTCACATGTTCATCATCACCATAATATTAACAACTAATATTCAAAATATTATTTGCGTTAAATGCAAGAAATCATTTTGTTTCTAATATTGGCTATTCATAATGTATCTGGAAATATGTGATTAAATTTGGAAACCTTTAAATGTATATCTAATTGATTCTCTGGTTCTCATATCAAAGCAATTATGATATAGCTAAGTAGAGCTAAAGTGTTTTGTAAACCTTTCCTCTTTAAAGCTTGATAGTGGCGGTGTTAAAAATAGCTTACTTGCAATATGTGCACTGTAAGAAAAATCCCAGCAATTATTTTGGTATATTTTATCTGATGATGTTATCCATATTATTGGTTTATTCTTTTTTGTATGCTTAAGGATTTTCTACACCTTGATCTGCATCTTAATTTACTTTTCACTTGTGTGTTTATAACAATAGATATACTTCTGAGATCAAAGAAAAGGTCAAATGTGACTCCATAATAGACTACAGAAAGAACTGAAGAGACATGTTATACAAACAAGCATCATGTTTGCTTCTCACTGTTCAAGTGATGTTTGTGATAAAAGGATTCTCTGAGTATTATCATTGGTTAAGTCTTGATTACAATGTGTTAAGAAGTTCTTATGCGCATTCTTTGTGTAATTCAATGGATATAGTATATAACACAAACAGGAAAGTTGTAATATAAATATTACAACTTTTAAAATCCTGTTAATCTAAAATGTTTCAGCTTCTTAAAGGATTCATTTTTGAGCATATTAACAAAATATCTTTAAGAAACATCATCTCTTAATGCTTTTTGTTTGACAATATAGCAGCTGAGATAATTCTCATCATCATCCACATCACAACCACCACCACTGCTGCTTCTGCCACCACCTTATATTAAACATAAATGCTCTTCACAGAAATTTGTTGCCTGAGAAAACAAAGATTCTTGACTAGTTCTATATGGTATCCTAAACTAAGATAAAGCTAATTAAAGATCTATGTATGTTTGCATGTTCATTAGTTTGCTTTTGTTCTTTTAAAGAAATTTGTTGTAAATTTGTTTCTTACCAGCTACAGATAAGTCAGCATATAAGAAATGTTGAAACTTGGTGTTGCCTATGATAACAGCAATTCATTCACTCCAGTTTCTCAAAGAACCTACATCAACAATTTTGTGTTGTAAACTGTCCTTGTTTTAACGTCATGACAACTACTGTTAAGATATATTTGTGATAAATCCCAATAACTTTCTGTTTTCTCAAGCATGTTTAAGAGATTGTTTTCACATTAAGGACCTTATGTTTTGTTAGGGACAAACTCTTAAACAGGTTTTGAGGAATATGAACTTGCAAAAGAGACAGCCACAGTACTGCATCTACTTAATCATTGTAATTGTATATTATTTTATTAAAACCAAAATGAACTTCACAAACTGTTACTC
This sequence comes from Octopus bimaculoides, assembly GCF_001194135.2. Lineage (NCBI taxonomy): Eukaryota > Metazoa > Mollusca > Cephalopoda > Octopoda > Octopodidae > Octopus > Octopus bimaculoides. The sequence goes on along the minus strand of NC_068988.1, from coordinate 13,594,308 downwards.
AGTGCTTCACATGAACGTTCATCAAACAGCAGTGATTACTCTCCTTCGGTATTCAAATACTATTTTCTCTACCTTGTGTAACACCTATGTATTTATTTGTGTGTGTGTTTAAAACAACCTCTATGAAGTCATTTGACCTGATAGAGATAGTGGTCAAATGACCCTCATATAACACTCTACAGTCTTAAAAATGGAAAGACGGGATGGTAAGAGTAGGAAAGCCTACCTAGATCATAGCTTTTACTCAATCAGGGCTGACTTATGACTAAATCTTGACAAGAACTTAATCATGAAAGGACTTAGCCCTAATAAGATGTAAAGTGACAATGGCATACCACCAAACTACTTCTAAGTTTTCACTGAAATGTGATATTGGAGTTCTAAGTGAATAACTTGTCTTGCTCAAACTTACATTAGTTCCCAGTTTAATACACTACCTTTAAAATATTGTTTAACTTGGCTGCTCCATTAAGATACCTTACAAGTAACCTAATTATTTTGTGGTGTTAATCAAGATATTCCTAATCAAGTTAGCAAGATTATTAATTATATGCAAGATAAAATTAGATTTACCAAGAGGATTAAAGTTTCAGTGGTCATAATTATTTTTGTATCAGATATGAAATCTAAACACTGTTCTGTATTATATCAAAATGGAATATATATTTTCTTCTCGTTTGTGGATCTGATCAATTAGAGCTTTCAAGCTCCCATGGCCATGATTATATTCATATAAGATTGTCATTGACAGAAAATGGTTTCAATCAATAAGCAATCAGAACTAAATTGGTGTCATAATTAGTAGAAAATATGAAACTTGTTTTCTCCAACTCTTTTTCTTCAAAGAGGTTCAAATTTCATGTTTAGCTCAAAACATAGGACTGCTGCAAACATTAAACATCATCTGAAATATTCATCAATTGAAAAATAAAGTTATACAATTACAATATAATATTACAATATTTTTTTCTTTTTGTTACATCCCTTTTGTGTGATTATACTATATTTGTGTGCGTGTGTGTAGTAAAATGTACAATTATTGATAAAAGATTAAATATGTTAAATAGAATATGATAATATTAGCATAATATTTTGTAATATTTGAGTTAAATGTATTGGTTACACATCAGTGAGCGCATCCCTAGCTGTTGTGTGTTTGTAAATGTTAATATATATTAATTATGCCTCATATCCATTAAATTATAAAGGTTCTGGGTTAATTCTAAATAATTGTGAAATTGTAAAACGTTCTAATACAAGTGATTACACATCAGAACATTTCAAGATCAGGATTCTGTAATATAACATTTTTATGTTTAGCTATTAGTCATTGCACTTTTAACAGATGCACATCAATGAAACATGAGGTAATTAAAGCAAATCATCATTGAAAATAATTAAATGAAGAAATTTGAGAGAGTGGAGGACTAAACAAAATTTGTTAGGTGATTACATTGACTACATGTTCTCTATCTAAAACAAAGCTTAAAACAAGAATAATCTTTTAGTAAATAGTCATTTAAATATTTTAAAATTTGATCACGGCTTACAGCTGTATGGTGTGGTTTGGGTGTAGTAAGCATTAAAATGATTATTTCTAAATCAGATTAAGACATTACAGGAATATATCTGAATGCTTCCAGTGTATTTCATTTTAATTCTTAACACTAAGGAAGAGTGATGTGTGGTTGAGAAGCTTTGCTTTCCAACCATATGCTCTCGGTTCAGTTCCACTGCATGGTACCTTGGACAAGTGTCTTCTACCGTAGCCCCAGGCCAACCGAAGCCTTGTGAGTAGATTCAGTTGATAGAAACTGAAAGAAGCTTGTCCTGAATGTGTGTGTTTGTGTGTACCCTTGTTTTTGACATCATGTGATGATTGTAAACAAACATACCATCATACAAGCAACATTGTTTGTTTCCAATCTTCCATGAAAAACATGTCTGACCATCAGGAAATATTACCTTGCTTGGAAACAGGTGAGGGTTGGCAACATGAAGAGCAGCCAGCCGTACAAAATCTGCCTAAACAAATTCCGTCTGATCTATGCAAGCATGGAAAAGTGGATGTTAAATGATGACGATAATGGTGATAATTGAGGAAGAAAGCATTCTTTTGTTTTCAAATGCATATAAGGACTTTCAGAAAGTGCTTATTTGCATTTGAAAATAAAAGTGTTATGTGGTTCTTAAATTTGGTTTTCTTGTAAGCACTTTTCTTGCTCAATTGTTGATAATGTATTTGTGTTTTTAGCTTGATAATTTGACACTATTTTTTTATCTGATCTGATCCACATTTTTTATCATAATTAACATCTATCACTTTTTTTTATATTCAAACATTTTATAATTATTTTCTTTTTATCGTTAAAAACTATATTGATAATGTCACTTTCTAAAAATGGATATTTTAAGTTTCCCTCTTTAAAACCATTATTAACTGGTATGCTTAAGGTATTTGTAATGTTATGGGTATTTAGAATATCAGTAACACATTTTCAGTTTAATAGAAATTAGCATTTAAGTCAGCTGACATATTTTATCTGATTGAGATCAATTAGTTCAAATAGATTATCTGTTTGGTTACTTAAACTTTTACAGATTAACAATGATCCTAATCATCTTGAATTGAAAATGTTGTTACACTCACAAACGACTGATATAAACTGAAAGCACTAGGTCAACTATGACAGCTTACAGAAATAATTGTAAACTGTTACAAAAACAGACAACATTGAGGTTGAAATTATGGCCTACCGATTGGAATGACATGGAGAGCTTTTATAAAGAACTCAAAGAAGTTTGGGAACCACAGAAGAAGTGTCATGTTGTCTTGAATTGGTTAATAAAAGAGAAATGGCTCCCAGAAACTAGGAGTGTATTGAGATGAGTGACAGCTTGGTTCACCTTGTAACAAAGATCCTGTAGCCAAATCCACCAGTGCTGTCAGTTCAATTCTCAATGAGATACCAACAACAGAGAAATTAGTAAGGATAAACTCTTGTTTAGCAAATGCTCAAGGACAAACTGGTCTCTGTATATGGAATTTGTTGATACAGCAAAGCATTTTATATTCTTGGTAGGTCTGCTTTCTGGTAGCCACTTTGGAAATAGGTTTGTTTTGAGTAATTCACATTCATAATGAAAGCTTTGCACACTGGAATGATGACCAGAGTCAGCATGCAGAAGACTTAAGATACATTTGCTGTAACAAACTGTATTAAACTGAAATATGTATTGGTACCTAGACTCTCAACCTGTCTGATAGTAATGCTGGAGGATGCCTCATCAATCTTGAGGATGCAGTTAATATACAGTACCTTTTCAATGTTGCCCATTTTAGAGGAAAAAAAAACAACCCCGATCCTTGTAAGAGAACTACTGTATGCAGATGACAGTGCACTACTCATGCATATGCTACAGCACATAGAGATCATGGATGCATTCTCCACTGCATAAAAAAACCTATAAAAAACAGAAGTGCTATTCCAGTCAACACACAATAGAAGTATAAGATGATGGCATTAATCTTTAAAAGTGTACAAGACTTTTTGTATTTTGGCGGTACATTACTGAAAGACAGTCCATATCGATATTGAGCTGCAAAAGAAGATAGTAAAGACATTTGGGCTAATGCATCTTTGGTTATGGAACAATCATCATATTTTTATCAAAATCAAATGCAAGGTCTGCAGACAATCTTCCTGTTCGCTCTTTTGTATGGTACCAAAACTTGGACATTGTACAAGAGTCAGGTGAAAGAACTTTGTCTTCATCATGAAGCATTTGTGTTCAATCATGAAAGTCTCTTAGAGAGACATGTTTACCAACAGTCAGATACTAGGAAGAACAGAATTACTGAGTATGGATGATTCCCAGCTGGAATATACAACATTGGCAGGGTATGTTACCCAAATGTTATCTGAAAACTGACCAAGCAGATTCCATACTCACAACTACCTGAAAGTTAAAGAAAACATGATCGGACTCACCTATACTATTAGAATAGGTGAGAATACTATATAGCAATCTTTCAATGCTATAGACATCTATATCCTAACAAAAGTATAGAGGGTGGCTATTAGATAACTATGTGGATAGATATGGACACTACTGATAGATAGCATGCATATATGATTATATAAATGTATATATATATGGTTTATATATATATATATATATATATATATATATACCTTTGTGTGTGTGTGGTTTAAGAAACCTCAGCTTGTAATAAAATATAAACATTCTACTTTACACCCTAAATATTTTTTCCTTCATTTGTAAACAAACATTTTTCAGTCTTCACACAGTCACACACACACGTGTGTGCACACACGCATAGACACTCATGCACACACACCGAAGTTGCTTGACATTGCAAGATGTAAACCTAAGTTGTGAGTGTTATGATTATTAAGTGTTCAGGAATTGGGTTGTTATTAATATTATTACTCAAAATGGATTTTATTATAATCATTTATGTTAGAGGTTTTTCAGTGTAACTTAAAATGACACTTTCTGATAGTCTTACGTAAATATATTCCAATGTACTTTGTTACATGACAAAGCACAGTTGATGAAGAATATATTTATAATTTAATACCTATTATCAGTTTAATTATGGAAACTGAGGCATCTTAAATTTAGGAGACTTTTTTTTTTCATTCTGAAATACTTGCTAGAAAATTACTTACAAATTTTGAGAAAATGCCAAGTAACCTAACTTTATAAAACTTTTCAAATTACATATCATTTAAAGTGTTTATTACAATAAAAATGTGTTGTTATTGTTGTTGTTATTATTGTTAGTGCCAAAATTATTATTATTATTATAAGGCAGCAAGCTAGCAGAAAAATTAGCACACTGGGCAAAATGCTTAACGACATTTCATCCATTTTTACATTCTGTGTTCAAATTCCGCTGAGGTCGACTTTATCTTTCATCCTTTTGAGGTCGATAAAATAAGTACCAGTTATACACTGGGATTGATGTAATCAGCTAGCCCCCTCCCACCAAATTTCAGGCTTGTGCCTATCACAGCAAGAATTGTTGTTTTTGTTGTTGTTATTATTATAGTAACAGTGATAATATATATGTGTGTGTATATATATATATATATATATATATATATATGATATAACATTAAGTTCTAAAAATTGTAAATAGTACACCCTAAAATAAAATAGCCTGTTGAGATGTATAGATAAGGAAGAGATTATATAATTTCAAATATTTATTTGAATTTTTGTTTAATAACAAAGATAATTTAATTGTATAAAAAATAGGTCTTGTTTAATTATGTAGTTCCAAACAAACAAACAAACTGGTTTTGGGTTATATCACAAAAATGTAAACATAATATCAGTATTTGAATGTTATCAAAATACTATATATATATATATATATATGTATATATGTAAAATAAATAGATAGATTTATAAATCTATTCTGATACACTTTTGTTTTTGATTAGAACTATTCCTTCCATAGAATTATTTCACCTTAATGCTACAGTGTCAGGTTTCTTTGTTTTACCTCATTGTAAATTTGTTTCTCTGAGATATGTTGACATTTGAATGGAATATAATGCTGAATAATAATAGACATGTGCATAATTTTTATTTTATTTTTATTTTATTTTGTGAGTTAACAGGAATGAAAGAGAGAGTGGAAGGGAGGTAACATAAAGGAGTGAATATGATTTGAATAATGTTATAAGTAATAAGTCTCTCACTTACCAAAGGGTTTAACAAAAACTGTACAATAAATCCAATTACTAGAGGCACAGGATACTTTAACTGATGTTTAAGACTAGCCACATCAGTCATGGCTCCAAGTCCAAAGGTAATAATAATGCCAACAGCAGCAATAGAATAATCAAAGACAACATCAGATACTCGTGACTTCCTGATGACAGATGCCAGGTGAGGAACATTTTTATGGGAACCAACAGAAATAGCTTGTACCTGAGATGAGTGGAGCCCAGACGTACTGAAGATAGTGGTAGTTGTCATTCTGTCCATGGAAGCTGCTGCTGCAGCAGCTGGTGATAGCACCCCTGCACCACCACTACCTACCTCTAAAAGTAACTCCACAGAGGTGAGGTTAATACTCTCTGCCCTAGGGACATAAGTTGCTGTCATGTCCATGCTTGACAAACCACGTTGCTAGTGCCCATACGGCTGTAGTTCTATCCTGTCCTCTTGCTTCTCTAAACTTACCCCCCACTGCCTGCAACTCTTATAACTACTGCTGCTATCCAGCTACTAACTACTGCTGCTGCTGATCCCTCTAGTGATAGCAGTGGGAGATAGAGAGAGTAAGTGAGTGAGAAAGAGAGAGATATGGTCTAGCTTAGCAGACCAAACATAGTGCAAGTCAGGGACACATTAATGGCCTTGGATGCTGCAACAGTCAATGCTGATGATCCATGTGACAGGCACTACTAAATTGTAGCAGCATTCTCATTTACTAGGATTGTACTCGTGGTATATGTTTATTGCGATGCCATTGAAAACAAAACCATTTCTAACTTCCGCTATATACTTCTATACAGTTCTCTTATATATGTAATACAGGTGTGGTTATAGACATTAATTTTTTTGTACGTTTGTTAATAGTCAGTTTGGTGATAATGTTTATGCTAAAAATTTCAGTGCTTGTTCATGCTTGTAGCTCTCATTAACATATTTTTATAATGCATCCTCTCATTGAATAGCAACTTAAAAGCTCATATTCCCTTTCATCCCATAGCTGAAGTATCATCCCTTGTTAAATATCTTGCCTTCTACACCCTATTATTACTAATACCAAACAGCTCTGGTAGCCTTTCATTTACTTCCGCATTTCTTCTTTTCTTTCGTCTATCTGCCAGCCCTATCCTATCATCTGCTACTGAAAATGTTGCAGCTACACAACATTAAAAAATAGCAAATGTAATCCAGTATAAAATGCACACGTGTTATAACGTCTCTCTCTTAATACTTTTATACATCCTCATTTTTCACTGATTTTCATTATGCTGTTAGCATCTTTCCTGTTAAACTGATAAAATAAATAATTAAAATCCAACTGGGCTTTCCTATTATGGCTGTTATTATTTAATTATTTCTGTATAATTTCAACTTAAAAAATATACACAAGCTTTTAATTTAATCTTAGTTGTAACAGAAATAACTCATGTAAGTAGTTCTCTAAAGTTTTAATATCTAAAACTAAAGTTTTAATTAACGAAAAAAATAATAACATTCTTTATAACAACATTTAAAGTTATTTATCTATTTCTGCCCAGTTAATATTGAAAGATATGTATGTTTGTATTCTATATCCTTGATAACTTAATATGAAATATTATAATTGTATACTATCTTATTACAGTAAAACAGAATTTACTTATTTAGTTAGTACTCAGATAACTTTATCCACAATCACAATGTTACAATTAGTTTTGCTAATATGTAAACAATGTAAATTTTACAATGTTTAAGATAACTTCGTTGATTCCAGAATTAGAAATGATCTAATTAGATAATAATCACCAATTCTGAAATTAAGCAAGTTATTTTACAATTTGATTAATTAAAATTATTTAAAAACTCAGTACAATTAGTAGTTGCTTGTCTAAAGAACTTTTTTTTTTTTTCCCATGGGGAACAAAAAAATTGAACTGTTGGTTATTTATAATCCTCTTTCTTTATTCATATATTTCTAAAACTAATAAAAAAAACAAACATATCACTGGTTATATTTATTTAAAATATCTTAACCTTCATTCCAAATTATTTAGTTTTTTTTTTGTGTCTGTAAATGCACTGAGGGTTACCTCCATTTGCAGAGCACTTAGAGCTGAAAGGTTTCTACTTGAGAATTCCTGTACCACCCACTCAACATGTAAGTAGCATACTTTATAAACCTAGGTAATCAGACCTGGTAAATAGATCTTACTATAAAGCCTCCTTACTGTTCCTTCATTTTTAAAAAAAAATTTCCCTACATCATTTCTTAATCAGATTCATTTGGTAATAGTGGTCCTGCTTATATAAAGAATATGCTGAGCTTACATTTCCAGCTGGTAAACCTGAAAAATACTCACAAACAGTGAACAGAAATATTTTTTTTTTATACTCCCACTGAAAGAAAAACAGGAAACATAACATGTCTGAAACTAATAGTGTAGAAATGTATGACTAAATCTGTTGTTGGAAATATATATATAGTTCCCCACAGTTACTAAAGAAACCTCTTTTATTCATAGAAATCAATAAATATAAAATAAACAGTCCTATAGCAACTAACTATTCAAAAATGTCAGTTTAGCCTAATGTATTGGACATTAGCAGCCTGGGAAGCTGGTTGAAAGTTTGACTGACCAAGTCTAACTGCTGATAATTTGAAAGTAGCTTGTTTGGAATTTGAGTGTGGTATTCTTAATAAAAGGAATTTATATGAAAATAAATCAATCTTACATTTGTATT